>NW_006299715.1:7028506-7036041 GCF_000327345.1 Myotis davidii
GGCTGGTTCCACCCCACGTTAGTGTCTACTGGCTACAAAACCTGATAGATCTCTTGAATGGGGCATGACAGTAAATTAGTACATAAATCAAATCAGATGATTTTTCCTACTTAAAAGCCCTTTAAAGCCTTTATGTTGTCCTTTGGAAAAAACCTCACTTGCCACCATATGCCCCTGGCCCCTTCCTCTGACAGCATTTCTCACCACCCTCCCTAGAGCTCCTAATGGGCCGTCAACCATTGGCCACACCAAGTTTCTTGCCTCTGTTGGCCTCTCCCCTGCTCTTGACACTGATTTGCTGTGAAATGTCTTATTCACTCAATATCCCAGGTGCTGGTTGAGGGAATGATACATAGGAGGAGATCAATAAATGTCTGGCAAACGAGTGAATAAATTCACTTTGGTTAACAAAAGAAGACCTGATTTCATTTCCTATATTAGTATCTAGGTAACCTTTTAAACTTGTAAAACAAATTAATATGATTCACATATCACAGACTCTTTTTTTAAAAACATTGTTTTTAAATATTTTTTTTTTACTGATTTCAGAAAGGAAGGGAGAGGGAGAGAGAGAGAGATACAACATCCACACCAGGGATTGAGCCCATGATCTGGGCGTGTGCCCTGACTGGGAATTAAACCATGACCTCCTGGTTCACAGGTTGATGCTCAACCACTGAGCCATCCGACTGGGCTAACATGGACTTTTTAGTTGGCATTTTTCTACTACATTTATGAAGGGCACATCCATCTAAGACATCTAAGAGCCACCTCCTTTTCTCAGGACACTGGGTTTTGCTTTACTCCCCAAGCATGACGCAGTTTCTTCCCTTCAGGTCACTGTAAGCTGCCATTCCACTGTATGGGGAATCTGGTGGGTCCTCCAATGATCAATATCTAAATGGCCATGCAGCCTTTCAAACTCAGCTCAAATACCCTTGGCTCTGGCAAGCTGTCCCTATTGTATCCTGACAACTTCCAGAGGAAAGAGAGACCTGCCCCCTCCTCTGCTCTACCTTCTCTATTGTTCCCCAATCATCCCCTATTGTTCTGGATATCACACCCTATTGCAGAATGAAACCCTATTCTGACAAAGAATTAGAAGGTTCTATCAGCCACCCATCAGGAGAGAGCCTTTAGTGTTTATCTTTTTTAACTCTTACCTAGCTCTTTTGCTTCAGGTTTGACAATCATCCCTGAGACTGACACATGGCAGACAAGAAATATTTGCCAGTTGTTTCATTTCCGCCTTTTTCCTCAAATTCTGATACCTGCGGAGCTTACTCTCTCTATAACCACTTCCTGGACCCCCAGGCCTGACTGTGGGGGAGGAGCTTCCTGCTTTGCAAGCACTCCCGGGTGTTAAGGTGACGCTCCCTGCCAGCACCCCCTGGGGGGTTACTAAAGGTGTTCTTCTCTGGAGCATCTTTGAACTGCTCTTTTTGTGGGGGAGGGAGGACCCTTAGAATTTAGGGAGAAAAAGCACCCCTGAGAAAGAAAGGGGGAAGAAAGGTGGGTGTGCTCCAGAGAGAGCCCTCTGAACTGCTCTGGAGACTACAAGGTAGGCTGCTGTTTTCAATCACGAGTTAGAAGTCCCAGATTTTAGTCCCTGTCTTTCTGCTTCAAGCTGAGTGACCTTGGACAGGTTATTAAACTTCCTCGGTTCTCTGACTTTTCTTTATAAAACAAAAGCGTGTATTTATAGCAAAGGATCTTAGTTGTCAAAGCACAATTTAAAGTCCATTTTAAAAGTATACAGGATGGGGAAAAAGTAGGTTTACAGTTGCTCATATGGAAAATAATACAATAATTAATAAGTAATAATATAAGAATAAACTGCTTCAAATACTCACAATTGTAACCCTATTTTTGTCCCACCCTGTATTTAAATAAATATTGTATATGGTTACTACCTTGTTTTTATAGTTTTTCTCTTCAGTGAGATCTTTAACTCCTGGAAGGCTAGATGTGAACATATATAATTTCCTCTCCCTCTCTCTCTCTCTCTGTGCTATCAGATTAGTATGGTTTTTTTTTTTTAATTTGTTTGTTTTCCTTAAAGTGTAGTAGTTGAGTGTTCACACACTGTAGTAAAACAACCTAGATTCAGAACTCAGCACTTTATTACCTTGGGTAAGATTATTTAATCTCTCTTAATCTTTCCTCATCAACAAAATAAATGAGTAATAATAGCTAAAGTTGTTAGAATGAGAGTCTAATGAGATAATATATAAAGCATTTAGGATGACAACTGTTCATAATACACTGTTAATAAATGGTAGATAATATTTTTTTTCAGTTGAGTATATCACATTTCCTCTTACCTCATGCTATGACCTCTACCTGAAGTGTTGCTTTATCTCCATGTGTGGCCTAGTTCATCCTTGAGATGTCAGTTTGGTAGTCACTTTCTAAAGAAAATCTTACATGATAGGCCAAACTAGTTTATGAACTGCTCTAATGTATTAGTATGCTTATAGTTCCCCCTATTTCTCCTTTATCACAAATCTAAATCTCCTCTATCTTTATTATCACAAATATAATTACAATAATTAATGATACAATCATGGATTTGACATATGTCTTCCCTACTGCAATGTAAGATTGAAAATTTCAACTTCCAGACTTTAGAAAATTAATGTTACTGGATGTGCTATCCTGCTCTAAGCAACCGTATAATTAGACAAGCTATGTGAGAAACTATTTTCAAGCATTGAACAACAAAAATATTCTTGCTTTAATTAATCTTACATTAGAGTTGAGGAAGAAAAATAATAAACAAGAATCAATTGAGTTCTAGAGACTTCTGTTGGTGGATGGGTTGGGAGTGGGGTGGGGAAGACTTGTAATTTTAAATATTGTGGCCAGGGAAGGTGTCATTGGAGTTATATTTGAGCAAAAATATCTAATGAGATAAGAAAGTTCATTACCTTATTTTGATTATTAGCAAGCAGTACAGAGTATTACATATATTAGTGCTAACATGTATTTGTGGAATAATTAATGATTCATTTATTAAGTTATTTAATTAACATTTTTGACACTTACTATGGACAAACTAATACTGTAATTATTTGGGTTATAAACTACTGAGTTTAATAATCTATTCACAGATTTATTGCCTTGGAAATTAAAATGACATCAACTCCCTTATCCCTGCATGTAAAAGTTAAACCAGTCTTCTAGTATACTAGCACTTCAAAAATCATGAAATAGAACAATACAAAGAAAAGAATAAAAAGTAAATGTGTCAATTAACAGGCCACTTTAAATTGTGATGGAAGTGAGTGAAAATGCAATCATTTTTTTCTATTGGGAAAGGTTTTATCTTACAAAGTCTGAGTCTACTGAAAACATACCAGCCATCAGCATCTCAGTGGGCTCCTTATTTCTGACCCTCTGCATCTCAACAGTGGTATATGCAAGGGGTAATTTTTCAATGACTGCTTTTCCGGTTACACACACACACACACACACACACACCACACACACACACACACACACAATGCTGGTTACATGTCAGTGTCAGGTTTCAGTGGTGGGTGATGGGCCATGAATTATGAATTCAAGAAGTAATGCCAACGGTGATAGACGTGGCAATTTCTCCATAACGAGAATCATGCTTATCTTCCTTCCTTTTGCAGTGGAGCTGATAACAAACCCGAATGTTCTCTGTGGCTTTGCATGGGAAGAAAGGCTCTGCTCCATTATTCACAGCCCTGTTCAGCTTCTATCTTGTGCTTTTGAATTATGGACAATGTTTTTCTTCCCAGACCCTAAGCCTGTGGTGCAGGAAAATGGCTATTAATGTTCCCATGTCCTTCCACGAATCAACAACTCTGATAAAATCATTAGGAGTTTCAATGGCCCTGTGATCCCATCTGCGTCTCCTCTGGGTCCGTGACATGGTAATTTGTGAGCAGTGACTTCATGCCGGGGCTGGGAAGTACATTCTGCACTGGTTGCGAATGTGAACTTGGCTGCCAGCATGTCTGTTTTTGCAGTGGGCTCACAGCTCATAAATACGCAGAGGAATGAAAGTGGAATACTGAAAATATTTAATTAACCCCCAATTAGTCAGGGCAGAGGAATAGATAAGCAAAGAGAATACATAATAGGGTAGTAGGCTTTGATGAAAACAGATCAGAGTTCATTTTGTATTTTCAAATTTATTCCCGAAGAAACAGGGTCCTAGATAATTTGGAGTTCATACTCTGGTGATAATTCTTGCTGAAAATTGCTGCCCACACTATACTGACTGTTCTTGGACCCTGCAGTCACCCCTTTAAGAAGGATAGCAGCAGGGCTGGTTACTGAAACCATGGGAAAATAGCTACACTTAATTGTGTCACTATGAATTTTGGAGGCAGAACGCTGACCCTGCTAATGGACCTGTTTCATTTTGCCTGATTATAAAATTACCTCTTCTAATCTATCAATTAATTAAGAAGGAGGGAACCGAGAGGTGCTTGAGTGCTTGAACTTGCTCAAATAATCTACAAAATCTAAATGCAAATAGAGTAAATTCAACTCTTCTTAGAACTGCCACTTGAAGACGTGTTTGTCATAAAGTAAGTGCTGGTCTGTCTGTCAGCCTCAGTCTTGCTCCTCTGTCTTTCTCTCTGTCTCTCTAGCTCTGTGTGCCTCGCTCCCTTCCTTGGTCTTTGTCATTTCCTCATCTCTCTGTCTCCCTCGCCCTCTCTCTGCATGCCTCTGTCTGTCTTTGTCCTCCTATGTCTCTGTGTGTCTCTCTCTTTCATCTTCCTCTGTCCTCTATCTCTGTCTGTCTGGCTGTCTCTGCCTCTGACTCAATCAAGGGTAGGTCCCATTTCACCTGCTTTACTTTTGTGTTGATTGCATGCCTCCTGAAACATTTAGGGAGAGCCTTAGTCTGCTGAGGACAGGATCGTTATTAGCACTATTGCTGAACAATAACATGACCAAAAGCCACGGTGCTTTCCAGATCAGGACTAAGTGCTTGCCATTGTCCACGTGACTGCCCTGCTCTATGGGCAGAACTAGCCAGGGAACACAGCAGAAAACGACAATGTAAAAGCACCACTTTTCTTTGGGAACATTTAAGAGCCATCATGAAAGCCTAAATTTTCTTTTGTTCCTCTGCAAAATTTACCAAAAGTGCTTACTTATAGGCTGATACCTTTTGTGTGGGACTTAGGAGATTATCTCAGTGGTTCTCAACCTTCTGGTCCTTTAAATACAGTTCCTCATGTTGTGGTGACCCCCAACTATAAAATTATTTTCGTTGCTACTTCATAACTGTAATGTTGCCACTGTTATGAATCATAATGTAAATATCTGATATGCAGGATGGTCTTAGGTGACCCCTGTGAAAGGGTCGTTCGACCGCCAAAGGGGTCACGACCCACAGGTTGAGATCCGCTGGATTATCTGGTCCCTATAAGTATGGGGCAAGACCTCCTGGTTTGCCCAGGGCAGTGCTGGTTTTTGATAGTTGTCCTTACATCCTATGCGTTAGCCCCCCTATTTGTGTTCAAAAATGTTCTGGTGTAGATGGCAAATCATATGGTCATGCTATATTAACAACCAGAGTGATCTGTTCCCACTGAGGAATGTACATTCATTTACCAAATGAATCACACTATAAATAATGTATATTGTGCAACATCATAAAAAATGCTATTTTAGAAATAGCTATAATAGGAAAAATACAGCCGAAACCGGTTTGGCTCAGTGGATAGAGCGTCGGCCTGCGGACTAAAAGGTCCCAGGTTCGATTCCGGTCAAGGGCATGTACCTGGGTTGCGGGCACATCCCCAGTGGGAGATGTGCAGGAGGCAGCTGATCGATGTCTCTCTCTCATCGATGTTTCTAACTATCTCTCTCCCTTCTTCTCTGTAAAAAATCAATAAAATATATTTAAAAAAAATAGGAAAAATACAATAGGAAGCTGACATGTGAGCGTTTGCATACAATTCAATATGATTTTAATATTATTGTGATATTTTTCAGCTTTAATAAAGAAGGATCTCCTAGGATATGTGTCAACCTGGATGAACATGAGGGCAGTAGGCCAAGTCAAATAAGCCGTTCACCGAAGGATAAATACTGCACCATTTATACAAGGTATCTAAATACTGCACCATTTATACAAGGTATCTAAAATAAGCAAGTTCCACCCAGCTGGTGTTGCTCAGTGGTTGAGCATCGACCCATGAACCAAGAATTCATTGGTTCAATTCTTGGTCAAGGCAGATGCCCAGGTTTCAGGTTTGATCCCCAGTACAGGGTATGCAGGAGGCAGCTAATAGATGTTTCTACTTCTCTATCCCTCTCCCTTCCTCTCTAAAACAAACAAACAAACAAACAAACAAAATTAAAAAATAAAATAAGCAAATTCCTAGAAGCAGAGATTAGAATGGTGGTTGCCTGGGGCTGGGGGCAGGGGAAAAGGGGAGATGTTCGCTGGGTATAAATTTTCAGTTTTGCAGGATAAGTGCTAGAGATCTGCTCTGCCATTTGGTGCCTGTAGTGAATCACACTGTATTGTGCATTGAAAATGTGTTGAGAGTCGATCTGATGTTAAATATTCTTACCAGCATAAAACAATGTAAGTAATTTGGGGCACATTAATTGTGACAGTAGTGGAAAAACTTGCAGTTTTATATTAAAAAAAAACCCCAAACAGATTTGAATCTGAGCTCTGCCACTTTCTGTGAGACTTGGAAAAGTGACCTCACCTCACTGAGCCTCATTGATCTCACCTGGATCACAGCAACACTAATAATCCCTGACCCGGCTGCGTCCCAGGGTGGCTAGAAGGTTCAAACGAGGTGACCTATATGCAGCCCTGGCTAGTAATACTAGTATTCTCTTCCCCTACCCAGGGGTTGCCTAGAGAAATGTGTAAGGCTCGGCACCCAAAGCAAAAAGGAAGATTTCCACAGTGACAGCGGTACCTTTTATAACAGAGCAGCAACTAAAGCATCCCCCATACCCAAATGTCTATCTTGAATGTTCCCTCTTTAATAATTTTTTAATAAATATGAATTAAACCTAAACCCTACTGCACTATTTCTTGTCTTCAAGCTAATACAAATAACCCATGATATGTATAATTTAGTTCCCAAAAGACTCATTTCTCATGTTCACTGATCTTTACACACACACACACACACACACACATTGCAATATAGTGTGCAGTAGGCCGCCCTCAGCTTCTGCGGGACCCAGCGGGAACTGCAATGCATTCTGGGAGCTGTACTGCTTCCATGGAAGCCATGTGGCTTCTGAGGGAGGTGGAAGTGAGCCGCTGGTGCCCACAGGAGCGGAGAGGGTCCTGAGCCTAGCCTACTCTGCGGGAGGCGGGCCTGCTGTCTCCTCTCCAGGCCTGTGTTTGGCCGCAGAGGCTGTGGCCGGCCCCCCCCTGTCCCTGTCTGTATCTGCTCCGGCTCAGGGGGGCTGGCCTGAGCCGGGGAGTGGGCACAACCTCCTCCTGTCTGGTCGTGACCCGTATGGCATTCTGGCCTAATTGGCATATTTCTCTCTCTCTCTCT
>NW_006299715.1:7036209-7037302 GCF_000327345.1 Myotis davidii
TGAATTGAGTTTTAAAATGATGTGGGATCATAAAGTTCATTTTCATGTCCAACAGTGTTCCTTTTTTATATGATGAACCTTTCTCCTCCACCCCTCCACTCTCACATTAATTTTCATATAGCTTAGGCTACCCTGTTCATTTTATGATTGGCCAGTTACCTGATTTCTGCCCTTTAAAAACAGGCTTAAAAGCATTTTTTAAATATTTGTTTTCTTTTGTTCTATTCAGCTTCTTTTAGTATCAAATCCTGTAGAGCCTCATAGTTCATTACAAGCACTTTGGCTTTTACTTAGAGTGAAATAGGGAGAAAATAAAGGACTTTTGAGAATAGAAGTGCAATAATCTAGCTTATGTTTTATTCAAGAAATATTCATGGTGCTTTGGCAAAAATGAACCTCATCCCTGATTCCATGAAACTTAAACTCTAATGGGGAAGATAAATTCAGCAGCAATACGAGAAAGTCTTCTAAACTTCATTTGAACATGATCGTGCCCTAAGGAAAGATGCAGATAAGTAATGCCTAAAATACAGTGCTTTAGCCACAACCAGAAGATGAACTATCTGTATGGCAAGTACTTTACAAGCACTATGTCACTTAACCTTCACAAGAACTCCATGTGGCAGAGAATATTATGATGGACAAATAATAGGCAAGGAAGTTAAGGGTAGAGAGATGCTTGCAGCTGATAAGTGGCAGTGCCAAGATACGAGCACATGTCCATCTGTCTAACTTCTGTGTCTGATAGTCTGACGTCTATATTACTCTATTATTACACTACTAGAGGCCCAGTGTACGAAATCGTGTACAGGTAGGGTCCCTAGGCCTAGCCTGCGATCAGGGCCAGCTTCCATCCACTCGCCAGTCCCCAGTCCCGCCCTGCTGCCACCCACCCCGGTTCCCCATTCGCCATCTGGTGATTTTTGGCCGCAGAGGCTGTGGCCGGCCCCCCCCTGTCCCTGTCTGTATCTGCTCCGGCTCAGGGGGGCTGGCCTGAGCCGGGGAGTGGGCACAACCTTCTCCTGTCTGGTCGTGACCCGTATGGCATTCTGGCCTAATTGGCATATTTCTCTCTCTCTCTCTCTCTCTCTCT
>NW_006299715.1:7037850-7053009 GCF_000327345.1 Myotis davidii
AGATACGAGCACATGTCCATCTGTCTAACTTCTGTGTCTGATAGTCTGACGTCTATATTACCCTATTATTACACTATTAGAGGCCCAGTGCACGAAATTGTGTACAGGTTGGGTCCCTAGGCCTAGCCTGCGATCAGGGCCAGCTCTATTATTACACTACTAGAGGCCCAGTGTACGAAATCGTGTACAGGTAGGGTCCCTAGGCCTAGCCTGCGATCAGGGCCAGCTTCCATCCACTCGCTAGTCCCCAGTCCCGCCCTGCTGCCACCCACCCCGGTTCCCCATTCGCCATCTGGTGATTGGAGCCTGTGGGCTGGGGGGAGGGACTGAGAGGTGGTCAATGCACCTCATAGCAACTGGTCGAGCGGTCGTTCTGATTGTTAAGCCGTTATGGTCACTGGGCTTTTATCAAATAAGATAATGGCTGTAATAAATAATTAGACTATTTCACTTATTGGGTGTCCAACTGTGTAACCTTCAGCTACAGAATCTGTTTTACTTTGTGCAGTGGTTTTTCTTTCTGCCCCTCCACACCAGTTAGGCTTCTTAAATCATCCTATCTTGAATATGGTACAAAATCTTGGTGACCTGTGCTCCTTTGCTAGAAATGCTGCCTCTAATTCCATTTTCTATAGGACATCCATCAAGTTCTTGGTGGTATTAAAAAATAATGCAGTTGAAGAAAAAGCTGCGCTAGGAGGTCCAATTTCTTCATCTGAAAAATGGGGGTAATAATATGTGACATTTACTAATCTCAAGGAAGTTAGGAGATGAATGAAGTAATTGTTTCTGCAAAGTCCTTCAAATGCTAGAAGAAATAACACTCCATCCATTATAACTTCCAATACAAAAACTACATTCCTACCCTTTGGGGTCATTACATTCAATTCTCATCTTTCAACAATGTATTTATTCTGCAAATTGATTTGTTCATTAATTTAACCAATAAATATTTATTGAGTATATATGAGGTAGACACTGTGTCAGACACTTGGGATAAAAATCAAATATAATGAGTGATAAAGCTCACATGCTTTCAATTTTGTGAATTCCAATTATTTGGTCCTGGCCGCTCATTCGAATCACCAGGTAGCTTTAAAGATAGCCATGCCTGGTCACTCCAGACCAACTGAATCAAGTAAGTCAAATGTGAAACCAAACTTGAGCAACATTGTTCTGTTCTGGGCCAATCCATGCCAGGTAGATTTTCCTAAGAACTGTACGTTACAATTTTGATATTACAAACTGACCTCTGTTTTTACATAAACACTGGACTGAGTTGAATAGTCTCTCAAAAATCCAAGTTCATAATGAACCTCAGAATTGACTTATCTGGAAATAAGATGCAATTAGCTAGTTCAGATGAAGTCATGCTGGATTAGAGGGGGCCCTAAGTCCTTGTAAGAGAGAGGACACACACACACACACACACACACACACACACACACACACGAAGGCCATGTGATGATGGAAGCAGATACTGGAGTGATGCAGCTACAAGCCAAGGAAAGCCAGTGATTGCCAGCAACCACCAGAAACCAAGAGATAGGCATAAAACCTTGTCCCTCAGAACTTGTAGAAGGAGCCATCCGTGCTGTCACCCTAATTTCAGCTTCTGGTCTCTTAAACTGTAAGAGAATAAATTTCTGTTGTTTTAAGCTATTCAGTTTGTCACAACTTATTACAGAAGTCCTAGGAAACTAACAGACATCAATTTACAGATTTTCAAGAACATCAGAAAAAGTCAAATTAGAATCTGGCTAAATATTTACCCTCTACTTTATATAGAACATTCTTTGAATATATAGAATCGGTGTTGTACTTATGATAGCTTCTTAATAGAACTGGAATTTTTTTATAAGTTGCTACCCAGTATATTCCTATACACTACAAATTAGTCACTATACACTACAGGGGTAGTGGATTTCTACACCTGGAGAGTTACCATGTTCTATATTTGGCAGTGAATCTCTATTGAGTCTAAGCATTCACAAATAACTAAACCAGAAGTGAGGATCTTCCCATCTTGGTTTCAAATTAATGATTTAATGACTCTGATATTTATTGAACACCAGGTGACTTTTCATATCACTGAGGTTAACAGCCAAATTCCCTACAATGGCCCACGGAACGTGCACAATCCTCCCACCAAAATTCATCTGTCTGCCTTGCATTCTACTTGCACTTCTCATTCTGTCTTTGTCACCCAATGGTCTCTGCCTGATATGTCTGCTAAGCAAGGAGGGAGGCCTCAGGAGGAACCAGTCCTGATGGCACCTTGATCTTGGACTTCCAGCCTCCAGAGAAAATAGACTTCAGTTGTCTAAGCCACCCAGCCTTTTGTCAGAGTGGCCCTAGCAAATGAATACAGCTAATCGCAACATTTATTGTCCAACGTGGATAACCACTAAGGATGAAAAAGGGCACTATAAATAATGACCGAGACAACTGGCATAAACTGGGACTTCCCAGGTACAGTGGAATCTTTGGTAGTCCTACCCACAGTCCCGTCACTATTAATGTGAAGTGAACTTAATTTACTTATAGTTTATATGTTGTCAGCACCAGAGAGTACATTCTTTGAGGGGAAAGTATTTCTGTGTTTTCACTGCTCGATACCCAGTGTTTAAATGTCTGGCACCAGTAGCTTCTCAATAAAAATATGTAGCATAAATAAATTTAAACTGTGGAAGTGGTAGATAGTCTTGGTTCTTTATATAAAGATGTCAGTGTTCACTGATCTTTATTAAAAAGCAGCCATTTCAGTGTGACTACTGATTATCTTGCACCTGCTATATGCTAAGCAGAGGATAAGGCATTTTACATATGTTGTCATTCATTCTTACAACTCTGCAAGCTGGGTATGATCCTCAGTTTACACTCAAAGAACTGAAATATCTCAGAGGTTGTAAGGTCACTTCTCCTTTATCCCTCAGCAAGTACCTAAGGATCAAACTCAGGCCTGCATCTCTGTTTGTAAAATTAAGTTAATTGGGGTGACACTGGATAATAAGATTATATAGGCTTCAAGTGTACATTTCTATGATACATGATCTATATATTGCATTGTGTGCCCACCATCCAAAGTCAAATCATTTTTTTGTCATCGTCACCATATATTTGAAGCCTTTCACCCTTTACTACCCCTCAACCCCCTCCCCTCTGGTAATCACCACACTGCTTTCTATGTCTATGAGTTTCTCTTTGCTTGTTTTTAATGTTTGTCCACTTGTTGCTTTGCATCTCTTAAAGCAGAAAAGATGTTTGCACAGAACTGCAGCACATTGAGCTCCATAGGGACCGTGCTGGGGCAAGTGTGAGCCGGCTGGGCACTGGGTGACTGTGTGTTTGCCGAGGAAAAGTAATTAAACATGGGCCAAGGCGATCCTACAAAGCCGAGAGGCAAAATGTCATCCTATGCTTTCTTTGTGCAAACTTGCCGGGAGGAGCACGAGAAGAAGCGCCTCTCGGAGTTGTCTAAGTGCTCAGACGTGGAAGACCATGTCTGCTAAAGGGAAAGGAAAAACTGAAGACATGACAAAGCTGGACTAGGCCTGTTTATGAGAGAGAAATGAAAAATTATATCCCTCCTTAAGGGGAAACAAAAAAGAAAGTCAAGGATCCCAGTGCACCCAAGAGGCCTTCTTGGGCCTTTTTCTTGTTTTGTTCTGAGTATCGCCCGAACATCAAAGGAGAAAAATCCCAGCCTATCCACTGGTGATGCTGCAAAGAAGCTGGGAGAGATGTAAAATCACACTGCTGATGACAGCAGCCTATGGAAAGAAGATGCTAAGCAGAAGGAGAAAGACAAAAAGGATATTGCTACACACTGAGTTAAGGAGAGCTGGTGAGACCAACAAGGGAGTTGTCAGGGCTGAAAAAGCAAGAAAAAGAAGGAAGAGGAGGAAGATGAGGAAGAGGAGGAGGAGAAAGAGGAGGAAAGATAAAGAAGAAGATAATGATGAATAAGCTGGTTCTAGTGCAGTTTTTTTTTCTTGTCTATAAAGCATTTAACTCCCCTGTATACAACTCACCTCTTTTAAAGAAAAAAATTGAAATGTAAGGCTGTGTAAGGTTTGTTTGTAAACTATACAGTGTTTTTTGTTTTGTTTGTTTTTTTGTATAGTTAACACACTACCAAATGTGTCTTTATATAGCCCTGAGCTGGTGGTATTTTTAATAGCCACTAACCTTGCCTGGTACAATATGGGGGTTATAAATTGACATGGAAATTTAAAACAGGTTCATGTTGGTGCCCAGCACACATTAGTTATATGTGGGGATGGTATTATTTTTTCATCTTCAGTTGTTCTGATGTAGCTTATACAAAATAATTGTTATTCTGTTAAATGAATACCGCTCTGTAATTGAAAAAAAAAAAAGTTGCAGCTGTTTTGTTGACATTCTGAATGCTTCTAAGTAAATACAAATTTTTATTAGAAAAAAAAAGATGTTTGCACAATCTCAGCAGTTAGAAAGGAACATAAATTCAGATTTGTGACTCATTAAGTCCATCAAAATGATCAATAGTTACTAGTCACAATATTGTACATGTCGATGTACAAATGATGTCCACAGATTATATCAACGTGAGTTCAGAGTTAGTCAGATTCAGTGAAACAGTGTAGGTGGAAAGATCCCTAATGCTTCAATCTTAAATTCTCCATCAGCTCAACAGAGAAATCAAGGACCACAAATCAATGTTCCTAAGTGGGTCTGAGTAGCTCTTCCTTCTAATTTGATTTTTAGTAACTAATACTTTAGACTGACACCCAATGTGAAATACTGTCCTGGAAAACAGGCAGCTAGGTCTGCTGCTTAACATTTTATTTATTAGAAACTGAGCCAGGAAAATCCATTGTTAAACTATATCACAGCTGGTGAGGGGCTATGTCCTGAAGAAGAAAATTAATTTCAAGCCAATTAAGTAGACACTCTGTGATATTTTTTTATAAATAGCTAGTAACTCGACCACATCAAAATGTGCCCATGAAAATTCTTTGGAGTTACATAAAGTGAAGTCACACTTTGCCTGAAAAATTGAAATAGTGCCATGTAAATGGTAAAGTCTCACACTATGAGAAAATGTAAAAGTAGTGTGATCCTCACATTTTTGTTACATTTTTAAAGAAATTCATAACTTCAAATCTGGCAGACTGACTGAATGGTAATGACCTGCTTTGGATATTACTTTAAGACAATACACTGTCTCTTAAAGCTTGCAACAAAAATTCTAGCTATCTTTGTTAGCCTTATGGGAACCTTAAATTACTTGACATCAACATGAACACGTTCTTCAAATAAAACACAATCTCTTTATAATTCACACCTACCAGGCTTTATCTGAAACACAGTGGAACTAAAATTTTAATCCTGAAAATCCTAGCATCACTCAATTTAGTTCTACAAATGTCTGTTGAGGATATAGACTCATTAAATGATCCTTGATGGGTTCTATTCCCAGGGATCTCCGTGTTTTATTGGAAAGAAGGTGAATTTTTGAGAGATGAAAGTGAAAAAATATAGAAAATGGTCACTTCACTCCAGAGGCTAATTCTGTGCCCATCTCTATCAATCAGAACTCCCTACACTGTATTGGATCTATCAGACTCTCTGGCTCCTCCAGGTCATGACATGGGATAGATGGCTGCTTAGGAAACCAAAAGCCATGCTTCAGAAATCTGCTATGACTAAACATCGTAAAAGGCACATTATAAATACAGGCATGCCTTGGGGATATTATGGGTTGGGTCCAGACCATCACAATAAACTGGGTCATAATCTTTTTGCAGGTGGTGGGTCTTGCCTTCAATTTGTAAAAGGCACAATGTCCGTGAAGTGCCATAAAGTGAAGCACAAAAAACTAGGTCTGCCTGCACTGTCTTATAAGAATCATTTATCAAGGGAGACACTTAACTCAGGAATGCTTTAGTTTGCCTAAGATCAGATGTCTAAGAACTAATGGCATGTGTCGAGGAAGCTGGTCTGTCCGAACACTAAGGCCACACGTACACGATTCATGTTTCATTCATCTCTGTCCCCCAGCATCATGCCTAGGCTGGCATCGACTGTTCAATACACATTTGTTAAATGAGTGAATCGATGTTGGTTGAATTCCATAGCAGAAAGAGAGGCTCCTTTTATATGAATAAGTTATGACTTTTTCAAGGTTTCCAAAAACCATTAGCATTTCATTAGGATGATCTGAAACGCCAGACCCTAGCAAACCTATCTGTCACTCAGAAAGCTGAGCCTTGAAACCTTGCAGAGCCAGCCCTGACTTGGCGGCCTTGGATGTTAGGCTCTGCTGGTTAGCGGGAGTCGGCAGGGCAGGGGAAAGGGTGGTAGTAGGGGCCCCAGCATTGTCAACAAACTTTAATAGTCTGAGAAAACAGTACTGATAAAACACACTTAGATCATAATAAGGAACAGGCCAGAGTTATGAAATTGAGATAAGATATCCGTACTGAGAGAAAGCCAATATTGTGTTTTCAGTCTAAAATGTTATAGGAAGCCTGTCAAAATGGCTTCCTGGATAAGGAAAATTATGGATCCTACCTTACTCTCTGGATGACTAAAGCCATTTAATTGAGCATGGCCTCAGGATTGTGCATGCATAGAATCAAGCAGAACAATTTGTCTGACAAATATTTTTATAGGCAAGATAGATCTGAGGTTCATATACACTTTGGGGGGGTATTGCATTGAACAAATTTGAGCTTCATGCTAATGATGATAAGGAATAAATGCTATTTTTGTTTGAGCACTTTACAAAGCACTATCTAATTTGATAATCAAAACAGTCCCATGAGATAAGAGTGTGCGGTATTATAGTCCATATTTTATAAATGAGAAAATTTATAAAGCTTAGAAATATACAGCTCAACTGTGGTCTAGCTGAGACTTTATTCCAGGTCTTTCCCTTCATTATAAAAGGCACATTTTAAATACATGCATAAGGTGGAGATATTATGGGTTGGGTTCGAGACCACGTTTCTTGCTACTCATCACAATGTGCTACTCAGGCCATCAGTCTCATCTGGGAGGTTGTTAGAAAGGCAGAATCTTTAGACTCACCCTTGAGCTACCGAATCTGAATTTGCACTTTGATAAAATCCTCAGGTGATTTGTATGCACATTACGTTGTGAAAAGCTTCTCAGAGACCACAGCTGGGCCAGTCACCTGGAAGGCCTCTGCTTTGGGAATTGTATTTCAATTCCCTGTGAATGATGGTAAGTGGAGGGCACTAATAAGAATAAGCTGCCAATTCACGAATCTTCCCAAAATATAATCAGATTTAGATGTTGATGGCACCAGTGATATCAGCATAGTATTGATTAAGACTATGGCTTTCCCATGTCCTGTGTGGCTTTGGGAGCACTCCTTAACTCTTTAAACTTCAGTTCCTCATCTGCAAATGATAAGGCTACCAACTACATGATCTTGCTGTGAAGGTCAAATGAAGTGATTCAGAACTGGCATATGGTGAGTATGCAGTAATGCTCACTCTCTTAAGCATGATACTCAATGGAGATAACTCTAGCTGTCTATTTTACCAAGAAAGAAAAAGTAAAACTTTTAAAGAGGTTCTCTTGGTTCTTCATTAATTCCATCCTTTGAACACAATCTCTGAGACTCACTTCACATTAACCCTGATCTATGGAATTCTTCCAAGAAGTGCTAGCTCATTGTGGGTTTCCAGAACAAACCTTTGCTACATTTTTCTAGACTTGTCATCTCAGGTATTATTCATTTTTGTCCACACCCTGATTCTAAAGACCAACATTTTTCGGAACTCTGGCCCTTCTAGGGTTCGATAAACATTAAAAACATATTCTTAAAAGTCACAGAGCTACTGAGAAGTTCAGATAACTTCTCTTCTCTAGAGAAGAGGATAGAAGAGGATAGTCTGTGCTGAGGTGCAGGAAGCCACAAGAAAGGTGTGGGTATTGAGTTCCAGGGAAAAGAGCCGATCCCAGCAGGGTTAGCGGAAAATAAGCAATTGCGGGGTCCTCAATTCAGCCCCTCTGCCCCATCCTGCTGGTGCGTCGGGGTATTTTAAAGAAAGGGACTGAGAATAAATAAACTGGCTGTGTTGTCTCTGGTACGTGCAGAGGCAGTATGAAGACTTGATTTTATTCTGAATGAGACAAGAAACATGAACAATGCTTTATTAAAATGTGCTAACAAAGATGAGTTATTACTAGTTAATCTTGTGCTCATTTCTTATCGGGAAAGAATTTCTTAGCCTCAATGTGTGCGGTGTGCAATTTAAAATAAGATATCATAAACCACGAGTGGATAAGTATATGAGGCTAACACCAGTTTGCTGCTCTCGATGCAGAATCATTATTCTTTACAGAGCTAGCAAACCCTTAAAAGCTAGGTTGAGACTAAGGATCTGAAAACACTGCAAACTGTCAAAGGCATACAATGAACTTAACAATGCAGATTGAAATTAAAGTGGAGTATCTTAATTCTTCTTGCTTTTCTTACTAAATAGCAATCCAATATCTTTCTGTTGATCTTTATTTTGCACTGTTTGAGTTGACATTTTAATTGCCCGCTGGATTTCCACAGGGCAAATATTTACAGAGGCGATGAGTGCCATGGCTTAGATTCAAAACGGTTCTCCGTGGCCAGGTCCTCCATCTACATTGCCTAGTGCCTGCCTCTTAACCTAAAAGCTCATGCTTTTTTTCCATTATGGATTTTAAATATGCAAATAAAAAAATTATAGGCCACAGACTTTTTCTAAGTCTCCCAAGTAACATTTCTATTTTCAAGTGGGAAACAGTTATTTCTTACTAAGAAAAGACATAGAACAATAAAAAAGAACTCATACCATCTGCAACAGCATGGATGGACTTGGAGAGTATTATGCTGAGTGAAATAAACCAGTCAGAGACAGATAAGTATCAAATGATCTTAGTCATGTGTGGAATATAATGAACCAAATAAACTGATGATCAAAAAGACCCAGAGACAAAGAAGCATGAACAGACTATTGAACCTCAGAGGGAAGGCAGGGGAGGGTAGGTGGGAAGAGATCAACCAATGAACTTGTATGCATAACCTGTGAACACAGACAATGGGGTGGTGAGGGCCTGGGGGTGTGGGGGGCAGATGGGAGTAGGCTGGAAGAGGTTAATGGGGGGGAAAGGTGGACCTATGTAATAGGTTCAACAATAAAGATTTTTAAAAAAGAAGTAAAACTGGATCAATCTTTAAATTTGATTTCATGTGTTTAAAGAGCTGAGAGTCATCCTCAGATTATGATAAAGTAATTGATGAATATTTTCACCTACCTCCTCTTTACTTGCTAATTCTTTCTTAAATAACTTTTAAAATATCTGCCTCTGGCATGGAGGGACCCAGAGAGTATCATGCTAAGTGAAATAAGTCAGTCAGAGAAAGATAAGTATCACATGATCATACTCATATGTGGAATCTAAGTAACAAAATAAACTGATAAACAGAGTGGATCCAGAGACATGGAAGCATGGAAAAGAGTGTGGAATCTCAGAGGGAAGGCAGGGGAAGGTAGGTGGGTAGGTGAGAGGTAACTAACCAAAGACCTTGTATGCATGTATGCATAACCTGTGGATACAGACAATAGGGTGCTGAAGGCCTGGGGCAGGTGGGAGGGGGCTGGAGAGGATCAATGGAGGAAAAGAGGGGACATATGTAATACTTTGAAAATGCATTTCTACAATCTCATTTAGATTTTATTTTTTGTGTTTTGTCTTTAGGTTTACTTTTTACTGATAAATCACTGTGCTATTGTATCATTCTGAGTTTTATTTTATCCTTTTATTGCCTTAATTTTTGTCATGTTTCTCATAATTTTTCAGCACAATTCATTGTATTTTTAAAGTTTTATCGCATTCTTTTATTCTTTTCAGTTTTTATAGCTTTATATTTTATCACTATTTATCATTTCCATGTTATATTTACTCTTCCTGTCAAGACCAGGCTTTTAGCCACTTAAATTGCTCCCATTTTAATTGAGATTTGGCTTGTTTCTTGTCTTAACTCAATTTTCATTACCTTTGAAACACTTCCTAAGCTAATTTTGTTTTGTTGACTGTTTTTATATTTACTTTTAACTATTAATTTCTGATGGTAGGCAGAGAGAGTGGTCATAAAAGTGGTGCTTGGGAGTAAAAATGAAATCTAAGCAAGGGAATATGTTCTGGGGCCAGACTCCCTCTCCTTTTGTGTGTCTTTCTTTTTCAAAATAAAAGCTCCATGAGAGCGGTGGCCCATGCCTGCTTTTGCTCTTGTTGTATCTCTGTTGTCTGGCTCATTGGAGGCACCTAATAAAAGTGATGAAGGGTGATAATGATGATGGATAAGGGTTACTAGAATTACATGAGCCTATTAACAATTTATTATCACTATGTGTTAGACATCCTTCTGAGGACTTTCCATGCACTAACTAACTTAATCTTCACAACAATGCTATGCAGAAGGCATTATCATCACCCCCTCTAAACATGAGGACACTGAGACCCCGAGAGATGTAAAGCAGCTTGTTAGGGTCACTCAATAAGTAGCAGAGCCATGACTTGAACCCAGGTCATGTATCTCTGAGTTCAGGATTCTTAACAATCACTTGTCCAGTGTTCGCCATATTGCATAATTATAACTGATCAATAAGAGGGAGATACTCTGAAGAAGTGATGCCTTTAAAGAGACCTTTATGAAATCACTATGTGAGACACAACAAAAATATATGGCCTCTCATATATGAATGGAGGCTTCCAACATAAAGAGCCTGGAACTTCATGATTAGCTATACCGTCAACTGCCCGAGCCTACTTCTTTGAGCAGACTGGCATCGCCCCCTCTCTGCTCTGGGCAGCCCTTGAAGTCCCGCTCTGTTAGATTATCAATTTTAAATCAAACATAGCAGGTGGTGCCTGGCTCTCCTAGGTGGGCACCTCCCAGTTTGCCAATGATTTATAAAAGCAGTATTTTTAAAAAATTGCATTTACCCAATGGGCTAATTTTCTTCTCAGTTTGAATCCCATCACTCTTTAGCCCAGGGAATAAAAAGTGAATGAACTGAATCCAATAAATATAGAGCTCTCCACATTTCTGTATGCGACATGCTACTCTTCTCCAGTAGAATAACTCTTGGCCCCCAGAGTCAAGCTGTTCATCCAGAGCTGAGATTCAAGAATCCAGAGAAAGTTTTTATAGATGCGTTTTCAAAAATAGGGTGTTACTGATTTAATAACTTTGCTTTAAAATGACACAAAACTTAATTTACCCAGCAACGAGTTGTGTCAACATATTGAATTATTGTCTAAGAAAAGCTCATTAAAGGCAATACCTATGGTTTCTATTGGGGGCAGGTCACATAGACACTCTCTGCCTAGGACAGTGATGGCGAACCTTTTGAGCTCGGCGTGTCAGCATTTTGAAAAACCCTTTTAACTCTGGTGCCGTGTCACATATAGAAATTTTTTGATATTTGCAACCATAGTAAAATGAAGATTTATATTTTTGATATTTATTTTATATATTTAAATGCCATTTAACAAAGAAAAATCAACCAAAAAATGAGTTTGCGTGTCACCTCTGACATGCGTGTCATAGGTTCGCCATCACTGGCCTAGGATATACCAAGATTTCACACTCCCACAAGGAAGTCAGGTATCCACTATAAACCATATTTTCTGTACAAACGAGTTAAAATAATGAGCCACTTTCATCAGTAGGGAATAATGTGAACCCTCCCCAAATGCAAGTTCCCAGAAGCAGGTCAAACTTGCAGGCAGGCCATAGAGACAGCAGTCTCAGGCCCGTGTGCTGACTGTTTCCTACCCAATGCCTGAGGGCCTTTGGATGAGAAAGAGTCCTGGTTTCTGAGGGGTCTTTGCAATGCTTGACTGGAGGAAAGCTTGACAGGTGAGGGGTACAGACAGTAAAGCAGGGATACAGTGGGGCTCCATCTCCCCTCCCTCTTCTGGACAAAGGAGACAAAAGCTTGGACAATGTAGGGATTGCTTATATCATCTGCTAATCTTCCTTTCTTTTTTTGATTCAAGATTATTTAAAATATATTAATACTAGAGGCCCAAAATTCATGTACGGGGGGTAGAGGGGGTGTCCCTCAGCCTGGCCTGCACTCTCTCCAATCTGGGACCCCTTGGGTGATGTCTGACTGCCAGTTTAGACCCGATCCCTCAGGCCTAAACCAGCAGTTGGACATCCCTCTCACAATCTGGAACCACAGGCTCCTTAACCCTTACCTGCCGGCCTGCCTGATTGCCCCTAACTGCCTCTGCCTGCCAGCCTGATCACCCCTAACTGGTCCCCTGCTCCCCTGCTGGCCTGATTGCCCCTAACTGCCCTCCCCTGCCAGCCTGATTGCCCCCTAACTGCCCTCCCCTGCCAGCATGATCACCCTCTAACTGCTTGCTCCCCCACACCAATCTGATCACACCCCTAATTGCTTGCTCCCCTGCCAGCCTGATTACCCCTAACTGCCTCTGTCTAGGCCCCCACCACTATGGCTTTGTCCAGAAGGAAGTTGGACGTCTGGAAGATGTTAGGTCACTCAGTCTAATTAGCATATTACCCTTTTATTAGTATAGATAGCAGATAAGCAAGACAGATACCTTTGGGAGATAAGTGGAGGATCATATGAATTCCCCATTAAAAATTATTTTTTAGAAAATTTACCTTTATTGTTGAAAGTATTACAGATGTCTCCTTCCTCCTCTTCCTCCACTGACTCCATCCCTTCCACTCTCATCCCCTTCCTAGGCCTTCACACGACTATTGTCTGTGTCCATGTGTTATGCATATCCTATCTAATAAAGAGTGAATATGCTAATTGACCCTCACATGTTGCAAAGATGGCAGTGCCCACAGCCAATAAAGAGAGAATATACTAATTGACTGCCATGCCCTCAAAGATGGAAGTGTCCAAAGCCACAAGATGGTGTTGCCCAGTCCCCTCAGTTCCGCCGTGTGCCTGCCTCTGGAGTCCCTAGTCCCCTCAGCCCCCCAGCCACCCAGAGCTGGCCTGAGGTGCAGGCAAGACTCGGATGTCTGCTGCCCAGCTGGTCAGGGACGCCCGAGGCTCAGGAAACCAGGGCCGGCTGAGGCTTGTGCTGCCAGCAGTGGCAGCAGCAGAGGTTTGATGGAGTGTTGCCTTCCCCTGACCACCAGGTCACCTCCGGACCCGGAAGCCTCCTAGACTGTGAGAGGGGGCAGGCCAGCTGAGGGTGCCCCTCTTCCAGTGTATGAATTTTCATGCACTGGGCCTCTAGTATGCATAGAAGTTCTTCGTTTGATCTCTCCCCCCCCCTCCTGATTCCCCCTGTGAGCCTCAGTCTGTTGCATGCTTCCATGTCTCTCGATCTATTTTGTTTGTCAGTTTATTTTGTTCATTAGATGCCACATATAAGTGAGATCATGTGAAATAAGTTAGTCAGAGAAAGACAGGTATCACATGATCTCACTTATATGTGGAATCTTCTTTCTCTTTTATTTTACTGTTCATCACAGTATTCATCAGAACCAACAGAGGTGATTTTAAACCCGTTGTACATCGCAAGACAATGTGAGCTGCGTTCCTGAAAAGCACCTCACATAATGTGTTACTGTGGTTTACATTTATTAGAGCTAGAAATTTGAAGTCAACCTCTGCAGAGCCCTTTGGAAAGGTGAGAAATCCATTTATAAAGCTCACTTCCTAAGTCATTCATCCTGAAATCGGAGTTCAGTATTCTGAGACTCTGCCCCCCATTGTGGAGCACATGAAGTCTCCGCGGCAGAGTCTCTACACGAACCCCTCCACATACTGAACTTCCTGGAAAGCACTGAACTCAGAAAGCTTCTCTTGGATTCCTTGGTACCAGCTGGCATTTGTGCTATCAGCTGAGTTTCTCCTGTTCAAATAATTGAGCTTTTGGGCACTGGGAATAATTACAAAGCCAAAAATAAATGGTTATTCCCCTCTAAACAAAGCAAGAAATTATAAATCAACCATTAGTATCAAAATACAGCCTTATTGTACTTTTAAAAAGATATTCTTGCTGGTTTTATTTTGGGATCATGGCTAGATGGCCTTTATCCAAGAAAGTGAGTGATTATTTTCATGAGCAGAAGAGGAGAAAGAAGTGTGTAGGAATAAAATATTTAAACTGCTGTTTTCTTTGAAGTTATAATAGTAACCTTTGGGTTTTTGTTATTCAGAATGTAATTTATCCCTATTTTAAAATATTTTGAGGACCATAATGTTTTCTGTTTGCAGTTCTTTGATATATAATAAAATAATAAGAAGTTAAAAGGTTTTTCCTTGATGTAATATTAATCCTTTTGTAGAGTAACATTACTAAGGAAAGAAAAAAGATGAAGGAAAAAATATTTATTTTCTGCAAGCATTTTCACTTCTGAAGGAGGATTTAAGGCCGAATTCTAGTTGTTTTCAGTATTTAATATAGTTTAAACTGAAATGTGTGGGATTTAGTCATAATGTTCTAATACTACTAAGGTTATATACAACTGAGCAGTTTCAGTACCATAGAAAATGCCATTTTTATCTATATTTTTAAAGGGTGTTTTTTAAAGCTATAAAATAATACCACTGCATATATTTTTAAACTACTATTTGTCTAAGCAATGCTATATTAAAATGTCTATTGTTCTAGGGCTTGTTAATAATTGAAGACAGGATTTATTTCTAGGGGACTAACTTATTCAATTTCAAAAGGAACAATAGAAATAAATACATTAGGACAAAACCTAAGAACTGTGTGTGTATGTGTGTGTGTGTGTGTGTGTGTGTGTGTGTGTGGTAAAATATAGATAAAAGCAAATAACCTAATATTTTATGAAGCATATTTTCTGCAGACCAGACTAATTCTGAAAGTCCTAAAAGGAAGAGCACAAATATGAATAGTCTGCTCTAAGCAAATTCCAATCTCTATGGGTACTGAAAGACAGGGCAGGTCTAGGATCCAACAGAGAATTTACATCATCTTATGAGGAAACTACAGTTCCTAGCACTCTTCCTCAAGCCAACCTGAACCCTCCATTTCAGAATAAGCATCTATACTAATAAAAGAGTAGTATGCTAATTAGACCAGACGTCTTCTGGACGACCATCTGGACGCCCTTCCTGACAAAGACAAGGG
>NW_006299715.1:7053238-7065857 GCF_000327345.1 Myotis davidii
TATCAAAAGGAACAATAGAAATAAATACATTAGGACAAAACCTAAGAACTGTGTGTGTGTGTGTGTGTGTGTGTGTGTGTGTGTGTGTGTGTGGTAAAATATGGTGAAAGTTAAAAAATGAATTTTTTTGGTATATGCTCTAATATGTGGCAGTTTGTTGTCACTTTTAAACTATATAAAAGTATAAATTACATTATCTTATAATTAGAAAATATGGATTTCCTAAGATAGTTTTAATTTCATCACATTTTCTTTTATCTTTCTTTTCTGTTTTTTACAAAAGTGGACAAAATAAAGCATGCCGAAGTACAGATTTAATTTTTAGACTTTTACTAAGATTTTTTATATAAATGAATTAAAATTTTTTTCAATGACATAAATTAATATAAGTTAAAAAATCAGAAGAAAATTGCCAGAGGTATGTGTGTGTGTGTGTGTGTGTGTGTCCCAGGCATGTGTCCCTACTGGCAATGGAACCATCAACCAGTTAAATTATAATTTAACTCATAATAACCCACAATTCATGATATTTTAAAAACAATTAAAGGTAATCAAGATAAGACCTGGTAGACCCAACTTTAGTTAACATTCCAAATGTTAATCCAACAAATGTTGATTTAGGCTAGAAGTATATTGATTTCAACTCTCCAATCTTTCCCCATAACTGTAGATACTATGTTGAGGTGAAAAGACAGAAAAACAAAGAAATGTAGTCAGCTCTTTAGTCCCAGGATAATCGAATGGTTGGTGTCCCTGACCATGGGTTCTTCCCAATCAATGGGAAAACATTTCAACCTCACTATTCCCATGTGTGCTGTGCATTGAGGTGGAAAAGATTTAGTAAAGTTCAATGTCATCTAAGGGATCAGAAACATACACTTGATTAAAATAAGTGTGGAAGACATACACAAAAAAAGACACGTCCTAAATAAATGTTGAAATTGTTAGAAGACAAATCTAAGAAGTTAAGATGTAAATGTAGTAGAAATTGAAAGGGAAGCTGTAATTCTTAAGATAGAGCAACTTGTATGTAACTACTTTATACATGGAATTTTAAATTTACATAAGAACCCAAATGAAGTAAGTATTCTGAATTCCATAGTATAAATTAGAACACAAGAGTTTAAATTTCTTGCCTACAAGGTCCTTGATCAGACATGTTAATCATTTTCACCTCATGGAACTGTCATTTTAAGGATTAACTTCACTTAAGAAAATATCCAGTACAGACACTGCCTCCTAGTAGGTCTTCAAGCACTAATAATGATGACAAGGATAATCACATTGTATAACCTTCTGATAGAAGAGGTAGAGGTGCTGAAGGGCAAAGTTCTGCCCCAGATAAAGTCAGTCCTGAGCCTGTGACAATATTTCTGAAGAGCTGCTCTTTCATCCAGATAGGTATTTACTCCTTAGACTTGGGTAAGGTCATCTAACACAACCATAGTCTAGGAATAGACCTGGGGTAGGTTATTCCAATCAGTCATTCATTTAAAGCTCATTCCTCCAGGATCTTTTATGTACCAGATTCTGAGATTACATAGATTTATCTTAAAAACAAAAATAAAAACAAAACAAGAAAGTAATGTTCTACACATTTTATTATTCATCTATATAAATCTGATTATTTTCATTCCAAAAAAAATTTTATTGAACATTTACTCCATGTCCAGGGCTCTAATACATATGAACAAAAATCCCAGTGTTCTAGCCTGCAAGATGGAGGTTTACAATATCTGTGCCTAGACTGCATTCAGTATTTTGCACATCCCACCTATATCTACTCATCTTATTATTCTCCCATATTTTTGCATATGTTTGTATCTTGAACTAGTCCATAAGCAATTGGAGGAAAATGTGTGCCTCTTGTTTATTTTTCAAACCCTCACCACTTCTCGCCCAGTGCAAAGCATAACAGCTAAAATAAAATTTAGCCCAAGGCTGGTATCTGAAAAATGGCTAGTAATAACCACAGTTATTAAAGACAGAGTGCAAGTCACAAATATGCCTGGGAGCCTTCCCTGTGGCTCCTCCCGGACCTCAGTGCTGTCCTAGGGTATGAACGCAGGCAGGCATATCAGTGGATGAATCCATTGCCTCAAGGAAAAAAGACATCTTTTTCTTGGTGTCTGATCTACCCTCCCCTACAGCTTTGCTGCCATGAAAGAAGGTGGCAGGGAGCCTTCTGGGGGCAAAGGCCGGCTTGGTGCTGAAACACCTGCCTGGAGAGTGTGGCCACTTACATGACCACACTCTCAGCTCAGACGTCAGTCACATTTCACGAAGCCAATGCAAGTTCTTCACTCCGTGCTGGGTCATCCCATAAGGACAAGTTGAGGGCACTGGCAAAGGTGACTCCAAAGAGGTTTGAAAGAATTTGATATTTGAAATTGGAAACAACAACCATAATGACAAACACATAATTATCTTAAGAAAATCAGAATGCCTTTACATTATCATTTAGAATTGATTTTCAGTACAAATGAAGGAAATACCAGAGCCTTTTTTCATTTTTAGGACTTTAGAAAGTTTTCACATAGCCCTGACTCGGAGTAAATTTAGGATGTCTCCTGGATGAGACTACTGCCACTCACGCAGTGAGACTCTTGCCTGTTAATAGTCTAGCTTCCAATCTGTCCAGGGTATTTTACAGATAAATATTTAGGTCACAATTATTTATGTAAATTAATAAAGGCAAGCCATAGGTTTAATCTCTCTTCAATTCACAGTCTTAACCATCATGATTTTTTAAGATAAATAATTATTTTTATTCTCAAAGATATCACAGAAAGATTTTTTAAAAGCTAGAACAGTTAACTGTATCCTGTTTACTGGTTTTCAACTTTAAAGCACAATGAAAGAAACAGCTAACCAGGCTGTTTAGTGACTAGGCTTTCACTAAATTCACATCTTTAAGTTCCAAAGAGACGGAACTCATGCAAATGTCTCCTGGAATGTTAAGGGGAGTTTAAATGTGCTCACATAAAATATTTCCTGTTTTTTTCTCATACAAAAAGTTTTACTATTGCATTTTGTTTTTCATTATCAGTTCACTGTTCAGCTAAAGGTTGGTGCTGAATCAGAAGAAACAATACAAGGAGGAGCCAATGATGATTGGCTCAGAGAGTAGTCATATTTCATGAAGCCAGTCCAACCTGGCCAGTGTTCCTACTACTGTGTTTGTCACCACTTAGTCATTGAGGACTTATTAGAACTTTAATATCATGACTCTTGGCCTAAGATTTTTACTTTTGCAATTTGAACTCTGAGGCTGCTTTACAGTCTCATGACTCTGCTCCTCGGGCCTGGAAACTGCCTGCAGAGAGAACAGTCTCTCTGAGCTGTTTGATTTCTACAGATAAGTAACCCTGAAGCTTTTGTTCTATAAGCCTGACCAAGAGCTATGATGTTGACAAATGCCCAATCACATGTCACCCATTGTTCTCATCTCCTAACCCCACTTGCCAACCACTGAGTTAGTCAACTGTTGAAAAGTCCAGTTGCCCCTACTAATAAGAAAATGAATGATATAAGTTTATAATCTTGTTTTCCCAGCAACTGATAATTAGCTGTTGCCTTATAATTTCTGCCTTTAAAAACCTTGCTCCACTCCCTCCATTTTCAGATGTGTCTTTGTTTCCTACCCAGGGCTATGTATGCCCTTGACTTGCAAATTGTATATGAATACAACTCTCTTTTAATTTATTTTGGAATTTGGTTAACATAACGAAAGACACCATGGATCCTTTTTACGTTTTATCTGTCTTGGCCTTTGCCACTGTTCTGTGATGACTAATGTCCTCTATCAGCTAAGGCATCAATATGATGAGGCTTTAGTTCCTCTTCTCTAGTGTCCCTGGTCACTAAGAACAACACTAGCCCTTCTCACTCTTTAATCCCACAATCGCTTCTAAACTGTAGTCCAGACTGAACCCCTTACAGTTTAATCAACTCTTCCAAATTGCCTCTCCATCCAACCCTTTCCATTGAGATATCTGGGACCCATACTTTATCATAGGAACAAAATAAAACAAAGAAGCAGAATCCCCCCTTTCATATTCCAGTTTTGTAGAACATTCTATCTGTCTTTACTGACACTTGGTTTAGTCCAGTCACCCCAAAATAAAGAACACCATGCCTCTGATGACTCCTAATCTTAGAGCTGAAATTCAATCTCTTCCTAATCTTTATGTGAACACTTTTTGAAATATTGTTTTATGATTATTTTTCCAAAGTCCCACTGCCCATTCACTATTTGATCTACTAGAAGTGATATGCCCCCTACCCCTCTAGAAAAAATTCTTGACACACTCATTTACTATCACTTAATCTTCAAATTCAATAAATCATTTTAAGATCTTTTATTAAACTTTCCTGTTGCATTTGACAGTGGCAAGTCTAAAATTCCTAAGGTCTTCTGATAAATCACTCTAAATCTGTCACCATTCCTTCTTACCTTTCCTCATCCTTAGATATTGCTGTAATGTATTATATTATTCTTGTTTTCACTCTACCTGTTCACTTCTGTAAACAAAAAAGTGCTGCTGTAATAAATCATAAACTCCTCACTGGCTACATCATGGTAGGTAGTCATGCCCCAGGCATATAACTTCTTTAAGTGAAAGGTTTTTAAGCAAGCCCTGTCCATTGTTTTGTGCATCTAGGTTAACACACTCTTGAAATGCCGGAAGTAACATTCCTCAAAGGCAAAACCACTCCCCAGAGAGCACATAGTCTTAACTATCCTGTAATCCAATTCCTGCCTTGTTTTCTCCTACCTCAATGTAATCTTCCTTATTTCCCCTTTTTAATTTCAAATGCATGAAAGAAATACACAATATTTTCTGGAGCATTTGAGATCTTGCTTCCTGGCAACTGTCATCAGTTTTGACTCAAATAAACTCATGAAAGTTCTCTACAGGTTTGGACATTTCTTATGTTGATACTTCCAACCTCTGTTCTCATTTGCCATCTCCATGCTACGACTTGATCATCTAAGAGCCTGTGAAACAGATTCTCCCAGAATTCTCATTCTTCACGCATTGCTAGGTGTTAATATTTAAAAACTTACAACCTTCCCCATTAAACAGCACACACGGCTTTTCTTCTTACCTGAATTGAATGTACCACCCTCTCAACCAGTCACCCTTACTGCAAATCTGGAGTCATCTTTGTCCATCCTCAAGATCACTTTCAACTAACCACAAAATGCTACTAATTTTAGCTCTGATATGTTTATAGAATCGGTTGCTTACTCTTTCCATCTGCTCTTTACCCCATGAGTAGTGCTCTGGTTCTGGCTATTACCAATGTTTGAACTCCTGCTCTAGTACCCTAGATTACCTCCTTACCCAGAGCTTTATTCTCCCCATATGTAAACCCTGAGCAATACTCCATGAAAATGCCAGTGTGAGTATGTCATTCCACTTCCAGACATTGCTTACAATTGCCTGACTGGCACTTTATGTAGACCCCTGCTTCCACCAAGTATTTTACGATGGTGTGCTTCTGGTTTTAGTGTTCTTCCCTACCCGCAAAACCTTCTGTTTCTACTTCCAATCACCTGATTTTCACTTGGCCATTAAAACACAGCCTAGTAATCATTGCCTCTAGGAAGCCACCTTGTCCATCTCAGGTTGAATGTGATGCGTATCTCTGTAGTTCTATGGTGGCCAATTATTACAGTTATCACTGAACTATTTTGTATGTATCTGTTCTTATGACTGTCTCCCAACATCTGTGAGCCTTTTGAGAAAAGTGGCCGTATCTCATTTATCTAGGTGCTCCCAGCCTCTTGCAAGGTGACAGCACAAAATAGACATTTAAAACTTAAATCTACAATTGAGGGAATGATGCACTTTCAGTTTCATTTTCCCCAATGAAGAGCAGGGAGACGATGTGGCTTTCATGTTCAGAGACAGATGGAATTAACAGGATGAATACTTTCTCCAGACCTTTATTTTTAAGTACCCAGGTTATAAAACTCATGAAATAAATGTCTTATGTAGTCATTTCCTAACCAGGACAGATTGTTGCTTATTTCTTAGGAAAATAAAATTCCTAGAAAATAACTTCTTCAAATGATCATCTAGAGGAGACATCCCTTTAACCAAGAATTTTATTCAGACCAAAACTGCTTATCCAGAGGATTGTTCTAATGATTATTTCTTTCATCATCTTTATTCTACCTGTGCCTATACTATTCTGCTAATACCCATGACTAATCATTGGAAGAGAAGATGGGCATTGACTGAGTCCCTGGAGAAGGAAAGGCAGGGCAAGATTGTGGAAAAAACATGGACCTAGCAATAAACACTACATTCCACTGCCAAACATTTAACGACTATGTTGTATTGAGCAAATTTCTCAAACACTCTGGGACTCAATTCACATCTTTTTAAAAAAGAAGTAACAGCCCTATTATATAGGATTATTTTGCAATTACATGAGCTAACGCCTTAAAAACACGGCCTAATAATGTGGTTTCCTTTTTCTCTATTTAAGAGTTGGAGTGTGAGGACTATATAGAAAAGCCTAGAAGAACTAAATAAGTGTTTGTAAATTTGAATTGTTTACATGTTCCCTAATTCATGTTAACATGTATAATGAAAACAGGGCTTCTTAAAGGTAAGAGCGGAAGTAAAATAAAATAAAAAGTATGATATAAAGTTTTGTTTTTCTGTCTTGGTAATGAACTTACTTCTGCTTTGCTTGACTGGTTGCAAAGTTTTGTTTTTGACTATATAAAAGGAGAAATTGGATAAACTTTTCTTAATTGGCAAGAAAAAATACAAACAAATAAATAAAATTACTTCAAAGCAAAACTGAAAAAAATAGATATTAATAGAAAGCCTAGCACAGACAGAAAATTGCAAATGAAACATTTTGGTGTCAAAGGAATAAAGAGAGAAGGACAAAAGAAGAGAAACTTGTAAACATAGACATTCTCCCATTATAAAGATTGATGCTTTAAGCACGGTTCGTTTTGAGGCTCATGGACCTGCTATGTTTAAGATGGCAAACAACAAAATGCTATTGCTAATTAGACATCCAATAAAATGTCACATGGAAAGGTTAACTCTTTTAAGGAATGATAGGTATTCTTGCATTTAAAATGTCATTGTTATTAGTTTTGAAACAGAGCTCACTGGTAAAACAGGAGCAAACATGTGTTCCAGAGAAGAAGGTAAGATTATTTCATAATTTATCCAGTATATAAAAATATGAGAAACAAAATCATAGTGAATTTTCCTTTCTCATTTGAAACATTGCATTTGACCATTTCTATGGTAATGTTGGCCAAGAATTATTTTGGTGTATGCAGATTTGAAAACAACAACACAATGTACATATAGAATGCTAAACACTAGATGTTTTCTGTGTATTATTTACTTTGGACCCACAACACCTCTATTTGGCAGGGCTGTTATTATCCACAGTGCCCAGGTTGAAGCAACAATAAAATAGAACTGACCACATATAATTGATGAGAAATATGGTGGTTTCTGTTCTCCAGAAGGTAAGAGTCTGCCAAGACCTTGGTTTGTGGAGTCTCAGCTACAAACACTCTTAGATAGCAGCCAACCAGGTCATATGCTATAATGCCTTAGCCTTTCTTCTGGGTGTTAAGTGTCCTATATAATAAAAGGCTAATATGCAACTTGACTAACCGGTGGGAAGACCAGTCACTATGATGCACACTGACCACCAGGGGGCAGACACTCAACACAGGAGCTGCCCTCTGGCGGTCAGTGTGCTCCCACAGGGGGAGCTCTGCTCAACCAGAAGCCAGGCTCAGTTGGCAGGAACCTCTCCCGCCTCTGCAGCAGCACTAAGGACGCCTCAGGGGATGTCTGACTGCCGGCTTAAGCCTAAGCCAGCAGTCGGACATCCCCCCAAGGGGTCCCAGACTACAAGAGTGTGCAGTCCCGGCTGAGGGACCCCACCCCCATCCCAGTGCATGGATGTTGTGCACTGAGCCTCTAGTCTATTAATAGCCAAAGTTACCATTTGTGGCCGAGGCAATATTTTAGCAATTAAGAGCTGAGGTTCAAATTTCTGCTCTGCAATTTACTACAACTCATTTGCAGCCTACTGCAGCTTCTTTGTTAAATGCTCATTGTGCTGTCGAATGCTCATTATGGGCCAGGGACTATTCTACACACTTTACATTTAATCCTCCCAATACTCCCAAGTTGGATTATTAACCCAATTTAATGGAGGAAAAAACTGAGCTCAGAGAGGAAAAAATAAATTGAGAATGGCCATGCAATTAATAAGCTGCAAAGCTGGTGTCAGAACCCCAGATGTCTCTAATTTAACAGCCCGTGTTTCCCTCAGTGCATGACACAGCAGGACTCAAGAGGGGTGACAATGAGAAAGAAACAGCATCAGCTGTAACAAGGGCTCGGGATACAGAATCCATGCGAGCTCAACAAGGCACTATTTCATCAGCTCTGGCTATTGATAGGTTATTTTCATTAGGAGCCCAGTCTAGGAGCAAATGTGCAAGGGACATATTCTTGGGAATGTTAGAAGAGTAGAGATGTGAGCGGATGGGAGAGTTGATTCTGAGAGCTGCAATAAGGAATCAAGTAGCAAGGTGAATATAAGTAATCACAGAATGCCTTGGCCAGTTGCTTCCCCTGAGACTATTTCCTCCCTGTTCTATAAAATGGGAACAATTATAGCCAACTCATTGGGTGATTATGATTTGATGTGTGAAAATAGGCACCCAACTCTATTCCTGCGCATACAGATACTCACCATGCACCCCAGTGCAACCCTACATGCAACACTCTGTCACTCTCAGGGGCAGCGACCCTGCAGGGGGCTCTCTGGCCACCCTGTGCAATCTAGAGAAACAGTTCAATGTCTTTGTTGAGCACAACAGTCATCCAAGCTGTGGTCTTGCAGAGGCAACAGACACACCTTGAACATGACTGAAGCTGCATTTCCATTGACCAAAGACAAGTCTGTCCTATGCATTTCACTCACTGTGATTAGTGGCCAATCAGAGAGGACTATACATTCCTCAATGACTGAGGATTCAGGTCCTGATAGGGCCTAATGGAAAATCTGCTTGTGCTTCTCTAGATGATGAAAAGACTAAAATACAATGATTTATGTTCTCTTTATCAGCCCAGACATTTCCTTCTGAATTCAAACCCACGGAGGCTTGCCCACTGGGACAGTGTTCTGTACTGACCCTGGCAGAGACAAAGAAAGCTGCGGGTCAGTCTGGGCATTTATCCCAGACTTTACAAGGCTCCAGGAAATCCAGGAGCCTGTCTAAGCCTCAGGCTACTCATCTTCAGCCAGATAACCCTTCCTCTAACTTCATCCCAAGATAGAAGACATGGGGACAATATTTAGTCACTTCTATATAAAAATGTCACTACACTTGGGGAACTCAAATTTCTGTTGTTAATGTCTTGCTTGCCAAATACCTCCTTTCTTATGAAACTTAAATTACATATCATTGCACTCCGAGATATAATTAGATTTCCATGAACCAGCTCATCAGACTAAGTGATTTCCCCAAATATCACAACTGTAGTTCATTAGAGCAGAGCTGCTCCAATTCTACCATGAGCCTGTGCACGCCAGGGGTCTTCATCTATCATGTTTACTTAATTCCAATGCCTCACTCTTTAAAGTAGTTGGGCATCATTTGGGAACTGTAAATAATCGTTAAAAATGCAGAGTAGTGTGCCCTATTCAGGCCTACTGAATCAGCACTGCAATTAATCAAGAACCCCAGGTGATCTGTTGACACATTGCAGTTTGAGAAGTACTGCCTTGGAGATCATTCAACTCCCTCATTTTCCAGGGAGGGACACTGAGCCTCAATCAAGTAACCTTCCAGAACATTCCAAAACAGCAGAATCCAGTTTAGATTCCAGGATTCCAATTCAGCAGGGTAACCTTTGTCACTGTCATAAACCTCCCTGGGCCTTCATTTCCACATCAGTCAAATGGGGATACTCCCCACTGCCTTGCCTCCTTCTTGGTATAAAATGTGAAAATATCTGTGAAAGTACTTTATTAATGTCAAAGCTTAATGCAAACAAATGTGGGTGCCATTATATCAAACCAAATACCCCGAATCCTCAAATACGGCATGGTTGTGTGTGCACTCAGGTGCATGAGTCTAAGTGCAGAACTGGGCCCTATGTGAAAAATTTTGCCCTACTTAATTTAGGTTGTAACCTAATTCTCAGACTAGTTGCCAAAAAAAGAATCCTCTCTCCTCTAAACCTCAGAAGGTCTCTTAAAATGGATGGGCTCTCTGGGACTCACTGACATGTTTCCACTGCCAGAGTCAAGATAGCCTGAGATTATGGGCCTTTATATCAGATGGTGTTAGAGGGGGGTTGTGAGTTCAGGTGGAAGATGAAAGGGGAGAGCAGCTGGGCAGCTTCTTCTTTTTTTTTCTTTCAAGTTCTTGACAGCCACTGGAATAAAGTGTGGTTTAGAGAAAGAGACAGAAAAACAAAAGTATTGGGGGAAGAGGAAGAGGTTAAAGGTGGGAGGAGGCTTGATATTACCCATCCATTCATTAAACAAATATTGATTGAGACATTTTTATATGCAGGCACCAGTCTAGGTATTATGGACATAGCCATGAACAAGGCCAACAAGAATCTACCCTTACATGTCTTAGCATCCAGTGATGCTAATAGAGAGGGAGGCACATTGAAAGGCAAACTAAGACCAGGACAATAGGGGTCCTAAAAAGTGCTTTGAGGGACTTAATGACTGAGGGTTTCTGATTTTGATTGGATGACCAGGATGGCTCCTCTAAAATAAAAATTCAACTTAGGACACGGGAAAGGGTGTCCCAGGCAATGCCAGTTCTCTGGGGTGAAGGCGAACTTGGGAGTTTGGAGGAACAGAGAGAAGGGTGGTGAGTAGAGAAGGCAGGAGGTGAGAGGTAGGAAAGGCTGACCTAACTTCTCATATAGGACTTTGTGGGTCATGATCAGGAGTGTGGATATCAGTCTGAATGCAGTAGAATATCACTGTCAGTCCAACTAGTGATCTACCTAAATTAGAAATTACAATCTTGGAATCTCAACATAGAGGCACAGGGTAGTATACTTAAGGTGGGAAATACTTTTCTTTCTACCTTTCAGTCTTTCCTCCTTTCGGATGTTAAAACACCTATTATCTCTTTGCTACTGTGTTTCTGTAAGTATACACATATGACTGACTTTCTTAAGTTCAATCCATCTCTGATATAGTACCAGACATCTAATCAGAAGCAATCAGTGGTCCCGAAAGAAAAAGTCGCCCCCCCCCCCCCCCCGCCCCACCAAGAGCAACTTCAGTTTGTTTTTACCAAGGAACTTGTTACATGTAAAACTTGGATTCCATCCAGCTGTACTGAATAAGAATTTTTAGAGGTGAGCCTGCCTATGTCTATTTTTAGACACAAGTGATGTTGAGAGCACACAACCTCCTCTCTGAGAATCTCCCTAAAGTACCCAACATCTCTTCTGTGCTTCCCTAAGCTTCCCTAAGTCTTTAGGGATCAGTTCAAAGTCCCTATCTTCTGCTATCAAGTTTTCATGAACATCTCTAAGTCATGCTACCGAGTGCTCCTCCCAGACATTAAGTCCTCAATGGTCACCCCTTCCAGCTGGAGAATAGTGCCTTGAGAACTTAAGCTGATCCTTTATCATTTCATCCTCCCAGTACCTAGCCTCCCACGCCATATGCAATAGAAACTCAAGACATGGTGATTGCTGATGATAAAAATAACCTCAACACAGAGATGTCTCGATAGGCAAAGCTATCTTTTAACTTTATTCTGGTTCCCTTCGCCGAGATGGGGAGAAATAATTACAACAATAATCAGCCATTGACATTGATAATTGCTAGTTTGTGCTGAACACTTATTGCATGCCAGATACTAGGCCAACTACATGCAGCATCTCATAATCTAATTTGTTCTTTATCAAATCCTTCTTCTGGGTTTAATCCTAAAGGGCTTAGTCTATGGGAAATGCTTTCAATTAACTTGGATCCCAGTTTCAACTCAAACAATGGTTAATAGAGTGGTCCTTTTCAATGTCCTTGAGCCTCAGTTTGCATAAGTGAAAAAAATGGGATGATAAACCCTTGATTTTTCTCTTTTCCATAGCTGTTGTGAGGATCAAATGAGGCAACATAGTAAGCACCATGCAAACAGGTGTTAAAGAAGCACAGACATAAAGAAAAAACATAACTTTCATCTGTGGGGCAATACCACAATTCCAAAAGCAACAGGAAGTTCACCTCCCTGCTCCAGAATTAAATCTTATTTATTCTCAACATTGCCAGGTTACTGGTTAAATCACAACTTATTTCAGAAACAGGTCATACGTGAAAGAGTTGACTCAGTGTAATATTGGAAAGCTGAAAAGCTCAGAAAAGCAAAATTCAATAAGTATTGACCAGGGTCCTTCATTTGACAATAACCTTTATTTTTCAATTAATTAAATCAGTGTTTCCTTGAGTGAAATAACAGGCTGGACTTGTCAGGGCCCAGTGCCCAGCTATCTTGTCGCTGCTTTCCTCCATGCTTATTCTATTGGGCTCTTTTATTCCGCAGAGGGCACATACCCGTCCCTCC
>NW_006299715.1:7065886-7073215 GCF_000327345.1 Myotis davidii
CACCCCCCTGCAAGCTGGCTGAAGAAACTTCAAGGAAGGACATTATAGTCCATGGGAAACACTGCTTAGACACACTGTTCAGGATGTGGCTCTTCGGGAGCTAAGCTTGGGGTTCCCCAAGGAGAAGTGGGTGCATATAATTTGAGTAGAGTTGGGAAAACACTTTGATTTCCTTCTCAAAATCAGCATCATTGTTGTTTGAAATTCCATTATTGGAGGTGATTCACTTTGGTTTTTTTTCTGAGGGTTATTTTTTTAATAATGGTAATATTCCTGAAAATGGTAATATAAAGTAATATGCCTTAGTGTCAATTTATCTCTTGGATCCTTTTGCTAACAGGAATGAAGTTAAGGACCTTACAGAATATATTTCAGGCAACATGTAAGGCTCATTAAGGGTATCATGTTATTGAATCTGCATAACCCCTCTGTATGGTGAGAACTGAAGTTTAGAGGGTGAGAGTAACTCCCTGGAGGAACACAGTTGATAAGTGGCAGTGATGTTTTGAGCACATAAATTTGTATAAGTGTAGTCTTTTTCTACTATCCCATACAACCTTATTGAATAAAGGGTATGGTTACACACATTTTATGGAAAAGGGAGAGGCTGAGATTTGGGTTACATGGTGGGGGGGGGAATCCTTTATGAATACTGAACACCAGTCATACTGCTTTTGTAGCACTTTAAAAGTCCAGAATGGAAAGTATTATAACTGTACTGGTTTAAAAAATTACTTCAATACCGCTACATGCTACTCTAATAGATTCTTTGTGGGAGAGCTGATTGGTGCTGGGGGGAGGGGGATCTTCCCTCTGGACTTCCTGCCCACATAGATTTCCTCTGCCTCCAGTGGAAATACGAATACTTTCTCAGGAGATTTCCAGGGAAATAAATGTCCTCTTGATTTGGAAGATCTGCAGCCATTAGCTAGTGTGATGCCCAATCCTCTCAGCTCTTAGGTCTTCTTACCTTTTGACCTTTTTCTTGACTTCAAGTTGAGATGTTGTGTGGAAAGTGAAAAACTTGTCAAAGGTTTCATTTGCCTCCAATGCTGTGGATATTTCATTCTGTCCTTGGCTAGAATGAATAAGCCTGAGTTGCTTTTAATCTCCATTGCTGCTCTTTGATATTGGAAAACATTCCACTCACAGCCATTCTGTAATCAAAACCTCCAAGCCACTGAGGAGAGATCTAACTAGATTCTTGGCGGCAATTTAATTCTAAGTTGATGCAATCAATACTCTGTACAGGCCAGTGTGATGCCATTAGAGGCTTTAACCCCTTTGTAGGCTCGCAGACTTTGCTTTTCTAAGCAGGAGAGAGACATGCGATGTTGAAGCCAAGGAGATTATAGCCTCTGAATCAAATTCTGCAGCTATTAATGCAATCATAGTCCTTTTCTCTAGGAATCTTACAAAACCAACCTGACTTTCCCAAAACAATCTGACTCTGGAATGCACCAAGGAGAAAAATAACATTAAGTGCAGAGTGCACGGTTTGGCTTTGGTGCTATTGTTTGGCTCAGCTCCTTTTGTGTTTTCCATTTTTTGAAAACTCCTCACACTCTTTTGTGGAATACAATTCTAAAGTAATATGGGGATCTATTTGCTATGGGATGAATATCTGTATCCTTCCAAAGGCCTGTGTTGAAGCTCGATAACCCCAAGTGTGACTGTGTTTAGAGAGGGGGCCTCAAAGGATGTAATTAAGGTTAAATGAGGTCATCAGAATGGGGCTCGGATCTGATAGGATTAGTGTCCTTATGAGAAGAGACACCAGCAAACTCTCTCCCTTTCTCCCTGCGTGCACAGCAAACAGTGCGAAGGCAGCCATCTACAAGCCAGAAGAGAGACCTCACCAGAACCCGACCATACTGGCTCCCTGATCTGGGATTTTCAGCCTCCAGAAACGTGAGAAAATAAACATTCTGTTGTTTAAACAATCCAGCCTGTGGTATTTTGTTACAGTGGCTCAAGCTGACTAATAAGTAATCTGGGAACGTCTAAATATTTGAGCCAACTTGGTAGAAGTGTAAAATGAATTATTCTAAAATCCTTGCAAATGTGATTAGAATTAATAATGAGAAAACTTTTGACCATCTAGAAATGATTAAGCATATGTTCCTTTAAAAAAATGTCAAATAAGAACTAGCAGCTTCTAGATATGTAGTTTCCTTCCTAATAGAAGATTAAATACAAATTTCCACCTCTCTCTCCCCCACCAAAACACTCATACATCTTTTTTTTTAAAGGCATCATTCATTTCTGCTTAAAGGTAGTAAATTTTCAATATAATTGAGAGCAGACTAACGGTATATTCTATTCATTTGAGTGTTGGGCCTGCAATACTGTGTTTTACTGAGCTAATGAATTCATTTTTCTTATGGATGAAAGAAAAACTCTGGGCTTATATAAGCGGTTGAAGATGATACAGTGGGTTTGGGAATGGAGCAGTCAACGAGCATTTGTTCTGAAGGACCCATATTCACTCATTTATTTCCTTCTTCTTAAAAAATACAGGGTGAGGCAAAATTAGTTCTATAGTTAGTTGTTCCTATGGACAATAATACAGTAATTCGTAAATAATAATACAAGAATAGACTATGCATACTCACAACTGTAAAAAGCAAACGGGGTCCTCCTCCAGCTACAATAATAAACATATGTTTTGTTTACAGTTCTATCCCTCTAGGTGACATGGTGTCTGGTACATAGTGGGCACTTTCTAAATAAGTACAAATAAATGACTATTAATAATCTGCACCTAAAAACACATTTCTTAACAAGAAGAAAAAAATCTGTAACTTCTGCTTTTATTTTTATCTATGACAAACTTTATAGTAGAAGAGATTGGGATCATATTAAGTATTTCAGCCATAATCTCTCTCAAGGTATTTCTTTCTGCACAAAGTGACAATGATTTATCCCCAATGTTAAACTGTGTAGTGTGAATTTGAATCACTGTCTATTTGAGTCAACAGTCTTTGTTTTCAGCAGTGAAGCATGAGCTACCTTCTCCTCTTCTGTCATCCATCCCAAGGGCTGAGTCTCTCCTCAGAGACGGTCATAATGGCTTGTACAGAGTATCTACCTTTTCATAGTATCTGTCCCTTCATCCCCTAATAATCAGACACAGCTCCAGACTTCCATATCACAGTAACCTAGCACAGCACATAAAAAATAATATACTATATAAAAAATAAATACACTGTAATCTACCACAGGAATTGATGGTGTTAATGAGATCTCCATCTTTGTATTCCATAGCCACACATGCTCATTCTAACCTCACCAATGTTCCCTCCAATTGGTCTTCTCCAAGAAGAGTTATCAAGAGAGTCATTATCAATCACCAAAAATGAGTCAGCTACAACAGGATGGTTAGCAGAAGGGAGGGGGTGGAGGGTTGAGTGAATAGCAAGATAGATACATTATTGACTATATTGTCAATAATATTGTGATAAGCTTATATGATGGCAGATGATTACTAGAATTAGTGGGGTGATCACATCATCTATAATAATAAAAGGGCATAATAATAATAATGCTAATTAGACCAGACATCCTTTCGGACGACCTTCTGGATGAAGCCTGCCAGCGGCCAGAGGGAAACCTGGGTCCCAGGTGCCGGAGGGAAGTCGGTGCTGGCAGCCGAGGGAAGGAAGGCCTACTCTTGCATGAATTTTGTGCATTGGGCCTCTAGTAAGGTATAAAAGTCTTGAATCACTATATGATACACCTGAAACTAATATAACAAATATAAGATTATATACGAACTATACTTAAATAAAAATTAATTTAAAAATAAATTGAAATAATATACTTGAATTTCAAAAACCTGGGTCAACTAGATTCTTCTTCTTCTCCAAGACATGTAGTTAAGTCTTTGAACACTGAGAGTAGGCTAAACAGATTAGCAAGTAGAGTCATGTGGAATACCTTTGTGTGTTTTCCTCAAGAAATAGAGCTTTTCTATGTAGGATGTAAGGAAAACTTCGTGCAGAAATCATAAATCAACATCCCAATTTCAAAGCTCTAAATGCAACCATTCTATGTGACATATACCTGTTTCCTCTCATAGAAAAACTATTTTTATGAACAAAGTATCAGCTCAAGTGAGCACATGAGTTTAAGTGATGATGAGAACATGAACACTGGATGGGCTTGAAGTATTACATTGAGTCCATGGTCCATGAACAATACACCTTCTGAGTTGTTTCAAATGAACTGTTTAGGACTCTTTAAACAGGGACAAAATATGTTCTTTTTTTAAAAGGAGACTTAGGGAGATCCCTTAAAAACTAAGTCTGATACAATGCCATATGATAGCATTTTGTGCAAAGTGAACTTTTTTTGATGGGATGATTGAGACTTTAAAAATCAGATTAATATATATCAAGTACTATGCAGGGTGTAGAGATGATTAATTCACCAAATAAATTATAATTTGCTTTATTTGATAAAGAATAATCATTGTGATAATGTGAAGAAGTCAGTCAAGATGTAATTAAACAACAACTACAACAACATCAATATTCCACAAGGCATTATGGAAACGTCTGCCAACCAAGATGGTCAGGCAGCAACTTATTTATGGGAAATGTGGCATTTACACAACTCTGAATGCTTCATGCTCTTGCTTCTGGCAGACATCACTAATGAGTCCCTGGTCTTTATCCTGCTGGGCCCAGATGCATCTCTCAAATTTTTCTCAATTCTCTGTTCTTGGCAGCCAATTAGTGAGCACTGACTGGCAAATTAGAATTTATTTGTTACCCTGTTTCATATTATTCCTCATATGATGTTATTTGGGTCCCCTAACCCTACTAACCACTTTCTTGGATTCTTTGGCTGATGGTCTCAATTGTCTCAATATCTATCTCAACCTCCTCCTTGAGCCACCCTTTGTTGTAGAGACTGGGAAGTTAAACCCTGTCTTATCCAGACTTCCTTGCAGCTAGTGTTCCATATTTCACTTGAATTTGGAATGGAAGGAAGAGAGGCAAGTCTGGGGCAGAGGCAGCATAACTCTGTGATTGCGGCTTTGAATACAGGGTCTCATGTTGCAGGAGTCAGCTTTCTGATCATGGCAGAGGTGGGTGAGTTTGGAGCTGGGAGTTGTTCCTACAAGTCCTCCCTAGAGCTTGTTTCTCCAGCCTTTGCAATTAGTTTGTTAAGCCACCTAATACCTGGTAATAAAAGCCTTTCTTCCTAAATATGATAGAATGCTCTAATCTACACAGACTTTCTTCCTTAAACAACTCTTGATACAAAGTCTGTGCAGCACCTACAGCAGAATACATTTTTACTGCCTAGTCATCTAGAAATTAGATTTCTGTGAATGGACACTGAAATCATGATAAGTGTTGGAAGGCTTCAGCCACCAGCCCTGCAGCTAAGAGTCTAAGTTTGGACAATTCTCTCAATCCCTCTGAGGCTCAGGTTCCTCATCTGTAAAATGGGAGGGTTATCCTGATTCATGCCATGGTCACTTCCATGTCTAGCATTCTTTACTCTTGGTAAGATGATTTTCCAACATGTCCCTTTAAATAGGCAATTATACCAGACATTTTAAGAATCTACTTATCAATACTGTACTTTACTGCATAAAGTGATCTTTTTTAAAAAATATAATGATCACTTCAGAGAGAGATGACTTGAAGCTACTTCTGATATAGGGATCCTAATTTCATATAGATATGAAAGCTGAGATCCACGAAGGAGAAATTCCTTCCTACTTTCATACAACTACAGAGTGTCATTCATTTCTTCTTATTCTAAATCAAATAACAGCCTCCTTTTATTATTCCAATTGAATAAGAGAAAAACAGGGAAGAATAAGGTGTGAACTTGGGTGCTTATGATTCGGCTGAAATAAAGGAGGTAAACTGAGGGTTTACATTTTTATTTCTCAGACTGATGTTACACAAACAGTCTCTTTGTGTATGCCTGATACTTAACTTCTAACATCTAACACTTCATGTCTGTGCATGAATTTCTAAACTTGACTATAAATCTTTTGTTAAGGATCTGCTTTTTCATTTTCAGTGAATCCCAGTATGTCTTGTATTACATTGGCATTCACTAAATGCCTGCTATTATTTAATTAATACTTATGAGCAATTGAACTCTTACCTCCATAAAAAGTAAGATGGATAAAAATTCAGAGTACTTTAAAAAAAGTTTTCTCTGACTTTATCATTATGGTTATGTAGTCATTATATTGTTATTTTTTCCCACCTCATTTGAAGTGATGTTCAGAAATGTATATCCACTGCAGAAAAATAAGACAATAGGTTAAAAAGTAAGATGAGTGAAAAACTAAAATAAAACCAGGTTAAAAAATATGCTATACTGGTTTTAATAGTCAATAAGTTTGACACTGAGTTTTCTAGTAGCCAAAGCAAGACGTAAAACGTAACCCTTCACAAAAAAACAAACAAAAAACCACCCAGCACTACATATAAATGTATGAGGTGCTCGAGAGAAAAGTTTTTGCTAGAACTGAGTAGAATGATATGGTGAAAACAGCACTGAATATAAGTCAGAATAACACAAAATAATTACTAATATTTGCATAGCATGTAAAATATAGAGCATTAAAAAATATATTGAAGTTCACCTAAGCCTTATAAGTCCGATGTATGTATTAGCAATAGTCATGTTCCAGTTTTAAAAGACATATGAGAAAGAGAGAGAGAGAGAGAAAGAGAGAAAAGACATAAAACATAACCCTTCACAAAAAAACAAACAAACAAAAAAACACCCAGCACTACATATAAATGTATGAGGTGCTTGAGAGAACAGTTTTTGCTAGAACTGAGTAGAATGATATGGTGAAAACAGCACTGAATATAAGTCAGAATAACACAAATAATTACTAATATTTCCATAGCATGTAAAATATAGAGCATTAAAAAATACAGTGAAGTTCACCTAAGCCTTACAAGTCCCATGTATGTATTATGTTTATTAGCAATAGTCATGTTCCAATTTTAAAAGATATATGAGAAAGAGAGAGAGAGAGAGAGAGAATGAATTATTAGAATGATTATGTCTGTCTAGATTCAAAATCCAAGTCCTGCTGCTAGGCAGGCAGCCTCCTCCTCACTAACCAACTACATGACGTGGAACAGGTTGCCTACGCCCATGTACTTCAGTGCCCATGACTTCAGATATGGGATCTGTGCCCTTCCTAGCACAAAGGTTTATGGAGGCAAATAATGAGATGCACGTGGCAGCTCTCTGGAGTACCAATAGAGTCATTGTAAGTACACTAATTGCAGGGTGTATTAATATCATTGTAATTTAACCACCAAACTGATACTT
>NW_006299715.1:7073279-7075175 GCF_000327345.1 Myotis davidii
ATGGGGAATGCAAGGGAAAGGAATCCTTCCACTGAAGCCAAAGGGCAATAGAAGCTCATTGTACTTTCTAACACAGTCACACTGTTGAGTAAGCCAGGAAAGTCCCTGATTACCCTGGAAGGCAAGAGAAAGTACAGACTTTTCCCTTTCACTGTATAATAAAAACTGATGAAAAGGAACACAGGGAGTGGAGTTTCCACCTAGGCAGATTTCAGTAGACGGGTCGTTATACAAAGAACGACCTTCAATTAAACTGAGAGAGAATGCAAGACTGGACTCCCCACATTTTGCAGAGCAACAGCATCTTTCTCAGAGGTTTATTAGAGGACTCCTTCAATGGAGCTTGACTATTTGGGGGACATGCACACCTCTAAAAATAAACTATGCTAACGTTGCAAATATCTTTAGATGACAAGAAGCACCCAAGTACAGTGGGGCCTTGACTTACGAGTGTCCCGACTAACGAGTTTTTTGAGATACCAGCTGTCTCTCGGCCGTTTTTTTTGCATTGAGTTGACAGTAATTTGAGTTAACAAGCTCCTTAACGAGCTCGGTCTTGGAACGAATTAAACTCGTAAGTCAAGGCCCCAGTGTATTCCATCCCGTTCTATGTCATGGACATCCTACAGTACCTGCAGAAGGTGTGTTGATTTTCACCAACAAGGATACTAACACTTACAGGTGTCCTCTCATAGGGTAGGAAAGTGATGGACATGAAAAAACTGACATTGCTGGGCAGTGCTGGGTATTAATCCCTCAGAGCTGTGAGATGCCAAGCAAAATTGAAATCCAGCGGATCCAATTGAAATCCACGTTGAAATCAGTAGGTGTCTGTAAATCTCTAAATGGTTACATTGGCCAAGTGGGAAAAGGTTCTATTTACTGCTTGCTGGAGGAAGTTTAGTGGATGACCTGAGGGGGGAAGGAATATTTAAAATGAGGTGTTTTTATGTGCACTAGCATTGCTATCCAAAAATAGCCTGTGAGAGGATCGTCACAGGTCCAAAAGAATGACATGGTCTAATTCTCAGCTCCTGACAATAGGTGGCCTGAAAATAAGTGACTGTCCTTTTAAATAATTAGTATGTGTTCACTGTCTTCTATGGTTTCGAATGCTATCTTATCATGATATGCACATAGACAGCATTTCACATGTTATGGTTTCAGACAGTGACCTACATGTGTATTTACAAATGAGCACAAGCTAAAGTTTGGTTCCAAAATATTCAAACTGTATCTGCAAAGAAGGAAGAGTGTGGGTGGGAGTTACTGAAAACTAGTATAATGAGCTAATCATAAAGGAGACTGATTATGACAATTCTCCCTCCTTTGTCCTCAGTCTTTGTCCCCTCCCCCACCTAGAAAACTGCTAATCACCCCTCAAAGCCCACTATATCACCTCTCTTTGAGGATTTCCCAGTTCCAGTAGAGTTTGACGTCTTTTCTTCCTATCATACTAATTTCATCACATTTATATATATTTCTTCCCAACTGAGCCCTTTCAGAATGAAACTCTGTCATTAATGTGTTTGTTAAAAATAATATCTGCAACCAGAATACCAAATCCTGCTTCCATAGCTGTGTGACCTTGGGTACAATCCTTAGAATCATCTGAAAAATGAGGAAAATGGAAATATCTACTATTGCAAGGATCAAAGGAGATCATAACAAAGTGCTTTGAATATCACCAGTCTTCAGTTAAGTGTTTGTCATTATGTGTGTTTTTTTGTTTTTTAATTTACTTCAGAGAGAGGTAGGAATAAAGAAAGAGATAGAAACATCAATGATGAGAGAGAATCATTAATCAGCTGACTCCTGCATGCTCCCTACTGGAGACTGATCCCACCACCTGACCAGGAATTGAACCATGACCTCCTGGTTCAACAACTGAGCAAC
>NW_006299715.1:7084369-7092556 GCF_000327345.1 Myotis davidii
TATGTCATGGACATCCTACAGTACCTGCAGAAGGTGTGTTGATTTTCACCAACAAGGATACTAACACTTACAGGTGTCCTCTCATAGGGTAGGAAAGTGATGGACATGAGAAAACTGACATTGCTGGGCAGTGCTGGGAATTAATCCCTCAGAGCTGTGGGATGCCAAGCAAAATGGAAATGCAACGGAACACGTTGAAATCTGTAGGTGTCTGTAATTCTCTAAATGGTTACGTTGGCCCAGTGGGAAAAGGCTCTATTTACTGCTTGCTGGAGGAAGTTTAGTGGATGACCTGAGGGGGGAAGGAATATTTAAAATGAGGTGTTTTTATGTGCACTAGCATTGCTATCCAAAAATAGCCTGTGAGAGGATCGTCACAGGTCCAAAAGAATGACATGGTCTAATTCTCAGCTCCTGACAATAGGTGGCCTGAAAATAAGTGACTGTCCTTTTAAATAATTAGTATGTGTTCACTGTCTTCTATGGTTTTGAATGCTATCTTATCATGATATGCACATAGACAGCATTTCACATGTTATGGTTTCAGACAGTGACCTACATGTGTATTTACAAATGAGCACAAGCTAAAATTTGGTTCCAAAATATTCAAACTGTATCTGCAAAGAAGGAAGAGTGTGGGTGGGAGTTACTGAAAACTAGTATAATGAGCTAATCATAAAGGAGACTGATTATGACAATTCTCCCTCCTTTGTCCTCAGTCTTTGTCCCCTCCCCCACCTAGAAAACTGCTAATCACCCCTCAAAGCCCACTATATCACCTCTCTTTGAGGATTTCCCAGTTCCAGTAAACAGAGTTTGATGTCTTTTCTTCCAATCATACTAATTTCATCACATTTTATGACATTTATATATCTTTCTTCCCACCTGAGCCCTTTCAGAATGAAACTCTATCATTAATGTGTTTGTTAAAAATAAGATCTGCAACCAGAATACCAAACCCTGCTTCCATAGCTGTGCGACCTTGGGTACAATCCTTAGAATCATCTGCAAAATGAGGAAAATGGAAATATCTACTTGTTAAGATATTGCAAGGATCAAAGGAGATCATAACAAAGTGCTTTGAATATCACCAGTCTTCAGTTAAGTGTTTGTCATTATGTGTGTTTTTTTGTTTTTTAATTTACTTCAGAGAGAGGTAGGAATAAAGAAAGAGATAGAAACATCAATGATGAGAGAGAATCATTAATCAGCTGCCTTCTGCACATCCCCTAGCAGGGATCAAGCCTGTAACCAGGGCATGTGCTGGGAATTGAACTGTCACCTCCTGGTTCATGGGTTGATATTCAACCACTGAGCCATGCCAGTCAGGCCACATGTCATTTTTAATATCACCATTGTCTTCCTTAACATCAGGCATAGTGTAGACACACTAATATTGTGTACACAAAGGAGGGAGAAATTCCATAACAAATATGCACTTCTAATGTGTTTATCAGTTCTCCAAACTATTACAATTGAATAAAGAGCGTATATAATGAAAGTAGGTGTTCAGGGACTCAGCTTGAATGTCCCCTAATCCCAAATTATCCTCCACTTATTTCCAAAAATATTTTACAAGGAATCAAGAGTATTTGTAAACATACATCCTGCAGAATTCTAAAACAATTCAGGCAAGAATTTTGGATATGGTTGGCCAGGTTTGTAGTAAATGACTTTCTTCAGAAACACTTTGACAAAATCAGGTACAACCCGTGAAGCAAGAGAGAATCTGTTCCTTCTCATTCAGTGAAAACCTCATCACTGACCTCCTTGTGTTCAAGTCATGGACATGTGGTGCTTGTTCCTGCTCTGCCTCCTATGTGCACCTGCCGCAAATGTCTGAGGAAAGACACATGCACAGGGAGCAGGTACCCCAGTACATGTGTAAGGAATGGGGTTGCCTCAAACTAAGAAAGATTCCAGGTAGCAGAGGCTATAACCCATTGAAATTCTAACCGAAATGTAGTCATTCATTCAACTAATATTGAGAAAAGCTACAAAGTCCCCATACTATTTTAGGACTAGGAATTCAAGAGTGAACCACCCAGAAGCAAAAACAAACAACCAAATAAAATCTGTTTGGAGGTAATAATCTGCTATGGGGACAAAGGAAACAGAAAAGGTGCTCAGATGGTCCCAGAAGAAAAGGGCAGGAGATGTGCAATTTTCAGTGGGAGAGTGAGAGAGTGGCCCATAGAGACTTCTGAGATTTTTGATCATGTAAACAATAGGTTGAATGTTTGTGTCCTTTCCAAGTTCATATGTTGAAACCCTAACCCCAATATGATGGTGTTTAGAGGTGTGGCCTTTGGGAGGTAATTTGGTCATGAGGGTGGAGCTCCCAGGAATAGGATTAGTGCCCTTGTAAGAACTGGCCAGAGAGTTAGCTAGCTCTTTTCCCACCATGCAAGGATACAGTGAGAAGTTGGCTGTCTGAAACCTGGAAGAGGGCTCTCACTAGAACTCCATGCTGGCACCTGATCAAAGACTTCTAGCCTCCAGAACTATGAGAAATAAATGTCTGTTGTTTATGCCACCAAGTTTATGGTAATTTTTTTATAGCAGCTTGAATGGATTAAGACAATGTATGTGAAACACAATATAAAAGTCTTTATATTTTTAAAAATAGATTTTGTTCTTCTTTTATATAACTCATTTCACTTAAAGGAACTTTTAAACATTTGCCTATTGAAAACATTTTGAAAATCAAGAAATATTTTCCATTACTTTTCTACTTTATAAATAGGCATGAAATCCTCTGACATAAAAGACTTCAAGAAAAATATAAAATAGAACTTAAAAATTCACCAAAATTTAAGTTTATATTTATTAGCTTTTCAAGGATAATTCCCAATGAAAATTAACAAATGTGAAATAAAAATTATTTTTATGTCTAGGGCTATTTAATAAACAAAGGGAATGTTTGTTTGTTTTTTAAATCTCTGGTAAGATTTCCTTCTTTAACCTATTTTGAGTTTACAGATGGATGGACTTGGACAATAGTATACTAAGTGATATAACCCAGTTAGACGAAAAGAAGTACCATATGATTTCACTCATATGTGGACTTTAATGAACAAAATAAACTAATAAACAAAATAGAAATAGACTCATAAATATAGAGAACAGATTGACAGCTATCAGATGAAAAAAATGAAGGGATTAAGCAAAGAAAAAAAATCCTCATAGACACAGATAACAGTATGGTGATTATCAGAGTGAAAGGAGGGCGGGAGGAGGTAGAAGAAGGTGAAGGGGGGATAAATGATGATGGAAGAAGACTTAAATTGGACTGGTGAGCATATAATACCATATAATACAATATACAGATGATACATTATAGAACTGAAACCCTGAAACCTGTATAATTTTATTAACCAACGTCATCCTAATAACTAAAAAAAACCCCACCTCTGATAGCTCAAGTAAAGAAAACATCCTAAACTAAAAAGCTATTCATCACTGTCTCCATATGCTATCACAGATTGCTCAAAGTCCTCTGTGTGAATAAAGACCCAATTTCGGAGAGTTTGAAAGACACTAATGGTTTTGAGATATGAATATACTCATCTCTGATGAAAAAAGCAAGTCCCAAAACTCATCAGATGCAACAATTCAAACTATTACTGGAAATGATCAAATAGTATACACTTGGAACACAAAGAGTTTTTTAAAAAATGAAAATTGGTTTCAATAACTCTTATTTCCATTAGTGTTTCATAAACTTAAATTGCCTTACAATCACCTGGGTGTTTATTAACAATGCAAAGTGCTGGTTCTAATCTCAAGATGTAAATTTGAAAATAGAACCAGGGAATATGCATGACAATCAAGTACCCTAGATATTCAGGTCTCTGGGCTCCCCAGATAGCAAACTGTGGTCCCTAAACTGCAATGAAAACAAACAAAAATTCCACTTCCGTACAAGGAAACATTAACGCATTGTTCACAAAATCTGTGAATATTTCCACACATTTGATTAGAAGTGGCTTTTAAAATTAACAATCCATGTCTACTTTATCAAATAAAATGAACACTTTCTATTTGGTGATTATCAACAGGTGTTAGGAAAGACACCTCTGCCCCATCCTTTGGTTTCCATGACAACACATCTTCTCTAAACCATCCTGGCATCATTTGACCCTCACTCCCTCTCTCGCTGTAGAGAAATGACTTATCTGATTGGTAAATTTAGGAAAGATAAAGTTTTTGCCATGCTCAATTTCTCCATTTTGTCTTTCTGAGAGCCAAATGACCACACAGAGGAGGATTCTCCTTTGCTCTCCAATCTTAATCTCTCTTGAGCAGCACTGCCCTTCCCAGACTGTGGGCTGAGAGGTCCAATCGGGGCATTGCCTGTAACTGAGGTCAGTCCACCTAATTCTAAATGCATCAGCAGGTCCACGTCTCTCTCACACTGGGTTACAGCCTCCGACCTGGTTTTTATCATCAGCAGACCCCATTTTGTCCTCCATCTCCTTTGCCTTAGTTCTTTTTCATTCAGAACAAGGTGGGGTAAAAGGTGATGCTGTTTATCTGGCTTCCTTCAAACCCCAGAGTGTCAGAACAAAGGCCATTGCCAGATACATGGGCAGATATCAGAATAGCAAGGTTGGTCATCACTACAAGCACTGAAACCAACAAGCTAAGTGTGTCCCCTTTTGTTTAAAAACAAGCCTAAAAGTTGTATTTATTTTATCTTTTATTCATTCAATAGAAAACAAAAAAGGATTAAAAGTAAAAATTCATACTATCCAAATCACATGGTGAAATACTGAAAATACATAAAGAAATATTTATAGACAGTGATCATGATTTATAACTATCTTGCAATTTCAGCTTTAAGACATTTACTCAAACCTCTAAAGCATTAGTCAACTCATTCATGATCCATCTGATTTGGACTCATAATAAGGTATAAACATTTAGTAAGAATATTTTGACAGAACATTATTAGGAAGTTATTTAATTTCTCTAACCTTCAGTTTACGCATCTATAAAATAGATATACAAAGTTATTTCTCTCCATATAAAGTTGGGGCAAAAATGAAATGGCAGTACATATCATAGTGATTTATGCATAATAAAATAATACATTATAAATTAATACTGCATTTCTTTTATGAATTAGTATTTCCATTATTGAGGAAACTTTTTTTTCACTCAGGAATCATATAACTATTATATGTATATCTTCAGATTAAATAATAATGATTTATTGATGAAATCCTACATGGAACCTTCCAAATGTCCTATGGATGATAAAGAAATATTAGTGCATATCTCCTGTGCTTAAGAAGCTTCTGCTGAAGAGAAGAGATACAACAAATACAATGGGCCAAAAAGTAAAAGATGGTTTGTGAAAGCCATGTGGACCTGCTGATGCATTTAGAAGGTTAAGAAATATAAGGGGAATAGGCTTATTTCTAAAGACAATTTAGACCCAGATGGATGGAAGAGAGCAGGCAGGTAACTTCAGGGGAGACAAACACGTGGACAGAATTAGAGATGAGCATGGTGTGAATGCCGGAGTGGTTGGGCAAGTTGATTTTCTGCCCTTGGGTCAACAGCTTACTAAGCATTGTCCTGTTTCTTTAAGGTAAAGAAGGGTATATGCTAACCTCTCAATTATATATTTTTTAAAAATATATTTTTATTGAATTTCAGAGAAGAAAGGAGAGGGAGGGAGGGAGAGAAAAATCAATGATGAGAGAGAATCATTGATCAGCTGAGAGAGAGAGAGATAGAGACATCAATGAGGAGAGAGAATCATTAATTGGGTGCCTCCTGCACTCCCACTCTTGGGATGGAGCCTGCAACCTGGGCATGTGCCCTGACCGGGATCTAACGGGGACCTCTTGGTTCATACGTCAACACTCAACCACTAGCCATGCTGGTCAGGCTCAATTATAGTTTTTGTTAAGAATGTGGCAAAGGCATGGTTTTAAAAAGTCTCTTTAAAAACATCTTTAGATTTTTTTAAGCAATTTTCCAATTTGTTATACTTAGTCTAAAAATAGTTGAGTATGAATTATTGTACACTACTACAGAATTATCATATTAAAGTACATGTATATTACAGAGCCTTTCAGAACTAAGAGAAATTAATGTCTGCTTTTAAACCACCCAGTTTGTGGTAATTCTTTTTAGCAGCTTGAATAGATTAAGACAATGTATATGAAGCACGTATATCAAAGAGTTTTTTTTATTTTGAAAATAGATTCTACTCTTCTTTGATATAACTTATTTTATGGAAAGGGAATATTCTTAAACATTTGCTCATTTAATAAATTTTTAACATAAAGGATACTTTTCCTTGAGTCTATGTTTTTGCATGCTTATATATACAAGGTCCTCAGCCTGTAAATTTTATAAGGACCCAATAACAGTGTGTTGCAATTTTATATGAGAAGCTTGAATCTTTGAAACAATTTGTTCAAGACCACACAGCTTATAGATGGTGGCAGAAGAATTCAAACTTACTTCAACTTTACACTCTTGACCACTATGCATAGTCTACCTCTGGCACACTGCCCATTGACAGGGTAAAAATTAGATTTTACCACGAAGTTAAGAAGTCTATCCCAGCAATGGTTAAAATATGTGATTCAAATATTTCATCAACTGATATCATCATCCTTTATAATCTATATAATCACTAGTGAAAAAATTACTGCTCTGGCAACGTTCAAAGAAAGTACACTTCACACTGAATTTGAGCAAGATCAATATTTCCTTCGACAATCATTAACCGAGTGCTCTGGTTTTCATCTCTTTTTTCTGATAATTTCCTCCAGCTACTCAGGGTTCAGATTCTGTAACAAAAATTCTTCTGAGTCATTTTTATGCTTATTACATTATTTCTCCATGAGCAGTAATGTTTTCAATACTGAGTGTACTTAAAGTGCTTATTTGACACCATAAAAATAAATATTTTTGCCTTATTCAAAATACCCAATTTTCCTAGCCTTTGAAGGAAAAAACAGAGCTAATAGGGAGTAATTGGTGGTTAGACAGAAATAGGGTCAAGTCCAATGTTAAGGATCTTAATTCTCACAGAGTAAGACATTTATCATTATGTTAGAAAATGATTAGGGAAGATTATCTTAATTAGGAGGCACACTGCATAAATATTTCCTAGTAGAAGATAAATTAGGAAGGAAAGAGAAACACCTTAATCTTTTACTTTATTTTAAGACAAAGTTTAAATAATTCTATTTAACCAAAGAGGAGGTGGAGAGAAGGAAATAAAAATGAAATTAACTTTAACTTTTAACCCTCTACTTGGGATTTGCCTCAGCTGTTTCCCACTACAGATAAGTGTGAATCTAGTCAGCATTGTTTCATATTCAGGAGAAGGCACATGAAGAAGCAAAACAAGAAGAGGAAAGCCAGAGTTGGTCAATTGCTGACCTGTATTACTGACTATTTCTGGGATTGGCCTAAGACTGATACTCTTGTTATCTCAGAATTTATAATGTGGAAATAGAGAAACCAAGATTGTGGCATAGGTAAACACCGGAGATTGCTGCCTCATACAACCACTTCAAAAATACAACTAAAAGATGGAACGGACATCACCCAGAACCACAGGAAGGCTGGCTGAGTGGAAATTCCACAACTAGGAGGAAAGAGAAAAGCATACCAAGACTCAGAGGAGGCACAGTACTGAAGTAAAATACTAAGGTGTGGAGGTGCGCGTGGAGCGGGCTGGCAGCTGAGGGCGTGGTTGTCAGTTTCAATCGGGAGGGAGTCTCAGGCTCTGAGCTCCAGTTCCGGGCGAGTCTCTAGGGACCCAGACTCAAACGGGAGAAGCAGGACTGTCTGGCATCGGTCGGAACTCGAGGGCAGCTTTCTTTCCGAGGTTTGCAGTGGTTGCTGGGACACTGAGAGGCAGAGCCTCTGGGGATGGGACTGAGAGCAGCAATAACTGCTCGCTCCCTTGCTCGCTCGCTCAGCCCGCCCTGTTGATCCCCTGGGACCTGCCCTGCCCAAGCCCAGAGGCATTTGCGGGATAGCCTCAGGCAAAGGCTAGATTAGCACCTCCCTAGAGGACAGAAGTTCTCCCACTGCAGACACAGCTGATTCTCATTGCCAATTGGCCCAGAGGTCAATTCCTCCCAGTGATCCTACAACAATCAAGGCTTAACTACAACAAGACTGTGCACAAAGCCCACAAGGGGGGGA
>NW_006299715.1:7093378-7127342 GCF_000327345.1 Myotis davidii
ATGAACAACAAACGTGTATCTATCAACAAGTGAATCTAAGAATCAAGTGAATAAATAATCTGGTGATCATAATAGAATCAGGGACATAGAAAGGGAATGGACTGACTATCTTGGGGGGCGGGGATGGGGTGTGGGAGATGCAGGAAGAGACTGGACAAAAATCGTGCACCTATGGATGAGGACAGTGGGTGGGGAGGGCGGAGGGTGGAGTGGGAACTGGGAGGAGGGGAGTTATGGGGGGAAAAAAGAGGAACAAATGTAATAATCTGAACAATAAAGATTTAATTTAAAAAAAAGAAAAGAATTTATAATGTGTTTAATATATTAGCAGACTTTCTGTGGCTTACTATGAAACACATAAGCCAAGTCCAAGAACGAAGAACATGGCACTACAAGGAAAAACCATGCCTGACACCATTTATAATGAAATGAGTGAGAGGTGATCACAGTATAGATGTCCTGGCATAAGGTCTCAAGCTACCCATATCTACTTGAAAAACTCCCTTCCAGTTCCAGCCTGAGAAAATTCATTTAAAGGAGCTGAGAGACTTTCCTTAAATAATTATTCTAGATTTAAGTTGTTCTGTAAAGAACAGACATATTCAGGTTCCCCCAGTCGCATGGAGTGATGAAATTTGCCTTTGTAGAGAAGTTTCTCCACTCACTGTAGCCATTGGCAAGAATAGCTACTATTACTGTAAAATGTATGTATATAAAATATATTCGCTAGGCAGATCAACTTTACAAAGAATTTGCAACTATAGTATTGCTTTGCTGACCTTGCATTTCCCCCTCAAATACACCTACAAAATTCTAAGCTATATGTTAGTTTTATTGTTGATGCATGGTAGAAGAGTTATACAACAATATTGAGGCCAGCTTACTATTTTGAGCATTGTAATTTTAGTCTAAAATCTTGTTAGGGACCCAGAGCTATTCTGAAAATTTTTAATGAGGTACCTTTTCAAAAAAAGTTTTAGCTGTGCAACCTCTAATGTCATGAAGGAATGCATTTGACTAATTCCTTTTGCATCCCCGTGAACATTTGCAATGACAGGATGGAGCTAATCCTGCTTTTACTTCTCAGACAATGCTTAGAAGCCTCTGCCAATTTCTTCTCCAATGCACCAGTAATATGTAGGAATGGCTGAATAGAGTGAAGACAGATGTGGAATTTGGGTATTTGTTCAGGTGCCTTAGTCTTCTAATTATTTTATTATTATCCATTTTCCCCTGTGATTTTCTTTAATTTGGAATCATGTCGCCAATTTACCTCATTGCTGCCAGGTCTTCAATCTTCTGGTTATTCATTAGAGTGTTTCTGTGACCAGGTCATCAATAACCACAAGTTTACTGACATAGAAAGTCACTCAGGTAATTCATTCTACTCAAATAGATTTGGGAAAAAGTACTTGACCCCAAATGTACTATCTTGATTATACTAACCCAGGGACCTTAGAATATTTCTTCATCTATCATAGAAATTTAGGGGGTAAAAATTACACTTCACTGAAGGTTAGAGTGGAAAAAACACAAGCTCTAGCTTTCGAAGTCTGTAGCTGATTCCAATTCTACTGTTTGGTTGCTGATACATAAGACAAGTTATATAGCCCCTTTGAACACATTTCCTCATCTATAAGAGTGTATGTAAACAATACTGAGGGGCTGCCTGAGATGTGGTAGAACACAACCTAGTCTCAGCTGCAATATAAAATATTCAGAATCAGCATAAAGAAAGTTAAGTTTTTGGCAGCTTTGTCCAGAATGTTAAGGATCATTTCTACTAGTACGTAGATATGTAAGGGGAGGGGAGACTGATGTCTTTATTAGAAAATTTAAGTTACAATATGGTGTGTGCCCTGTCTCCAAATTATTCTCTGTCTCAGTATCACTCTACAAATTAGAAGATCTATGAACATCTATTAAGTTGGCATTATGATGATCTCCATCTTATGGGTGTGAAAATTGAGGTTCAGAGAGGTTTAGTGACTTGCAAGGACCCACAGCCAGCATGTTTCAGGGGCAGATTTGACATTTGTCTGTCTATTCTCAAGGCTCAGTATCTCCTAACCTCAGTGTTGTATCTTTACAGCCAAACTCTACCATTAATTAATGAAGGGACTTTAGGTAACTCATTCCTTAACATGACCTGTAATATGAGAGTTTGAGTAGGTGGGGTTTCATTTCTTCCTACTCAAAATATCTATAATTGTTGGTTCCAGCCTTTGTCACATGAACAAAATACATCAGACTTTGACTTATAGAGATATGCATGTGGACATGTCTCTAAAAAGAGCCATTGCTCTCCCTTCCTGCTATTTCAATTCATCTAAGTAAAATGCATCTATTAGTAAGGCTCAGGAAATATTTACAGAAATGGTTTTATGCATGTCAATTTCCTCCTAAATCCACAAAGACTCAGCAATTACTTCATCTAGTGCAAGACTATGTCATGGATTCTCTTTCAATAAATAATCTAATACCTACTAAGCACTATTCTCAATGGTTGAGATGGGTTTGATGACCGATAAAAGGTTGAGACCATTTGCTAACTGGGGTGTGTCCTGATAGACAATAGCACAGAACAGAAAGAGCATATACAAACTGCAATGTGAATTTCATGTGTGTATACGATTAAGATTCCTAGTGTCTGTTTAAAAGACATTAGTAGTCCAGCCCTAACACATGATTTCTTAACATTGAGCTTGCTAACATGGTCTTTAATGTCTCTCTTCAAAATGTCCCCTAATAGCACATTGTGACAATGCAATAAGCACAAACCACTGGACTCTCCTACTTTCCAGTGGGGCAGGCAAATGTGTGCAACCCTTTGGAAAGCAATATGATTTCACATATGTCAAGAGACTTGAAAGCCTTAATTCTCTTATTCCATTAATTCTTCATCTAAGACCCTGTCTGAAGGACATAATTCTAAATATAAAAATCACACACAGAGATTTTATTACAAAATTTTACAAGTACTGAAAAAAAAATCAAATAATTTATATGCCCTAAAATCAGGATAACTAAATTATAGTACAAAATTTATTGAATTATGTATAGTCACTAACATATTTATAAAGGATCTGTAATCTAATATCAAATACTTATGCACTAATATTGAACTTAAAGCAAAATAAAATTTTATGATGCAGATACTATTATTAAGTTTAAAGGAACAAATCTACATGTAGAAAAAAAAAACTAAAAATATTTATTTAAGTAAAGTTATTACCAGCGGTTATTCTTTGAATGGTGAAACTCGGGGCACTTTCTGTATATTTCTTTTTCTATATTTATAAACTTTCCAGGATTATTTATTACTTTTGTTAAAATATAAAAACAAAAAACATATCTATTCTCAACACTCAGCTTGGGTTTTTAATGATTTCCAATAAAGCTAGGCTGTTTTTAATACTTAAATTTAAGCATTTATGAATATGTATTCATATGAAAAGGCTTACAAATTGTATTTGGCCACACCTCAATACATTGGTTCTCAATGTGGGGGGAGGGGTGATTTTGTCTGCTCTCCTACCCATTGAAATATTCAGCAGTATCTGAAGACACTTTGTGTTGTCACAGTTTGGGTAAAAGTGCTACTGGCATTTAGTAGGTAAAATCCCAGGATACTGACAGTCACTCTATAATGCAGAGGACAGCATTCTCAAAAAACAATGATTTGACCCAATAGTACTGAGAAACTGCCATGGAAGCTCCAAGATGTTTACTACCAGGACCTCTTAATAGACTTGCCTATCAATTATCTATCCATCTATCCTCTTCTTCCAACAAGATACAGGAGATATCGAGATAAGTATTCTGTCTATGTGGTTCAGTGAAAGGAATAGGCATAGAAATTAGGAATTTAATGTAGTTTGAAGTGCTAAGATTGAGTGTTTTGGGATAACAGAAATGGGCATTTAATCCAAGGAGGCAGTTCAAGGGAGCTTTCTGGAACAGATGGACCTTGAGCATAGATTAACAAATAAGAAGGAGTTAATCAGGTTAATACCAATGGGACTGGTATTTTAGAAAAAGGAACATTCATAATACAAGTAAAGGCATGAGCATGAAAGAGCATGGAGTGCTTGGGAAAGGATGAGTGTGATTGTGCTAGAGCATAAAATGGGCACAAAAGAGCATGGGGGAAGAGGCAGAGAAGACTTAGGGACAGAGTACATTTTTTTTGCGTGAGGAAGTCCAGAAATGAGTCTCAGAAAGAAAGAATATAAAGTAACTAGAGGTCCAGTGCATGAAATTCATGCTCAGAGGAGTGGGGAGGGTCTCTCAGCCCAACCTGCACCCTCTCCAAATCTGGGGCCCCTCAGGGGGTGTCTGACTGCCGGTTTAGGCCTGATCCCCACAGGGGGATGTCCGATGGCCAATTTAGTCCCGGACCCCTCGGAGGTCGTGCCTAAACTGGCAGCCAGACATCCCTCTTGCAATCTGGGACTGCTGGCTCCTAACTTCTTGCCTGTCTGCTGGCCTGATGACCCCCTAACTACTCCCCTGCTGGCCTGACTGCCCCGTAACTGCTCCCCTGCCGGCCTGACCGCCCCTTAACTGCTCCCCTGCCAGCCTGATCACCCCTAACTGCTCTCCTGCCAGGCCGATCGCCCCTAACCACCTCTGCCTCAGCCTCTGCCACCAAGGCTTTGTTCAGAAGGACATCTAGAATGACATCTGGAAAGTTGTTCAGTCTAATTAGCATATTACACTTTTATTACTATGGATAGTTGACAGTTGAAAATATGTTTCCAGAAATATAAGGAGGGGAAGGAATTCTGGGAGAGAGAACAGTATGGACAAAAGAATGGCAGTTGGATGCAGCATGAGCTGTTTAGGGACCTACACTGCAGTTGGGCAGAGAATAAGGATGGAGACGTGGCCAGAGATGAATTGGACAGGTAGGCACTGGTCTGTTCGTCATCCCTGGTATCAAATGCAGAGACATGGAGGATTCATGTTGTGGGTGATACAGAAGAAGATTGAGCATGAGTCAGTTCTTATGTTCTAAAAAATTTATTTTGTAACTATATGGAGTCAGACTGGATGGGAATGGGATTAAATGAGACACATATATTGAGGCAAAGGAATAATCCATCAAAGATGCAGCTGATAGACCCATAAGTATCTGTTGAGCCTCTGTGTACACTTCGTTCTGCTCTGGACACTGAACATTCGAGGGAAATTTACTCAGTCTGGAGGTAGAGTGGTCCCTTTTTTCTAGCTGAGGAGAAAATGAACACAAATGATTTGATTTGGGAAACAGTGCATAAAGGTCTATTATTATCAAGTGTTATGTTGTTGTACAACATACATTAGGACTCACTGAATTCAGATTAGAAAGGATAGATGATATTATATGGGGGTAGGGTTTGATCTGAGATCTGAGATGGAATGGGAACATATGGGTGGCATGTGGTTAAGAAAAAATATTGTGGGAGAAAATAGAATAAAGTGATCCAGGAGTTAGAAACTGGGAGCAACATGAAGTGTCCTTGAAAATGTGAAACGAGGTTTCATCAACTGTTAGTATTTCCCATGAATCGGTGATGCTGGGTGCTAAAAGTATCACTGAGATTCAGCTCAAAGGTCATCTCTATGAGTTTTTGTCTAATGCTCTCCTTGCTGCCCCAAATAGGACTAGTCAATCTCTGCTTATGTCCCCTTAATCCTTGCACAGATGTGAGATCAGGACAATTTACTAAGCCAATTTGTTTGTATGTTCATTTGTATGTAAGCTTCTCTTAGCCAAAACTATGCATTTAAATTCTCAATTAGTAGCACAGTACCTGCTACCCAGATCACAGTCAACAACATTTTTTTCTTGAATGATTACATGAATGAGCATATTTAGTAACAGGTATAGATGTGAAAAACAACAATAGCAATGAAACTAATTCCATTATAAGTAATGTCCAATATTTGTTGAGCTTGTGTGTCAACCACTGTGCTAAGCATGATTTTAACAAATAGTATTTAATTTACTTCTCATAATAATCTTGAGGTAGACACTATTATCATCCCCATTTTGCATATGAGAGAACTGAAGTTCAGGGTGGTTATATACTTTGCTCAAGACAATGTGACCTATAAAAAGCAGAACTGTTAACTGACTTCACTTCAAAGAACATGAACTTCCCACTCTTTATATAACTTTCATTTTCAGGAGAACCCAAAAGGTTCAGTGTAATACAACACTCTGAGGACCAGTTTACTTTGAAAAGTTGACATGTGTCTTCAACACACCCACTAGATAAGAGTTTATAACCTCAATGAAAAAGGGCTATGATGCCATCTTGTCTGAGAATCAATGAAACCTAAAATGAAAATCAATAAGACAGGATGATCCAAATCATCCTGTCTAGCCCTAACATTACTCATTGTGCGACCAAATCATAATTTATAGAACAACTCCAAATAGACCTAGAAATGTGGAATTAGGGAATACATTTTATTAAACTAACACATACATGCTAATTCAAATAACTTGCTGATTTGGCAGATAATTTCATCGGCCCCCCCAAAGAGGGACTAGACCCATATCTACCCAATGAGACCAAGGGCTCAAAAAAATTCAGATAAGTTTCCCAAAAGTAATACCTCACCAACCTGAGGCCTCTTTTCAATGGGTTCCTTTATGGCCAACTCTAGTACAAGGGTTGGCAAATTATAGCAGTAGGCCAATATAGCCTGTTACCTGGTTTTGAATTATCTTTGAGCTAAGCATTATTTTAGATGTGCAATGCTTAAAAAAATAAAATAAGATTTTGTAACACATAAAAATGGTATGAGATTTACATTTAAGTGTCCATAAATAAAGTACTATCAGAACATAGACACACTTATTCATTAGTGTATCTATTGTGTCACAATAACAAAGTTGAGTTGTGACAGACTGTATGGCCCACAAAGTCTAAAATATTTAGTACAGAACAAGCTGGATAATCTCTATTCTAGATTAAAGCTTAGCAGGGGCCAAAGAACTGTGAGGAGCACACTGCAAATTTTATGGGTTTGGCCTTTTGGATTTATTGCCTAACTTAATGGCTCTTAAAGGGTAGTCCCGGGACCAGCAGCATCAGCCTAAAATGGGAAATCATTAGAAATGAAAATTCTCAGACCCTAACACAGATCTACTGAATCTGAAACTCCTAGGATGGGGCCCAGAAACCTGTGTTCTATCAAGTCTTCTAAGTGATGCTGATACAAGGTAAAGTGTGAGAACTCCTGATATAACTCAACGAATTTGAACATATTATCCTATCTCAACATAATTACAAGAAATAAATTTAGTGGCTCCTATTTATAAACCAAGCAGTGCGCTAGATATTTCACTTACACATTTTTATTCCATGTAACGGTCTGGAATGGTTGGCTTACTAGCCTCAATTCACAGAAAAAGGAACTCAAGCTCAGGAAGGTAAAGTAACTTGTTTAAGCTTACTGATTAGGGTTTACAGATCTGTCTGCTGTTTAGGCTATACACCTGCCCCTCACCTTACTCTTCTCTCTTCCTCATCATGCATGAGGACAAGCAGCTTCTGACATCCTGAGGGAACTGCTCTGGTCTATCACCTAAGCCTTAGCATTCTCTTATGGAATATAAACAATTTCACAAAATTTCACAGACAAGACTGCTCTACTTGTGATTGATCAAGATAAAAACAAGGCCGCAAAAACATAAACTTTGTTTAAATCACAAAAATGGCCAAATATTCCCCACCCTAGCGGATATAGCTGGCTTCCTTGCCAATTACAGCTTCAGCCTCTGTCTGGTCTTCACTACTTGTAGATATGATTTTAGAAGCCCAATCATAGAACGTTCCTGGCTTCTTGACTCCATCCACTCCAGAGCAAAGCCCTGTTTCTTAAATAGTAATCCCCCAACACAAGCCCAATTTCCATAAATTCTTTTTAACACCCAGTTACTGAGATCCCCACAGTTCTCCATGGTGTGTGTTCTCCCTCTCCGCGAAGAGTAACAGAGACCAATTGTTCAAACACAGATGTGTCCCTGGTGATCTTTGGCTGGAGGTCATAGAAATGTACAGTCCATTGAAATGTACAATCTCTCCATCCAGCTCTCAGTTCCTAGCTGGAGTGGGGAATGTGTTCCCAACATAAGAAAAGCTAAAAAAATAACAGTCCCCAAACCAATCAGTACCAAACTCATTGCCAGGTCAGAGTAGATACTTGGTATCTTAAATGGATTAATAAACTTTTTAGGATCAACCTGATTACACACAATAACTTTAAGAAACTGCTTTTATTTCTTAAATTACAGTTGAAATTAAAATTCCTATTTTTAGCTTTCAATCTACCTGTTACAGTATTTTGATCCTTCAACTCATCACATTTCCAGTGTCACCATCTTTGTGCAACCTTTTCTGTCATCTTCTACTTGATGATGGGCTGGCCCTTTTCTTTGAGTGTTCTAAAGGTCTTGCTTCCTCTCACCAGACACTTTAAGTCTTGAATTAGTTATTTATGAGCTGTTTGGTCTCTAGCCAATTTGAAACTTCCTAAGGACAGTAAAGCACCCTCATGTCCACTATTCCCCTTCATATAGCAGGGGCATAATACATGGTCGTTCTGGTTTAGTTAGAAATCTAAGGTTATTTTTTCTAGTTATGAAATTGAAAGGGCCACTTTTCCAGCCAAATCAGAGTGCATCTAAGCTGGGCATTTTCATCTCACTGCTGGATGTCTCATTTGAAATGATTTTCCAGGGCCACAGGGTTCTAATGAACAGCAGCCCCTGATGCCTTTGGAGTGTGGGTATCTGTAATTTTGATGTGAATTCTTACTAGCAGAAAAAAAAGAGTAAAAACAAAAATCGTAATCAATGAAACAACAGTTCCTGGCCACTGGGGAGACTTGAAGGAGGCCCAGGAGCCCCTCAATTATGGAGCTTCAGTAGAAGTGCACCTTCTCTTTTAGTGAATGAGAGTAAATGACGCTCATGCCATAATTTTTCTGAGTATCTTCTAAACGCCATACATTGTGCTAGACAACAGGGTTAACTATTTAGTCAAGGGAAAGAAAGAAAACTGTGTCAATTCCCCTTTGCACTTTATTGGCTATTGTTCCTGGAATTCCACCTGGTGTGCCATGTCCCCATGTGGATCTTGTGCAATTGCCTTTCTGTCATCTGAATTTGATAAACTTCTCTTCATCCATAGAAATCCAGCCTAGAAGTCACCTCCTCCAGGGACTTATTTCTGATCCCTTTGATCTCTTCCTCCTGCACTTAATTACTTTTCCTTGTTTCTTTTATATCTTAGACGGACTTGTATCGATCTATCTACCAAAATGCATTTTCTTGGTTTCTATCTCCTTATACAACTGAGAGTTCCTTGAGAGTAGTTATTATCTTTAATTCATATTTATATCCTGGGCCTAGCAGAGTGCCCAGCATATTTTAGATAATAAAGAACTATTTTTAAATGCAAATCATTGATGAAACACAAATGGTAAAGTATTTGGGAATGACTGAAGCTGGATGTTGAGTACATGGAAGTTCATTATGCTATTCTCTATACTTTTTGTGTATAAAATTTTCCAAAATAAAAAGTTCAGAATAATTGACGACCTTGTAAGATGTATGCTATATCCATCAGCGTTTTAAAGTTCCCACCATAAATGGAGCTTCTATATTTATAGCTATGACCTCTGGGTGCCCCAATTTCTTCCTTTTCTCCTAAGAAATATATGTAAAGTCACACAATGCTGCCCTGAAATAAAATACGGTAATGCCATTTTAGAACAGGTGCAGACCAAGGATATTATGTTAAACATGAATTTCTGGGGGGAAATGGAAACTGCCCTTTTATACTAAGTATTTTATTGAGGAGGGTAATCTATGGGTGTTTGCCCTTGTCTTTCACCTGAATTGTCCCAGAAGTATGACTGGAGCCTCTACTCCCACTCTCGTACCTCTGAAGTGATCTTCACATACTCACAGGTGGACCCACCTAACAGTGGTCTGCCACATTGCATCCTAAGTGAGCCGTTCAGCCATATCTCCCATTTCAACAGTCCCATTCCCAGGTGCTACAAGCCACTGCCCTTATCCACAAAAGCTTTGGGTCACAACCCAAGCTCTTTGCTTAGCCTAGAATGCTCTCTCCCTACTCTCCAATTCAGGAAATCGTTCACACACAGCAGTGTCCCATACAACTGTTTCTTCTCAGTGAAACTTTCCCTTGAGCCCCTCCCAGAATGCACCACTCCATCTGTGCATCTGCAGGCCATTTCTCGGGCTTATGCCCAGCACTTACTCCTTCTGTCTTATTTGGTAATTAGTATCCCTCACTAGAATGAAAGCTGATGGAGGGTTCATTCTTTTAATATTCATCTTGCAACTCCCTCAGTCAATGCCTAACAGAGAACCCTGTGCATTTTTAAAATTCAATAAGACATACAATACATGCTAAACTATGAAATGAGATTAATCTTGTGAGTATTCTTCCTGTTTCCCTTATGAATACTCAGATATGTGTAAAACCTATAATCACTATATTAAAATCCCATTAGTCATTTTAATCCTTTTTATAAATTGCTTTTGCTTCTTAAAACTTGAATTTCATTTGAAGGAGAATTGTTTTTTTAAATAGGGTTTTATCAAAATTGGAATCTAATTTAGGTAAGAGCAGAAATGTTTCTCTTAACTCCTATCCATACCCTAATTCTCACTGGCCATTGCAAATGATAATACTAAGGCAACAGTGCTTCAGCCCAACACTAAAGTGGGCCCTCTCATTCATATAGACTCAGAAGTATTTTCTAAGTTAATCCATGCAAAAAGTCACACTGGGGAAAACACTCTATAGCAGTGGTTCTCACCTTTCTGGCCCTTTAAATACAGTTCCTCATGTTGTGACCCAACCATAAAATTGTTTTCGTTGCCACTTTATAACTGTAATGTTGCTACTGTTATGAATCATAATGTAAATATCTGATATGCAGGATGGTCTTAGGCGATCCCTGTGAAAGGGTCATTCGACTGCCAAAGGGGTCGAGACCCACAGGTTGAGAACCGCTGCTCTGTAGTGTTACCAGTGAAAAAGCATTGCTTCCTAAGGAAATACAAGTTCAATGTTGTTTAAAAGAAGCTCAGGTTTCTGCTCTGGGCCACATCTTCTTCACTTCTCCACCTAAAGGAATGGCTGATTCCCTGGTCTTATTCTGAGATGTGCTTTGTAGGCAGTGTAGTCTCAGTGAAAAGTTGAGCAATCTACATTGAGATGGATCTCATTGGTCATTTTATCATTTATAGGTAGAAAGGATGAAGAACCTCATAACCTAATATTTTGTGGTTTGCTCTTTAGCTGCCCTTTTTCTTGTTCCTACACTTGGCTGGTGATCAAAAAGTCTAAGTTCTGTTTCTGCTTGGATATTGTCACAGTCTGAGAAAACACAGACAGGGGCCCAGGCCAGAATTCTCATATCTTATTAGTCTCATAATTGGATTCAATTTGGACTGGCCATTCATTGCCATTAAATATGAGTCACTGAGGGTCAAAATATCAGTGCACCTTAGAGAAAAGGAGGTCAGAACACCACTGGCTTACTTTTGTTCTAATCCTTTCTCTATGATAACCATTGGTGACCTGGTGATCTGGCTTAGCTAGTTTACATGCCATGCTTGGCTCCCATACTTGGGTTGTGGTCAAAGACTTGTAGAAATTAAGGGGCTATTATGTGACCTTATTTCCTATGAAAGCATTTCCTTTAAATATCTCATAGGGTGTCAGAGGGCAGTTCAGGAATTCAAGAATTCACTAAATTTTTATGTAGGTTCTCACAAATTATCTTTTCAATATTAAGGAAGAGGAATAAATGAAAAGTGTATTATAGTAGGAAAAGCACATAGGATTCAGGAGTCCTTGGTTTTGGTTCTGTCTCTGCTCCCAGTTAATTTGCCTTCTGATAAATCGGTTAACCTGTCTAGGTTGCAATTATCTCCTATGTCAAATGAGGAAGTTGGACTAGACCACCATTTTCTAACATGTACTTCAGAACAAAAAAGTACTCATTTGTCAAGTAAATGTGGTTTATACCTCAAATATTGTATAACCTGCATCCTTGTATTTTAGCATGATCAATTCTTATCCATTGAATCCAGTTTGTCTAGCTTTCTGGACATTTTACATAATATCTATAAATATGTAGGTACAGCTACATATGTGTGTATGTAGAAATATAGGTTCATATATGAATATGGATATTATTTGGATATGAATATGGATACCCATCCCAATAGAGACGTTTCAGTCTAGCTTAAAATTCTGTGCTTCTAGTTGGGGAAAACTACTTTTCAGATTGTTGGAACTCATACTGGAAGTTTTCATCTAAAAACCTTCAGGTTTAAGTGACATGAAACAGGACTTAAAGAAGAAAAGCTGACTCAATGGGAGGGGTCTTAAACTTAGGACATTCAACTTTAAGTTGCTACATCATCAACATTGGCAATAAAGAACTGGGTGCTCTCCCACAGTGCTATGAAATTTAACCTCCTCACATAACTCCATGGTGCTATGAAAGTTACCTTCCTACATACCTCCATGATGGTTCTCCTGTCCAGCCCACTTCATCTAGCTCTGAATCCAAGCCACCCTGAGTATAATGCACTGAAGTTGGGGGGTATGCCTCAACTGAGTCCAGCGGACAAAAACGAATACAGTGATAAAGTTAAACAGAAGCAAATTATCCCATTCATAAAAATTAAAGTTATTGGATCTGTATTTTCTTCTGACACCAACATTAGTGCATTAAGGCAGAAATCTCCAAATAATGCAGATTATTGTTTAGCACTTGGAGAAGTTAGCTCTGCAGTGCTATCCTTCCAGGGATTAAATAAAATGACTGTGCAATGTGAGTAAAGGAAGAAACTAACTTCTGAGCCTTTTAAAATCCCATTACAATATTATTCTCATGTATGCCAAAACAGAATCTGCCAGAGAATTCTTTTAAAAAGGTATGGAAATTACATGGAAGCTTATAATATTCTTCTACTGGTCGAAACAGTCAGAACCTAATGAACCTATTTTGTAGAGAAAAAAATGACTTTATGAACATACATTGATCATTATTAACATATTACAGAGACATGTGTACTGGGTATGGTTTGGGGATGATGTAATCTTAGAAAGACTATAGCACAGGCAGGTTTAAATATTGCCATCAACTTCCACCATTACACAAAACGTGAGAAGCAAATATTCATAAATAACTCAGCAATAAAAGATCATATCCTTACTGGGAAGAAATATCAGGACATGTTTAAGAACTCCATTCTTTCACTTGAGAAAAAAGAGAACGTGGACATGAAATTGACATCACATGATAGAAGTTGGAATGATTCAAAGTATATTATTTCAGTAGAAAATTATGTCATGTGTTTTTCACACACACACTCAAATTGTTAAAGCAAAGTTAACCAACTTTTTTTACTTTCTCATCTTTGCATAATGAGGTTGATTTTGGTAGTAATATGAGATGGATAAAATATTTATTGGCAGCAACAATGCCGTCCTGGTGTTTTGTTCTTAGACACATAAGCAACAGCTCGCTGGGAAATGTAAAGGAAACACCTTTGCAAATTAAGCGTCCAAAACACGTTTTTGCTAGCACCCAGGAACTCAATTTTACACCAAAAGCTTACGCATTTCATATCATAATCGACAACCCAGCTCCACCCCCGCAACTCCTAACTAGTGAGGCACACACAGGTATTTCACTCACAAATCAGGGTATAGGACGGAATTACTAATGACATCAAGGAGGGGTAGCGAACATGAACTTAACAACCAAAAGCACAACCGATTTTATCATCTCCAAATAGAATCCTTACTTCTGTTATTTATATTTAACCCACAACATCACCCTAAAGGCAAAGAGGTTGCAAAGAGAAAGATAATGGTACCAAACCCCTCCCCTCCCAGTGTCAAATATCTGGGTGAACAGAAATGAATTGCTTTAAGGCAAGCATGCATATTTTAAAACTTTCACACTCGTTATTCAGCCTCAACTTCTGCAGCGTCTGTATCCAGTTCCCAACCAGACCTGACCGGGGGGGCACACACTGGGAGCGACCACTTTACCTTCCGAAAAATCAATCAGTCCCAGCAAATGGAGCAGCTTCAGAGATGCACATATAATCACAACAATACCCACTGTTTGCAGCCCTTCCGACTCCCACTCCAGGGTCAGCATCCTTTGAGAGGGCAGAGCATCCCAGCCGCCGGACCCCTTTGGAGTGGAGGGAGTTAAAGCGAGAATCCGAGCAGTGTCTGGCTGGGAACAAAGACTCCTGAGGGGGCAAAGTGAGCAGCTCTTCTCAGATGCACCGGGCCAGGCAGCGGGCCCCCGGGCTGAGCACCGACCTGGGCTGAAGACCAGCCTCTCATGCTGATGCTGGCATTCGCCTGCTGGGGTCCCCCAACCCCAGCGCGCGCGGGACTCTGCGCTGCATCCAGCGCGGACTTGGACTTCAGAGCTGCCAAACAGACATCTGTTGGAGAACTGGAGACTTTGCTGTGGGGGTGGAGAGGAGGGACATTCCCAGGAAACTTGCTCTGGAGAGCCCCACACTGAAGAGCTCCGCGGGGCTGGGCAGGGCTGTCTGCGCTCTAGTTTGCTGCCCGGGAACCTGGCAATGTCCCCTTTCTGCCATAGAGCAGCGGCTATCTCTTCCCAGAGCTCGCACTGCGCGAGAGCTCAGCCCGCCTCTTGGGATGCTAGGAAAAAGCAGTTTCAGGGCTGGTGACTAGACCCTTTTCTGAAAGCCCCTGTGCAAGTCCGCAGGCAGTTTTCCCAGGGAGAAAAGTGCAGGAGCCAAAGCATCCGTGATTCAGTGGCTTTGTCAAAGGTGAGCATCCACGCCTCCTCCCACCTGCTCTCCACTGGGACTGTTGTGGTCCTGTCTGACATACAGGGAGAGTGACTTAGCCCCTGTACTTACAAACAGGCATGGACGGAGGGTGGGGCCGAGCACAGCCCTGTGAGAACACTGGTGTTCGGTTAACTGCCCCTGGAGAGTGAGTCACACTAGCATTCTTGGAGGTCTTGTCTCCAAAGTTTCACCAACTTCCCTGATGCTAAATATCACCAGGTGCGTGTTAAAGACACTGTTTTAGTCTGATTCAGAGGATCGTGTAGTTTGTGTTCTTTAACTGGAAAGTAGGTGATTCTCAGGGAGGCCTGGGCTGTCCTGTCCCAAAGGAGCCCACAACATATTTGATTCCAAACTAGGCAAGCAGCCCACGAGTGGCCGTGGACTCTGGACTGTGCCAGGACCACACTGGCTTCCTCAGGCTGCCTGTTCCCTCCACTCTGCTGAAGCCCAGGCCCATTGAAGAGAATCAACAGGGCATCCTGTGTGTGAAGGACAGTAGCCCCTGGAACTGCCTGTGAAGCAAAGGGTGTATGAGTAATATCTTAGGCCCTGGGGGCCTTGCCTGGTTTTGCTATTTTCTTGCCGTGTAATTTTCTGCAAGACATGGCCCTGAAAGCAGTTTTTATTCTGCAAAGTTGCAATTATAATACGTTAATGTTTTATTTAAATTTCTCCATTTAAAGAGAATGATGGTAATTCAATATTCATGATCTTAGTTAATATTTACTGAGCCTTGTCTTCATGCCCATTAATATTAGAGTGATTTATCAACAACGAACAGCCCTCCAGCTCAATTTTTAAAATTAATTTTTAAAAAATATATTCTTATTGATTTCAGAGAGATACAGAGAAGGAGAGTGTGGCAGAAACATCAAGGATGAATGAGAATCATTGATTGGCTGCCTCCTGCATGCCCCACACTGGGGATGGAGCCCACAACTGGGGCATGTGCCCTGACTGGGATTTGAACTGTGACCTCCTGGTTCATAGGTCTATGCTCAACCACTGAGACACACCAGCCAGACCCCACAGCTCATTTTATAGGAGATATTAATTTACGTGCCAAAATTGTGGGCACAGCACTTAGTAGACAATAGGCATGTATATATTCATTCAGTTCTTCATTAACATTTGTTAAGCTACTACTATGAGCTATGAATGGTACATGGATGACAAAATGGAAAATACTGCCCAAACCTATCCTTTGGGGACTGCCAGGTGAATAGGGAAGGTGGGTATTAAATTGAATGTGCTTAATAAATGCACCAGCACTTGAAGGCAAGGCTTTGAGGGGAACTCTGGAAGCACAAGAAGGGAGAGCCAGATGCACTTGGGGAAAGGTGGGTGAGGGGTAAGAAGGAAAATACTGTATGGAGGAGGCCCCCATCACTAATGGTAGCTTTTATCATTATTAGAGGTTGTACATCAGAAACAAGCTTTAGGGTCCTATCACTTTACCTGGTTCTGCCACTTGCTTGCTGTGTGAGTTTGGAGAAACTTCTGAGTCTCTGATTTCTAAGTTCAAGATGAGATGTGACTGCCTCCTTCTCATGGTTGATGTGACAGTTAACTAAGATGTGGAAAGCTGCGTCCAGCCCCTGGTGTCCCTTTGCTCAGCACATGGTGGTTGTGGGTTTGTGACACGTTTGCTAGCTCTTTGGAGGCTTGGCTGGGCTGAGATGGATGAAGTGACTTTGCTCTGCCCTGATCTTGACACTACCCCCTGGCCCTAGGTCCAGTTCTTGTCTTTTCCCCATGAAGACTTCCCCGTCAATCCAGCCTACAGGCATTCTCCCCTCTACCCCCACAGGAAAACACTTAGACCACCACGTTGGCTCTTATAATGGTGCTTTTCATTTGGGGTAATTTACTAACGGGAGATATCTTTCTATCAATTTGCCCAACCCCCTGTCCATCTGAATATGTTGTTTATGGTTTCGAGTTATGTCCACAAGCCAGTAAGGCTTCGGGAAGCAGTTCTCAATAGTTGATGGGAAAATACATGTCTTAAGCAACCATTTTCTGAAGTTCCTGCCCACATAAAGCTAGAGGAAGTCAAAGGTTTAATAAGAAAGTAACGTAAATTAATTAGGTCAAGTCAACTCTGTTTCTTTTAATCATATACATCACCACTTTATAGTTGAAATAAAACCAAAAAAACAAAGGTATGGAATTAAGTGACTTGACCAAGGTCACAGGGCTAGAAAGTAATAGTTCCTGAATTCAAACATTCCTTAGTCGGATTCCCGAATTTATTCTTCTCCCTTAATACCCCTCCACAGATTTCAACAAATATTTTTCAATTGATTTCTTGATTTACAGGGTTAGGCAAAGTATTTAAAAACTGCCACTTCCATTTTCCAGGAGAGAAATCCCAACCATTCTTGAAAGTCACATAAGTACCTACAGATATGATTTTGTTGATTCTAGGCTGGACTTCCCTTCAGGACAATGGAATTAGTACAGGATCCACCAGCTGAGAGTGTTGGTGCCACAGCCCTTCCCCACCTATTGACTTCCTTTTACCACTGCTTTTCTGAGCTCTTTTGCTGGAAGCCGGTCCGTCCTTGCTGCTTGACACAGTTGCTGCAGGGAAGAAACATCTGCACAGCATATGTTTCAAGGGACCCGGCATATATGGCATACTGTTCTTAATATGTTTGCTCCCCTGCTTAGCGCTATGTGTTTTAACCAAGGTCACCTCTCTGAGAAAGGTTGTTTCCCCAGGTGGGGATTTTTCCTTGGAGTGGTTGAAACCTGGCTAGAGGACCTGGCTAGAGAACCTCGCTATGCTGATCAACTGAATGCTGTCTCCGTGTCATTCCTTCTTCGCCAACTCCGTCCACACCTTTGGGAACCCCTGGACCTGCTGGGGTGGACCCCAACACTCTTGCTGTTGCCTCCACTTATAGGATCTCCTGGCTCCCAAAGGATATTGCCAGCTCTTTCATATGCTGTCCCCAAAGCAGGATTTTGTAAGGCAATAATACTGTCAAATAATTTCACACATCATCTGAGAACTTGAGAGAAATGGCAGAGAACTGGGCAGGAGTGTTTTGCTAGTGACATTTTGGGAAAGAATAGTTGCCTGCATATTATTTAACAAAAATAATTTCAGATGGAAGCTCTATCATTTAGTTGCAATAGTTTGCAAACTTCACCCCTATTTGTTGTATTAAAATATACTCTGGCTGTCCTCCTTCCCAAGATCACCCTTTCATTGCAAAGGAAAGGGATACCAAAGAGATAAACTTGCATTTCCTTCCCACTTATCTCTAAGTCATATTCTCTACTTTCCTTGTATAAATACATTCAATCTTACTGCAAACCAGAGTTAGGTATTATTATCCCTATTTCAAAAAAAAAAAAAAACAAGGATAATTGAGATTAAATTTCCACAAAGTCACATTTAATAAGGGGCACAATCAAGATTTGTAATCGATTTACTCCAAAAATAATAGCTGCTAACATTTAGGAAGAACTTATAAATGTCAAGCACTATTCTAAAATCTTTACACATATCTCTATATATAAAACCCTAATTGCAAATAGATTGAACAGCAGAACAACCGAACAACCAGTTGCTATGACGTGCACTGACCACCAGGGGGTGCGCACCAAACATGAAGGGCCTGGGCAATAGGCGGCAGAGCACAGAACATGTCAGGTGTCAGCTGCAGTGGATGATGGAGCCGGTGAGCGGGGGCACTAGATCAAGGCAGGGCACCGGTCGCTGTCATCAAGGTGAGCCTCTGGTGGGTACTGAAAATTCTTTGCTCCCACATGCTATGATCCTGCCCAGAGCTCACACCTGCTGCTGGCATGGGCCCTGCCTGCTGCCGCTCTGATCACCCCTGAGGGCTTCTCCACCTCCCCCTATTTCTGAGGGGTGATCGGGACCAGCAGCCACCTCTTGACCCACTGCTGATGACAGCCCTGCTCACACCTGTTGCCAGCACTGGAACTGCCACTCGCACCCACTGCTGGCACCCGGTGCCAGTCCCGCTAGCTCAGTGCCATCAGCAAGTGTGAGCAGTGGCTGCTGGCCACAATCACCCCTGAGGGCTTCTCCACCTCCCCCTGTTCCTGAGGGGCAATCAGGGCAGCAGCTGTTGCTCACACTTGCTGCTGGCACCGACCCCAATGCTCCACAGGTGTGAGCGGGCCCAACATTGTCAGCGCGTGGGAGCAGCGACCGTGGGAGTGGGGCTGCCAGCAGACAGGGGACCGGGGCGCAGTGGGAGGGGCTGGGCAGGGGCCCAAAAGATGCACCTCTGTGCCCACTGTAGCCTCATGGCCCACAGTTCCTTTCAAGATACATAAATTTGTGCACTGGGCCCCTAGTTCACTAATAAAATTAAGAATAAAATGTTAAAGTTAGATAGATTTACCTATCTACTTATTGTCTCTCAAAAAATATAGATGGAACAACAAGGTATGTAAAAACTAGTTAAGTCAAATTTATATTTAAGGTTATTAGTTTATATTTGTATAAATCTTTAGAGATCATTTAAATATTAAATAATCCAATCATTTTATTTTACAGGTGCTTAAAAGAGGTGCAGAGAACTGATTTGTCAATTGAGGGATTTGGAAAATGAACAATATTAGTTTGAGTCCCTAGTTCTTCATTGTTTTTTAATTATTAACTACAGGGGAAATCAGGATAACAAATTAAAAAAGTTAAAAAAAATTATTTCTAAAAGAAACATTTTCTACTCTCAGTCACTAGGAGCTAAGAGAAGCAAGACATCAATGTGATTGGCATCATCAGGTTCCATTGAAAAGAGAAGCCTAATCTAGGTTTTGAAAAATAACTGAGAAGAGGATAGAGCAAGTAAGGTGGACAAGGTTGGTGTGTGACCTTTGGTGTCTCTTCTAGTTTTAGGATTTTTTCACCTTCTGGTGCCCTCTCTTCTACCCCCAACGCTTTCTTGTAACCTAGAGGATAGCACATCTCTTTATCTTGGGTTTTCTCAATTATTTGGAGAGATCTCTCAATGTTCTTTTGACAAGCTTCCCACTCAAACATGACAAGATTCAAGGTATCTCACTTAGCTTCAGGGCTCATTCTAAAAGATTAGTAAATGCATCTGGAAAGGATTTCTTTAAAATATGAATATGGTTGCTCATTAAACAATCCAGCATTCATTTTCTGGTTTGAGTGGACCGATTGAATCAACAATGTGATGGTGATGGTGGGAGAATGCCTTCCACTTTAGGAAACTTTCTGCAAAATTGTTCCAAATGTATCTTGAAAAGAGTTCTCCTGTATTTTATGATCCAAGCATGTGCAGTATGTGACCTTAATATAAACAATCTAGTAGATGATTTGGAAACACAGGTAGAAAATGTCATAAGAATATATTCTTACCCTATGAGTTATGTTTTTTGTTAGTTTGTTTTCCTGCTCTAATTTCTCTAATTTCCTTTTCCTGGACCCTCATGTCTCAACTGAGTGGATTCTTGGGTTCCCCAATTTAATATGTCAGAACATTTTGGCTCACATATCATGACCCTTTCCATATATTAGACACTCTATAAAAAGTGTCTGCCACCTACCACTCTAATGAGCTGGCCTTTGGGCAGTGATTACAAAAGATAATCATAATTGCTATTCTTATCTTTATTATATTATAATGAAGATTGCAATAATTTTAAATCATTACTATGTGATAGATGGTGTATAATATGCATCACATCAATGATGTCACTGAATCATCACAACATCCTGTTAGGGAAGGTAATATTTTTAACCCCCTTTTACAGATGAGGTCACTGAAATATAAAAACTTAAGTGCCTCGCCCAACATTGTGAAGGGGGTCAGAATAGAACATTCCAAAATGCGCCATTTTGGCATGAGGATTGTTGAGCTAAAGGCGATTGAAAGTCTGCAGATGCAAGAAGCGTTCTCTGCCCTCCTTTTATCTAACTAAAAGCAGAGCATACATTTCCCTTTGTGAACCTGCCTCCCCACCCCCCACCCTGTGCCAGGAATCAGGGAATAGCTCTTATCTCCAGAGATAGAGATGCAGCACCAAGGTTAAGTCTGCATAAACAACCATAGCTAAAACAAGCCTTATCTTCTATTAGTTTCCCCCATATATTTCCTAGTCACTTTTCCAAGTTATCATCCCTTGAAATTCAAACTCCCTTTCTTTTGTCAAAATGATATACAAGCTCCAGAGTTTGCTTCTTTGAATTTCACTTCTTTGAACTTTCATGCACATAACTATTAATAAAATTGTATATCTTTTCTTCTGTTCATCTGACTTTCATTAGTCTAATTTGCAGATACCAGTTACTGAACATAAGAGGAGAGAGGAAAAGTTTTTCCTCCCAGACAATTGGTAGACGTCAAAGAGTTGACATTTAACCACAGAAATTCTCACTCAAGACTTAGTGTTCTTACATTCCTGGGGAGGTATTCCTAAAGATCAGTATTTTTGTTTTGTTTTTATTGTGGCCCTACTAAACAAAGAGAAACAAGATTTAAAATGCAAATGGTATCCAGAAAGGTAGCAAGTGGTAGGGCCTTCGCCTCTACTGAAATGTAAATGTTTAGTTGCAAGTTCTTTCCTGGAGCAAGGTCAAGAAATGAGATATGGGGAAGGAGGGGCTCAGAGGAGAAGTGGGAGGACGGAGGAAAGAGAGAAAGAAAAGGGGGAGAAAAAAATGAGAGGGAGAAGATTTAAGTGATTCTCTGTGCCAGCCACCATGACAGGTTCAAGCTGACTTGAGCCTGTTTTCTGCCTGTGAGATTCTCAGTGACTGCCAGGGAGAAGAGATCTAAAATAGAATTTTAAATGGCTATTGAAAAGAGATGAGCAAGGAATTAATTCTCCCTGAACTAGTCCCACCTTCTAGGGCCGGTCCATAGTCTCTGGGTTTCTTTTAACTAGATATGCATAGTAGCTCATCAATTCCACTTTCTCAGCAGTAGCTCCAAATGACCTCAGAAATAGAGCAGGTGTTTTTAAAAGCGTGGCCAATGGCATTTCCGTGAATGTTGCACTAGCGATAGCCAGGCTGAGGGCCCTGCCTTCAATGTCTGTTCCTAGGCTCTGCGATACCTTCCCGCTCACTTGGGGCAGGACCCTGCTGCCCCAGATACATCACTTCCTCAGCTTGTTCTCTCGGTTCTTAGGCACAGGATTCCCGTAGATGGGCCTGGGCATTCTCAGAGCTGCATTGGCTCATTTCCCATCGCACAGCAGCACTTCGGGAAGAGAGCTCAACAGGTCTAGCCTTAAATGCATTCCAGAGCTCCAAAGACTCTGGATGATTATCTGGATCATGTCTGTACAAAGTGCTGTAAGGACTTCGTGGGAAAAATATTTGTAGAGTTCTCAAGATCCTTCTCTGAGAACACTTCTAAAGCCCCCTTCTCTCTCTCTCTCTCTCTCTCTCTCTCTCTCTCTCTTCTCTCTCTCTCTCTCTTCTCTCAATCTTTTTTTCAGACACCAAACTCTAGAATTTTGTTTTTTAAGTTTAAATGGTCCTTGATTTAAGTATAAACACACACGCGCGTGCACACACACACACACACACACACACACTTATCATGAAGACCATTTCTTTGATCTCCAAAAAGAGAGCTAGAAAGGGGATGGTTTCTGAGAATTACATATTTCCAAGAACTTACTGTCAGTCAATGTTTTAGCTTGATTGGCTCCTGCTAGAGATCACCAGTTTTCTTGAAACGCTATCATTTCAAGAAAATTATTGAAATGCTATATTATTTTTTTATTGCTGTTGTAACAAATTACAACAAAGTTGGTGATTAAAACAACACAAAATTTCTTAGCTTACTGCTCTGGAGGTCAGAAGTCTGAAGTGGGTCTCTGAGGTGTTGGCAGGGCTGTACTCTGATAGGAGGTTTAAGAAGTAATCTCTCTCTCCCTCCCTCTTTTTCTTTTTCTTTTTGAAGTTCTAGAACCTGTCCACATTCCTTGGCTAGTGGCCACCTCCCCTCCAATGCCAGCAGTGGCCAGTTGAGTCTTCCTCAGGCATTATTCTGAACCTGACCCTTGTGCCTCTTTTTTTCATAGATCCTTGTGATTTATTGGGTCTGCCTGGATAATTCAGGATCATCTCCATATTTTAAGGTAAATTGACTGGCAACCTTAATCCCATCTGCAAGTTTAATTACCCTTTCCATGTAACCCAGCATTTCCACAGGTTCAGGGGATGAGGATGTGGATGTCTTGGGTGAGGGTGGGGGGTGGGGGGGGTTAGTCTCCCCAACACACGGTTATCCTATATAATAAAAGGCTAATATGCAAATTGACTGAATGGCAGAACGACTGGTTGCTATGACATGCACTGACCACCGGGGACAGACACTCCGCGCGGGAGCTGCCCCTGGTGGTCAGTGCACTCCCAGAGGTGGAGTGCCGTTCAGCCAGAAGCCAGGCTCATGCCTGGTGAGTGCAGCAGTGGTGGAGGGAGCCTCTCCCTACATTTGCGACAGCGCTAAGGATGTCCAACTGCTGGCTTAGGGAGTGAGCCTAAGCCATCAGACAGATATGCCCCGAGGGCTCCTGGACTGTGAGAGGGCACAGGCTGGGCTGAAGGACCGCCTCCCCCCACTCCCGCCTCCCCCCACTCCCCTCCAGTGCACGAATCTTGTGCACTGGACCTCCAGTAATGAATTTGCTTGTAATAGTAGACACTCCTTTAGATAAGAAAAAAAAAGCTAATTCTAACATGAAACCCAAAAGATAGAATCTAATTGATAGGAGCAAACCACTTGCAATATATTTGCATGAGTGTATATGTTTGTGTTTAGTATCGGGAACAAGGACCTTGTCTTTGAAAAGGAAAGGGCAACTTTAATTGGCCCTCTTATCTCTGAACTTCCAATTTTTTCTAAGAAAGGACTCTGAAGATGGTACATTTTAAAATATTAAAAATGAACATCAAACAATTTAGAAGATGTAGGCTAATGAGGAGACGGAGGGACACTCTTACTTTCATTTTAGCCATCGGAAGCAGTTAGATACAGAAGGGGTTTCCTGAACCCAGCACTAAACTTGGAGTTACAGAAGGTAGAACCATGGAATGGACGGACTGTGATAATGTTGCTCTTTACAGAATTTCCGGTAGGGTCACAGAAATTAATGGAGCAGGAGGTGCTTCCTAAGCAGAGAAAAGGCAGTCACAGGCAACATTCCCTCTAGCTGGCCACGACACTCCAGGATGGGCACGACTAGGAACGAAGTAAGATCATCAGCTACCAAGGTTTTCATTTTTAGTTAAAGCTGTCAATGCTCTGAACGGGAGAAGTCACAGATCAGGTCTCAGAAAGACTGCTCTTGTCAGTGGAAAATGAGGGGCTTTCTCCTAAGAACTGTGCCTTTAAGTGGGCTGGCATCTTACACACTTGAGTTAATAAAGCAACTCCAACACTTTCCAAATGCCTGCATTTATCCAGGATTTTGTTGTAATTTTACATGTGTTTGCACTTTTGCAGACTTTGCCTCGCTTATTCCCTGTATCAGTTTATTTTAAAAATGAGAGCATTGAGGATATGAGAGTTTGCCTTATCCAAGGTCACGAACAGCAGCAAAACTGGGTTTTAGGACCAGGTGTTCTGGCTCCATATCTAGATTTGGGTTTCTTTCTTCCCTAGGACTTCACAGAATGCGTTTTCTGTGTCGGGTGCTATGGTACATGCGTTACCTTGGCGATTTATAAAATGAGAATAATAAAAATGCACACCTACTTTTGTTGTCAGGAGCAATAAAGGGGTTAACACACAGTACAGCTAAAGCATTCAGGGCATCGCAGAGTACAAAATGAGTGCTTTCTTTGTAAGACTAATTATTATTATTTCTTCACCAGCCATCTCTGAACTATTTCTATTACTACATGCCTTTGAGAATGGAAGAAACTGGAATTCAAAATGGTGAAGACACAACCGCCGTTCCTCGTATGTGACCATGACCCTGTCCTTATTCATAAAGCCAGCTTCCCACTGTCTCATAGGGCTCGGTTCTTTGACACACAGCCACCCCCAGTCTCTCAATTAGTTCTGGTTTTCCAATCAAGGATCATTCAATCTTTGTGGAAAGACCTTCAGACTTCAGATGCTGTGGCTCAGGAACCACTGCTTTATCTGAGGACTGTGACCTTCACATCATTTCCCTCTCACTTCACTCATGCATTTCTTCATTCATTCTTCAAAAGATTTGACACTGAGTATGTGCCATGCAAGATAGGCAAGGAGTGTGGGGTTCCCTACCACGAAGAAGGTCACAGCCCAGAGGGGGAGGTAAGGAAGGAATGCCTGTAAATCACTAAATCCAGGAAGAATATGAGTGTCTATGAGAAAGTGTGTTTAAGGTGCAGTGGGAGCTCAGAGGAGCGAGAGGATCAGGGAAGTAGGAGGGCTGAGGTCCATCAGAAATGCTTCACAGAGTCTGCATTTGGCCATGAATAGTGGTTCAATCATTCCTTCAATGAATCTATACTCAGGTGTTAAATGTCTACTATATGTTAAAAATATGAGACCCCTCAATCCCATGCAATTCAATGGGCTCCACCTAGAAAATATCACCTCTCTCTGCCTAATTCTCACTACTGCTCATCTGAACTTCCTGGTTTCACACTCACACCCCCATGGTCTGTTTTGGTTTTGCACAGCATTAGTCTTTATATTGATCTTCAATTCATTTATTTTAATCTTTATAGAAGAAAGAGTGCATTTTTCATATAACTTCCCTGCTTCTAGGTTTCCAGTAGTTGTCTATTCCATTGGGGAAAACAGTCAAACTCTTCACCAAGTATTGGCCTCTCTCTGATCTTAACTAAAATCAATTTCATCCTCTAAACCCCCCAGTGCCCCCCAAAATCACAGTTCTCTCCTCACATGATCTTTCAGTTCTTTTTCTTTAAATAAACCAAGATTATCCTGCTTAAACCCGCTGTGCTTCTTGATTCTTCCATGTGGAAGTCTCTATCCCTCAAAGCTGTTTCATTCTTATGTCTGGCTTACTCTCCTCACTTAGTTCTAGGCTCAAATGCTGTCCTCAAAGAGGGCTTCCTTGGTCACCCATTCAGAAATATTCTGTCTCCTGTCACCACCGCCCATTAATCTGTCAAATTGCTGTTTTATTCTCTTCATAAGACTCATTCCTCTCCCTGAACTTATTTTTCTTTATATATTTGTTATTTCATTCACTTCCTATTCTTTCCATTTGCATATAACACTTCTGTATGAATCTTACTTGTCATATAATCTCAGCACCTAGAAGAGTGCTAGGCAATTAGAGGCTTTTTATAAGTATTTGTTGAATGAATGAGTGAATGGCATATGACAAGGCTTTATTTTTCTTGTGCAGGCATTTGAAATGATATGAATTGGCCCAGCAATGATCATAATCAGAGATTACTAGGTAACTTCAACTTCTAGTACAGTGGGCTTGAGAGAGAAATCATCAGACTGGGAATTGGGGGAAGGGCAGATAATGAAGAGGCACAAGTATCTATAAGAGAGTTGAATACAGAGGATCTAATACATGTTTCTGGACAGTGGAGTGACTGATCATAGCAGTGTCCTGTTTGCTTCCTCTGGTAATAATAAGAGCAAAAGCACAATGAAAGACAAAGGGAAGAGACCACAGACAGGAAGACCAATGAGTTGGCTGCTGCAGCAGTTTTAGCCAGAGGTTGTGTCAGGGGGCAGAAAGGGACGGGCACAGACAGTGGCAAAGATGCAGAGGCGAACCTGGCAGGAGAGTGTAAAGCAGAGATTGAGGACAGGAGGCATTCAAGGTGATCTGAGCTGATGGTGAAACCTGAGGCTTGATTTGTCAACATTTTACTGTCTCTGATTAGTGAAAAAATAAAAAAAAGGTGGTAGGACTGTATTGAAAGGGTGAAAGGATAACTAATGAATTTGATGAAAGAACTGAGTAACCAAGATGTCGGAAGGGCCAGAAAAAAAGCTGCTCTGAGTGGCCCACATAGTAGTGTGAGGACCTCTGCTTGAGAGGGCTGCCCTTGAGGTGGCTCCTCTCCAGGCACTCTTGACCATGACATCTATCTATCTGCAAAGTTCACACTTCAAAAAATGCATTACTGCTTGGCCGGCCCACTTTAAGTCAGGCAAATACTCCAGTTATATCAACCAGCTATAGTCAGGAGGCAGGTCACATAAAGAGCATTAGAGAGTCCCTTAATGGCCTGTGGTCCTCTTAGGAGAAAGGAAACTCTTGAGGGTCCAGACAGCCACTCCAGGACACCCCTGGATGAAATTGGAAGTATGAACATGTAGGGAGGTGCAGGTAACTGAACTTTTTATAGAGCTGTGTTTGAGTAACATAAGCAGGGAATCCACAAAGATGCTTAGTTCATGACTTGGAAATTATAAGGTTAGACGTTGGATGAGAGGCCAGAGCTAGAGATAGAAATATTGGATTTATCTATATAAAGTGATAGTTGAAGTGATGAAGTGAGTGAAATATTCAGGGACGAGAATATTCAGAGAGAGAAACGCAGAGAAGTAAGCAGGCAGTTATTAATTATTGCAGTGAAACCAATACTGGTTCATCGTGTGGGCTCATTAGATGGATGGATATTTAACTTACACTTGAATCTGTACAGGTTTGCTAGGGTAAAAAAAGTCATCTAAACTGAGAACTTAGGGATGAGCAGGGTGAGGCAAAGATGGGGAGAATATATCATTGAACAGTAAATTCAACATCTGAACCATGGCCAAGAGCTCAGTGCCCTGAGGAGAAAGGGACAGGAACAGCATAGAGTGAGTGGATTCAATGCCCAAAACTTGTGTTTCAAGATATGAGGCATTTAAGGTAAGTAGGACCCAGATGACGCAGGCTCTTTGAACATGCTACAGGAGTTTGTTTAATCTTGAGAGGACTGGGGAACCAAGCAAGGATGTAAATAGAACCACAAGAGCATCAGACGTGTTCTTTGAAAAGATCAGTTATTACTGTGTCGATAATTGGTTGGGAGGTGAGTGTGGCTGAACTACAGGGAGAGAGACCAATTGAGAGGCTGTTTCAGAAATCCAAGTGAGAGAGAAATTAGGAACGTGGCCAATAGCTAAAGACATTTGGAAGGATGTGAGCGATACAGAGGTAATGGAATCTTCAGATACTTGGAACTGATTAACATGAAAGCTAGAGAGGGGAAAAATCCTGGATGATGTTTGAGCTTCCAAAAAACAAACAAACAAAACCATGTATCCTCTTTAATTGAAATTTGAGATTATTTGTGAAATTAGTTATGTTGTAAGAGACTAACAAATCACTGCATGTACTATAGGTTTGCAACAAGAAGCAACAAGTTAAGTGACTGCATAATACACTAGTCAGAGATAAGGTGGAAACACAAGGCACATCACAAGGTGGAATCTGCTAGAATGGGTGATTTAATCTCCCCAGAACATTCATCTCTACCTTTAGAACACCATCATTAGTAAAACAGAGCTGAGTATCAGTGCCATGTGACATTTGTTTACAGCAATGTAAAATCAAATGCTTTTGCTTAGCAGACTCTCCCCACCTCCACCTGACGCAGAATGGCAAGTTCTCCAGGTGAGAATATGCCGTCTATTCTGCAATGCCACGTGGGAGGCTCTCTTGTTACCGTATAAATCATAGCAAACCCATTCAGCTCTTCCTTGAGGACTAACCAGCATTTGATCAATTCTCAGCACATCACTACCACATCTCTAAACCAAGCCACCATTTCTCCTTCCTGAATTCTGCCTCTTAAGCCATCTCCCAGCTTCTGCCCTTGCCTTCCCATTTTCTATTCTATAGAAAATACAGCCAGAATAAACCTTTTCAAACATTGGCCCAATCATGTGATTTCCCTGCTTAAAATTTGCCAGCAGCTCTCATTTTTCCAAAAATAAAAAGTAAAAACCCATTTACAATGGGATTTTAAGTCGGGTAGTATAAGTTTCTGATCTCAGCTCTCATTACTCCCTGCTTACTCACTCGCTCTAGCCACAGCAGTCTGTCTTCTCAATGTGCCTTGATCATCCCAGGCCTGTTTCTGCCACCGGGCCTTTGCACTTGTGGTTTCCTCTACCAGGATCAGTCTTTACCTAGATTTCCACATGGTTCACTCCTTGACAATGTCAGTGTTTTATTATTATGTCCTTATTGAGCCTGAAAGTCTGCTTTATCCAAAATTACCTTCTTCTACTCCTAATTCTCCCTTACCTCTTCTAAATCTTTTTTTTATTCTTCTTAGCAATTAGAAATATCCTACAGTGTATATATTTTCTTCATTTATCTTGTTTTCCCCACTTGCCTCCAAATGGCATTTGGCAGGATTTTTGTCACCTCACTCACTATCCCCAGCCCTGAGGTGACAAACATTCTCATTCCTAAGCAACAAATATTCTCATTTCTAAGCACACATGGTTTTCTCTTTAATTAACACTAATAAATATATACGTCACCCTTAAATATTTTGTATTTAAATGTAACACAATGTAAATAGATACAAAAGAATTCTAGCTGTCCTCTAGGAGAAAACAATATAAAATTGTTTCATAAATTGCTTATGAGGAAATTAAAAATGTAACAAAGAATTAAAGCTCAAAAACAGTGTGAGTGATTAAAACAAAAGTAATTAGTCTGCATTTCAAGGTAGGTGGGTCCTTAAATAAAGAACTCTTAACTTTTTTTTTTATTCCGAGATTGATTAGGATATATACATTTTGGATTTGAACGGGGAGAGCAAAATTGCTCTGCATAATTAAGGACAATGGGATTTTGAAAATAAATGTAAATGATTAAAAATTTTTATCCCATTAGTTTACATTCAATATTACTTTGTATTTGTTTCAGGTGTACAACATAGTGGTTAGACAATCATATATTTTACAAAATGTCCCCCCTGATATTTCCAGTACCCACCCGGCACCATACATAGTTATTAAAATATTATTGACTCTATTCCCTGTGCTGTACTTTACATCCTGCGACTATTTTGTAACTACCAATCTGTACTTCTCAATCCCTCCACTTCTTTCACCAGGGAAAACCATGTGTGTTGAAGTGAAGAGATTGAAGCCAGAGAATTCATGCTCCTTAATAATCAACAACAGTCATTTACTGCGTATCTACTTCATTCAAGATATGGTAGCAGTAAGTCTTCACATACTATCTCGTTGTACTGCTGCAAGGACTCTGTGAGGTGTATATTATCAGCTCTTAGCAGAAAAGGTAACAGAGGTTTAAAGTACTTTTGTTTTGCACATAATTTGTTGACACTGGAATCAAACCTAATCTGCCACAATACCTCTTTCTCCAAGAAATACAGTATTTCAGAGAGGTTTGTTCTTTGACCCACCCTTGCCTTCTAGCCACACGATGAAGATATTTTTTATAGGAAATTATTTTACACATATTAATTTGGTTTCTAGGTAAGTACATTAAAACCTTCTGTATTCCATAATGCAGATCAAAGAGCATGATTGTTTCTATGGGAATATGAGCCAGGAGTGCTAAGCTGCCTACTTAACAAATGAACATTGAGAATATAATTCAGTTCCTTTTTCTCGAAGGAGACAAATTAGTGGCAAGGATCAATTCCTCAATGCATTTCCTGTGTCATCTTTCCAGCTAGCATTTGGTTGTGCTGTATTTTCTCCCACCACCGAAGCACAAAAGCTGCACAGAAGTAAATGAGGAGCCCAGAGCCAATTTCTCACCCCAGACACTGCAGATTTCAATGTACATCTGCAAGCTCCAAATACGACTATAAACACGCCAGCCAAAACAAACTGCAATTTTTATAAAATCAATCTGGGGAGTGTATTTTCCTGAAACCTAATGCTCATTGTCTAAGAGTGTGGTAGGAAAATGCAAGAATGGAAGGATAGCTCATACTCCATTCATGGATAGTGGGTGTCCCATATGAAACTTGATAGGGATAATCAAGCCTTACGGCCTCATCTTTCTCTCTTTGTCACTTCCTGAGAGTGAGATGTATAAAAAAGCCAAGAACTGCTCCTAGCCAATTCAGAACAGAGCTGTGTGTCACAGGGCTACTCAGGGTACAGCTTCAGCATTACCTGGGAGCGTATTAAAAAAGCCAATTCTTGGGCATACCTCCGATATGCTAAATCAGAATCTCTGGGGTGGGTGCAGTGACCAGTGCTATATCCGGGTGACTGTGATGCAAGCTAAAGTTTGAGAAGCACAAACTATAGGGTAGGGATTAAACTTTGATCCAAAGAATGGGATTCAAGTCCCTGTAGTATCACTTGCTAGATAATTATATTTAGATAAATCTTTTCACTTCTCTGGATTTTGTGTCCCTTATGTGTAAAAGAGTTGCATTATCCTGAGTTGCTTCTGAACCTAACATTAGAGCATTTTGTGGGTACTTGATGCTGATATAAATGTCCCCCACATAATGAAATATTTAAGGACCATTACCTGACTGATCACTGTCTCCAAGCTAGTGTGATGGTGGTGGTGATGATGATGATGGTGATGATAATTGAGCACTTCCTGTGTGCCAAGCGCTTTTCAGGAGTTTGACATGTGCTTGGTCTCTTGCTGTTCTCTAATAGTAATTATTTTGAATTCAGTACTGAGGAAAACTAGACAGGTTATGTAACTTATTCAATATCATACACAAAATGAGTTCTGAATTTGAATCCAGATTTGACTTCAAAAATCCATGCTCCCTCCCCTCTGCTAAGGTCTGTCTTCCCAGACCAGGCCTCTTTCATCAAGGGAAAGAAAAACTAAAACTAAAACAGAGCAAACAAAACAACCACCCCCGCTGTCCACAAGGTGGGGCTAGGCTGACCCAATGGTTTGCTTCATTCTCTTAAGTATGTAAAGCAGTTACTTTGAACACTTTAACACATATATCGACTGGACTTGGTATAAAAGCCACTTTACCTTAAGTGATCAATAAACAAGGCTTGTAGTTGTGCTAAGTGCGGATTTATTGGCAACTCGGAGATGCTTTGTCCCTGGTGAAAAAACAATGCAGGAACTGGAAGCTGGAGAGAACTTTGGAAAGCTGCTAGCTTAAGAAAGTCATTATAGGCACAAGAAGATTTAGAACAATGACTTGTCCAAGGTCACATTGCTGGTTAGTAGCAGGGATGGGATCAGAATGTACCTTACTGCCCACTTGAGTTGGTGCTCTTGCCAATATTGTTTTATTACATCAAACTGAATATTCCTTTTGTGGGAGCAGTTATGTATCCAAACATCCATGTTCAAGAAAAATTTATAAGAAAGATGTGGTGTAACAGTCTTCAAAGATAAACAAGACTTACTCAGGCTAATAAAGTCAGGATAATAATTCTGGGCAGAGGCAACAGCCTAAGAAAAGGTATGGAGTTCTGGAACCAAATGCTATGTTGGGGGGGACAATAAAAAAATTAGTACTAAAACTAAAAAGTGCAGTCTTGGCCAGTGTGGTTCAGTTGGTTGGGTGTTGTTCCATCCTGTGCACTGAGGGATTGTGAGTTCAATTCCTCGTCAGGGAACCTGCCTGGGTTGAGGGCTCGATCCCTGGTGCGGGGGAGTGCAGGAGGCAGCCAATTAATGTTCTGCTCTCACATTGATGTTTCCCTTTCTCTCTCCCTCTCCCTTCCTCTCTCCCTAAAAATCAATACAATATTTTTTTTAAAAAGTCAAAAGTGCACATCAGAAAGCAGTTGGAAATAGAGTGGCCAGCTCATGGAAGGCTGGGCATGTCATTCCAAGGCACTGGGAATTCATAAAGAGCTGTAAAGAATTTAGGCAGGAGGATGACATGGTCAGAGCTTCCTCTGGCTACAGTGTGGAGTATGAAACATCAATTTTAAGGGGTGGGAAAAAAGGGGAGGTAGTGAAATCCAAACCTGAAGATAGTGAGGCCAATTATACTTAGAATATTCCTGACAAAAGAAGGTAAAGCCTGTTCTAGGTCAATTTTACTAGAATAAAGTAGAGAGGGAAAAGTAAAATATTTTTGAGAGGTCAAATGACCAGGACTTAGTGATTGATTGAATAAGAAAGAAAAGGATATAAGGGTAACTCCCCAATGTCTAGCTCAGGTAACTGATGGAGAGTGATCAATCAGGAAGAACAAGGAGGAATGCATCTGGCCATGTGGAAATAGCAAACCTAGTGTTGAGGTCCTGATCATCACTGTGGAAACATCCTGGAGAGACAGTCAACACATTCGGCCTATAGCCCCAAAGACTGTAACGTAGGAGGCTGCCCAAGGCAAGAGGGTAGCAGGTCAAGCTGAGAGTCCAGGAGAACACAACAGAAGAGGAGGAGCCTCAACAATTGTTGTGAAGAGAAAACAGAGAAGTTGGAAGAGGAGAGGGAAAGTCTTAGGTCAAAAAGAAAAAAGAAAATAGTGAGTGATAATTAGTTGTAAATGCATAGAGTCCCACTGAAGTAGAAACTAATTTCATTTTTGCAATGTGGGTGTAATTGGCTCGGAAGGGGAGGCAGTAAGCATAGGATTCTCAAATATAGAAGAAGTGAGAACAGGAGTGTTTCTTACTTTAAGGGTTTAAAACATGTTAAAGAGGGGAGGGGACATGGGCATGGAGTGATTTAAGCATAACACATACGCATAGTGAAGATCCAGAAGAGAAAAATAACTGAGAGTAGAGAGAGATGGACCGATTGATGGCACATCTCTGGAAGTAAAGCGATCAACACAATGTCATTGGCTCTGGCTTACAAAAATCTTATATACTGATGTAAATAACAAAGGTATAGACCTTTTCCTATTCATGTTACATTTGTGGGAGTCGATTCTGTATTATAGCTGTAGGTTCCTTGTAAAACACCAGAGGTTCCCAGATTATAATGTGAGCTGCAGAGCAGAAGTCCAGAAAGACTTAATGAGTTTCCTCTGACACCATCTGGTCTCATGGAGTGCCTCATTCATGTACAGGGACAAAACAGCCACATGTTTTCTGTGATTGGCAAGCTCTCTAGCCATACAGGTATGGCAGATAAAACTAACCAATAATCCAATAATCCTTGGACTCTTTCCACTTATTCCAAAACAACAAACATTATATATATATATAT
>NW_006299715.1:7127569-7129825 GCF_000327345.1 Myotis davidii
GACCAAATGGGCTCCCAAATTTTGCTGAACAGTGGGACAAGTCTGATGAATTTCGGTATGAATATGGTTTGGCACAACTTTATTTGAAAATGGAGTGATCAAATTTGAGGGAGTGGGTATCTAGCATTCTTGCATGGCTTGAATACAGAGTGAATTTGGACTCAGTGAAAGAGAGAGAACAGATCCTTGCCAAGTGCCTCAGATACCTTCTTATTTAATCAGAGCAGCCAACCTGTCAGGAAAATATTACCCAATTATTGTGAATAATTATTGTCAATTAGTGTGATTCTAAAACATACTATTTCCCCTGACAATTTAATTTTTCTGAAATTTACATTCAACTTTTGATTGATCTGCTCATTTAATAGAATTTCCCCTCCTTAAAAGTGGTTATATCAAGAGGATAGCAATAAAGAGCCTTAGAATGGAGGAAACTGGGGCATAGAGAGGTTATATATCTTGCTCAGGAATACAAAATGGAATTAATATGAAAGCTGGGCAAGACAAATATTTATTTACCATCTCCTAAGTTGATGCTGATGCTATTCTAGGTCCAGTGTGTAAGAAGTGATAGGACAGAGAAGAGTGTCATGTGCCCTCAAGAAGTTTGCATTCCATAACCAATGGACCAGACACTAGGGGGGTGAGGGCATGTGCTGGGGAATAATTTTTTAAAAAACAAGAAGTTTGCATTCCAGCCTGGCCAGTGTGGGACAGTGGTTGAGCATTGACCCATGAACCAGGAGGTCACCATTTGATTCCTGGTCACAGTTAGATTCAGGGCACATGCCCAAATTGTGGGCCCAGTCCCCAGTGTGGGGCATGCAGGAGACAACTGATGGATGATTCTCTCTCATCATTGATGTTTCTATCTTTCTTTCCCTCTCCCTTCCTCTCTCTGAAATCAATAAAAACATTTTTTAAAAAAAGAAGCTTGCATTCCAGAGGAGAGAGATGGACACTAAAGTAAATAAGAAGATAAAGGAAATTTAGATGCTCTATAAATGCCAAAAAGAACATGAAGTAGGGCTAGGTGATAGAGACTGATTTGGGAGTTGCTTTTTGCAGTTCTTTCAGGAAGTAACCCATGAAGGAAGAGCAACTGAAAAGGCCGTAAGACAGATAGTAGCTCGCTCTTGACCAACTTTCAAATCAGATACTCCCTATAGTGAGCCATAAGTGTCTCCCTTCAAGTGCCCATAATCTAATGGTGGGAACATATATGTCAAGTGATAAATGATTATGGCATATCAAGAGCTATGAGGGAGATGCAGTGATTCTACAGAACCATGGGAAAATGGCAGTGTGCTGTGGACAGAATCAGTGTGCCAGGGAAGGGGACAGGGTTTGAGCAAGGAGAAGAAGGAATTTTCCCGGGATATGGGGCAGGTTGTGGGTGGGTATGTGCTGTGCCTGGGAAGGATAGCATGTGAAAATTCATGGAGGTGTGGAGGAGCACAGCATATTCAGTATATTGTCGTGGTTGAGCTAAACTAGGGTCCAGAATGGGAGAAGCAGGGGATAGAGCAACAAAAGGCAGCACCTGGAAGTTATTGAGGTTGGCAAGGCCTCACGACAAATTCTCTGTTTTGAGGACAATGTCACTGAAAATGTTCCAAGTGAATTTCCCAGCAGTGACTGTCTGGCTTTCCAAGCTATCTTGATGTCTGTGGTTCTCGGCCCTGGTTGCCCATTAGAATCACCAGAGGGTTTTATAATAAATATAAATTAAAAAATTAAATCCCACCAAGGCTGGTGTGACTCAGTTGGTTAAGCATCATCCCATGCACTGAAAGATTGTTGGTTCGATTCCTGGTCAGGGCACATACCTGGGTTGCAGGCTTGATCCTGATAGAGGGCTCAAAGGAGGTAGCTGATGAATGTTTTGCTTTCACATCAATGTTTCTCTCTCTCCCTTCCTCTCTCTAAAAATCAATAAGTATATTTTAAAAAATTAAGTCCCTGGACAATTAAAATCAAAAGAGCTGGGAGTTGAGTTTAGTAGTACCGTATTTGCCGGCGTATAAGACGATTTTTTGGCCCTGAAAAATATGCCTCCAAGTGGGGGGTCGTCTTATACGCCAGGTACACTTCAGATAGACTGCCCATAGTGCTTGCCCCGTGCCACAGTGGCCTCCCAAAGCCCGCCCACTTCATTCCACATACTGTTCAGGCATCAGCAGCGCTGCTGGGTGTATGCTCGGCTGTTATGCAATTTTGCTGTTATGAGATTTTACCACACTTGAAAAATCTACC
>NW_006299715.1:7130053-7141756 GCF_000327345.1 Myotis davidii
ATCTTTCTTCTATCATTGACAGTCCCTCTAGGTTGTGGGCTGCTTGCCTGTGTTCCTGAGAAGCATCTACGGTACCAGTCTATAGAGTGTGTTTTCTTTAGTGAATTACCGGTATGTTTACCGGTAATAAACTTGCACTGTTTTATGTATATGTTTGATTACATACAGCCTTGTGACAGTTTTCCTGCATGTCATAAGCATTTGAATATAAATTAAAATGTTAAAATCAAATCTGATATTGTTTTACCTTTTATTTGGTGTGTGGAAGGTGTGCGGAAGAGGGGGTAGTCTTATACGGCGAGCATATAACAAACTCTGTATTTTGAGTGGAAATGTTAGGGGGTCATCTTATACGCCGGCAAATACGGTAGTTTTCTACCACTTAAAAGCAGCCAGTGTTGAGACTCATTCTTTCCAGAAGAATCAGCAGGGAAATAGTTCTCCTGAAGGCAGAGCCCCTCCAGGGAAGAAGCTATCCCCCAAATGACCAGGAGCTGCCAAGGACTGATCCTGGGACTGGCAGTATCTATGTTCCTGGGTTTAGCAAAAGTCATTTTGAAAGTAAAGCAAATGAGAGAAATGTAATCATTATGCAACCAGGCTCTGAAATCTAATGGAGAGATCTGAACTTGACTGTGCCCCAAAAGCTCCTCAGTAATTATCTCAGAAGAAAACAATGGTGCCAAAGGGAGGCCTGGATTCTGAAAAGTCCCAAGCTACCTCCTGGCTTTGCTTTTCCATAATGACACCTGAGGCATGTGTGTTTGTTCTGCAAACCTTAGTTAAACAAAGTTAGCCTCCAAGACACCAGGGCTTTGGCAGAGAACAGTTAGTTTAATTGGAGCGTATCTGTTTTTGTTCCTAATGAATCTCCAATTTCATAGCCTGCCCCTAGTTTGAAATAAAATGTCCCCCCTGCCTGGGATGATTAAAAACCTGTTTAAGCCTACAATATATGGTAGTTGCTGAAATGTTTCCACTAAACAACACTGCTCAGAACTGAAGCCTGCAGGCAGGATGAGAACAGAGAAAAACTATTGCTTGCTGGAACTTTAAGAAAAAAATCACATCCAACTATCCATGTTATATTTTGTTAAGAAAATCACCTTAGAATTGCATTTACTTCTCCAAGTTTGCTACAGTGCTCCTTCCTACCCCCTTCCCTTAACACCTTTTTTTGTTTGTTTGTTTTGTTTTCCAGGAGTTTTCTCATTTGCAGATGGTGATGAACAATTTTAGGGGTCCATAACATTAAGTCTTCTCAGAGTTTCTAGCTGAAATTAGGCTGTCTATCCTGATTGCCAGAGAGCTGCTCTATGCTAGAAAACATCTTTGCTAAAAATAAATCTCTTATTGACAAAACTACTAGTACTTGGGTCAGAATAAATGCAACTTCATCTAGTAACTATGGGCATTTTTCTCTGGGAAACTGTGAGGTGCCAATCACTAGGTGTTTCTTTAAGAGAAACATTGAAATAACATACATCCAAGCACCTTTGTTCTCAGACTTATACATCCCTTTCACCTTCCTCCAGAGTTTGGGATCTGAGGAGTTCAGCTGTCTGCCTTGTATATTCTGCAAACTATCTAACTAGTGCATCAGAAAAAAAAAAGGTTCACAAATAATAAAGGAGCAGATGTTTCCTGAATCACAATAATTAAACAGAGTAAGCTAATTTGCCCATTGATCTGTGGTTCTTAACCTTTGGAAAAATCTGATTAAAGGTGTGAAATGTGTTAGAAAAGGCAAACACACATGCCCGGTTACACCATAAACATATGCAGTGGACTCCATGATATATACACACAATACCTGGCTTAGTGAATGGCACATGGTTGATAATAAATATTTTTTCACTGAGTGAATGCATAAATGAGTGAATGAAATTTCATGGTAAGTTTGGATGGCCACGAAGGCTGCTTTCTTCAGAGCCTTCAGCATCAATGTGAAACATTATGAAATTGAATTCTCCCAATTTCTTCTAGCTCTGGAGATGTTTTTTCCCTTTCTGTGTTAAGGGTCAACCATATCCTTCCTCCCCACACTACTTATATCCAGAGAGGGCAAGCATGTTTGATTAAGATTCCATGTAGAGAATTATAATTGCTTCCAGCCTCTCTCACAGAGATTACTCTAGATTTATGATGAGAGAGACTCATTGATTGGCTGTCTCCTTCACACCTCACACTAGGAATCAAGCCCGAAACCGAGGCATGTGCCCTGGCCAGGAATCCAATCGTGACCTTCTGGTTCATAGGTTGTGGCTCAACACTAAGCCACCATAGGTTGATGCTCTACCACTGAACCCTACCAGCCAGGCTACTCTCTAGATGGTTTTAATGAAATATTTGGTTGTTCCTCAACTCCTCTGTAACACAGTTAATTACCATCTCTTGATTTTCTCCCACATATCTATTGTAATGCACTTTAACTTACCTTCTTTCTCAGGAGACATCATCTGTCCCCTGTTTCCAAGTTCCAAGGTCATTTTAGTCCATATCCTGCAAAGGCAGCTATAGAACACTGTCTCAGGTTCCTCTCTGTGGCTGACCTGGGCTGCCCGCTCTGAGCCTCTCCAGACATGTGCTCTGAAAAGATGCTTCCACAGGGCCTATTTACAAGAACATATTCTGTCCACTCCCCCATCCACTCAACTATCCTGTGTCTAAGCCATTTAAAAAATCTTGTTTGCCTAGATCTTCGTCTGCTGGGGCTGCCATAACAAAATTCAAAGACTGGTTGGTTTAAGAAACAGAGATTTATTTTTCATAGTAGACTGAGAAGTTCAAAATCAAGGTGCTGGCTTATCTGGCTCCTGGTGAGAGCTCTCTTCCTGGCTTACAGATGGCTAACCTCTCACTTTGTGCTCACACAGCCTTTTATCAGTATGTTCAGGCAGAGAAGGGAGAACAAGCTCTTCTTTTCCTTAAAAAGCCACTAATCCTATCATAAGGGCCCGCCCTCATGGCCTAATCATAATGACCTCCAAAGGCACAATCTCCAAATACTAGTACCTCACATTGGGATTAGGATGAAACATGTGAATTTTAGAGGGACACAAATAAATAAGAACATATATTGTGGAAAAAAAAGATTCATCTAGACTGGGGATAAGGCCACCTCCACAGATAGGGGATTCTGACTTGTGACCTGTTTGGAAACCACTGCATCTCAACTCACTGCCTTCCCGAGATTAATAAATACTGAGGTTGCCTTTCAAGTGACAGTGATCTCTGATGTGCTAAAACAGAAAAATATCATTTCAGGGCTCATCCTTGGCTTCTTAGGAAGTAACAAGCATATACCAATTGTCGACTTTGTCTGAGAGGGGTAATTATACTCACATACCTACTGTTTCTTAGACATTGATATGTTACTTATTAAGGATAGAAGGTCTTGAAGATATTAGAAGACACAGGAGACACACACACTGACATCATTCCCAACAACAGCCACCAGGTATTTTCTTTGATTCCTTCTGATAGGAATATGTCCACACATTTTTTCCTTCCCCTGTTCACTAAAATAATATTAGATGTTACTATAAAGTCATGGGTTTTGATTTTAAGCTAAAACTAACAAAGGGACAAAAAATAACCTTTGAGGCGAAGAATATGTTTATTACTTTGATTGTGATGATGGCAATATAAGTATATACAAATGTCCAAATTCAACAAATTGTATACATTAATTATGTACAGTTTTTAAAATACCAATTACACCTCCATAGAGCTGGAAATATTTGAAAACCAGCATTTAAACATCTAAATGAAATTTGGGGCCTTCCCAAGAAGCACTCTGGGGAGCCAGCACTGAATTTAATGGTGCTACTGAAGCTCCAGTGCTTGTTGAATTCCCCAGGCGAAATGCCTGCAGAGTTTGTGACACATTCTTTTGAATGTCTGCTGGAAAAATCCCTGACCTTTACATGATGGATTTGAGTTTTGGAAATAACAAAATTGTATTTGGAGACAAGTTCTACAGTCAAGTCAAGTGAGCAAAACTAACAAGAACGCCTTCACTACGGTCTGGCAAAACTTGTTTCAAGATCAATTGCAATATAAAATTTTCCAACTGATCTTTAGCAATAATAGCATAGTATATTGAGGTCATAGATTAAGGTGAAAAAATTTTAGGATGAGATATATTTGAAAATGAAAGTTACTATTTTTTTTCAAGGTTGTCTTTCTTGTACAGTTGGGTTTTTGCTTGAAATGAGATCGATTTCAGTTGATATTAGGTAATTTCATGCTACCAGGTCAAGGATTGATGGAATAAAACAGTTTCTTTCTTTACTTATCTTTTTTCATTACAATTTTTTTTTCCAGTTAAGTTGACAGTCAATATTACACTAGGTTCAGGTATATAGCATAGTGGTTAGATATTTATGTAACTTACAAAGTGAGTACCTCAATAAGTCTTGTACCCACCTAATGCCACATAAAATTATTATAACACTAGAGGCCCAGTGCATGAAATTTGTGCACAGGAGGGGTGTCCCTCAGCCCAGCCTGCACCCTGTGGAATCAGGCCTAAACTGGCAGTTGGACATCCCTCTCACAATTTGGGACTGCTGGCTCCTAACCGCTCACCTGCCTACCTGCCTGATTGCCCCTAACCACTTCTGCCTTCCAGCCTGATCACCCCTTAACTGCTCTCCTGCAGGCCTGATTGACACCTAACTGCACCCCTGATGCCCTGATTGCTCCCAACTGCCCTCTCCTGCCAGCCTGGTCACCTCCAACTGCCCTCCCTTGCTGGCCCAATTTTCCCCAACTGCCCTCCCTGCTGGCCTGATCACCCACAACTGCCCTCCCCTGTCAGCAATCTTGTGGTGGCCATATTGTGGTGGTCATTTTGTGATGATGTGAGGGTGGTCATCTTGTGGCAGCCATCTTGTGATGTCGCTTGAGGGTGTCAGCAATGTGGTGACACCTCCTAGGCTTTTATTATATAGGATTATGACTATATCTCTTAATCTGTAATTTACATCCCTGTGATTATTTTGTAACTGCCAATTTGTAATTCCTAATTCCTTTACATTTTCTACCTGCTCTCCTTTGACAATAATCAGTTCGTTCTCTATGAGTCTGTTTCTGTTTTGCTTTTTAAATTTATTTTGTTTTATAGATTCCACATATAAGTGAAATCATATGGTATTTTTCTTTCTCTGTTTGAGTTATTCCACTTAGCATAATACCCTCTAGGTTCATTTATGTTGTTATAAATTGTAAAATATCATTATTTTTACGGCCAAGTAATATTCCATCGTATATATGTATCAATCTTCTTTATCCATTTGTCTTTATTGGAGCATTTAACCCATTTACTTTTAAAGTAATTATTAATAGGTATGCACTTATTGCCACTGTATTAATTATTTTCTGATTGTTTTTGTAGTTCTTCTCTGTTCCTTTCTTATTCTCTTGCTTTCTTGTATGTTGAGGATGTTCTGTAGTGTCATGTTTGGATTCTTTTCACTTTATTTCCTGTATAGCTCTTGTAGATTTTTGGTTTTGGTTACCATGTGCTTCATATGTACAAAGCTATGTTTATAGCAGTGTATTTTAAGTTGATGGTTGTTTAAGTTCAAACATTCTAAAATACCTACCATTTTTACTCATCCCTTCCACGTTTATGTTTTTGTCATTATGTTTTACTTCTTTTGCGTGTATGTGTATTCCTGAATTTACTATTATAAACATGATCTTCTTACTTTTTCCTTTTAACCTTTATACTAGCTTTAGTGTTGATTGATCCACTGCTTTTATTATGTGTTTGCCTTTGTCAGTGAGAATTATTTTCATATATATATTCTTCTTAAAGAGGTCTCTTTAACATTGTTGTAACACTGGAAACCAAACAGTTTCAAAGGTTACTTTAGGTTGCATCATCCCCTTCCAAGATCTACCTTTCATAAAATATAATCTGCACGTATACCTCATTTGTTCTACTAAATGTCTCCAGATACTGTAGCAACAAGCATAGTAAGGAAATAGTTGGGTAAAATATAAACAATACTGTTGATAATAATTAGAAACAAGAGAGAGGAAGTAAAATGCATTCACTTAAAAAGAACCTGAAAATAATTGGCATGTCTGCCTTTTTGTGAAAGTCACTAAGCCAGCATCATGATCTGTCCTCATTAACGTTACAAGTGCTGCTTCTAGTATATGCACTTTCCCGTTGCATTATAGATCTGTTTGTATTCTGTGTGACTGATGAACTCAAGGCTTCATACAATCTTGGTTTCTGAAACATCTTCTCATCACTGAGTCACAAGCTACCATTGTTCTGAAAATCTTGTAAGGGTCTAGAATACTTGGACAAGGTTATTATTTCCCTTAGCACTTTTTCATCTTCTTGTGTGTGGTATTATTTATAGCCAACTTTGGGGGAAAAAAACAACTTTGCATACTTACATTGCACCTGCTTCTGCACTATACATGACTGTTTGTGATTTAGACTTGTAGGAAATGTTCACAGTAACCAGATATCTGGGCATGCATGTGCTTACTGAATAATTTATTTCTTAGTTTCCAACTAGAAAAACACATTTTTAATGAAACTCTCTTTCTCACTTTGTCTCCATGTCAACAAGAATTAAGTCACTTTGATATTGGCTGTACAGGTGAATCTCCCAACTTTGGCCTCAAAGAAGCATAACCAACCCCATTAAAATCCTATTCCCAGAGTGCCTTTGAAAAAGTCCCTTGCTGTCACACTATCCCCAGATTCAACAGATATCTTTTTGGATGTGCTTAATGCTCCTGTTTATCTCTTTCAGAATCTAATTTCATCACTTAGCTTCTGTGGCATAGTCCAGACAAGCTGAATGAATCATCTCCTAACTAGTAAATTATTTTAAAAAGGCTCAAACTAGTTTCAAAATACTTTTGATGTTTGGAGTGTTTCAGAAGGAAGGAGGGAAAGAATGATAAACAGAAGCATGATAAGAATGTAATAAGCTAAACTGCCCAGGAAGTAACTATGGCACAATTGAATGGGGGCGGGGGGACAATATGTTTCTATGATATACTCACATTTCAATAGGACATGGGCTCATAGAGGGCAAAGATCAAGCCTTGTGGGCCCAGACCTAGCATTATTCTGGCATAGATATGGTAGGTGTTCAATAAATAGCTGTTGAATATAATATTATATATGATTTTCTAGGGAGAAAAAAGTGGTTTGAAGTTCAGGGTAAAGAATCTAATCGCTAGACTCTCCAAAAACATATGTGCTTTGCATGTTCAGCATCTAATGCCATAGGAAATGTTCAAGGGGCACCTGGTGAACCAGATTAGTATTATAACGTAGAGGGGCTTATGTATGACATAGGAAGTAGGACTAAATTATTTCTACCTTCCAGATTGAAAATGAATCAGTCTTCAAAAATACATCTGTCCTATATCCCTGAAGACCTTTCCTGATGGTGGGATAGTGACCAGCTTGAGACCTGCCATGATGTTAACAGGCAATGACAACTAAATGTGCTGGCTTTTCTAGGTAACACATTTAACTTGAAACCCAATACTTTAATTCGAAGGGGTGACTCACTCTAAAGCTGCGAATTAAAGCAATTGAGGGGTAGAATATCATGGCCCAGGGCATGAACACAGAGGAAACTTCTCACTGGGGAGCTGGGAATGAAGTGAGATGAGCAATAATTGGATGCTTGCGGCCATTTAGTGAATTCAGGGTAGTAAGGTAAACTCCACCTAATTCTGGGCCAGAGCCAACAAGCAAGGGGTCTAAACACAGGATGTAGCACAAATATAGCAGAATTGGGACATACATCCCATTTCAACATCAGCAGGGCTAGGAGGAGGTAAATCTGAGATGATGTGACAGGCACTGGCATCAAATCCAGCCCTGGGGGGAAGGAGGAGGGAAGATTGCAGGAATTAGGTAAGGAGGTCAGGATTTTCAGGGAAGGAGAGTGGAAACCAGAAGCCAGCTAGCGGGTTATTAACTATGCTGACCACATGCTGAAAACAGAGAGTCCAGCTTGATACTCATGAAAGTCCTCCAGAGCTACATTTCCTCCCATGAGCCACTGACCTCCAGATATCAGGCATGGGGTTGGCCAGCTCTTTGCAGTTTCCACGCAGTAGCAGAAAAGAAGTCCTGAAAATACCACGGGGCCTTTGAGCTCAGAATGAACAATGCCAGAGACCACAGCAGCACTTGAAACAGTGGAGCTTTTCAGTAATCCCAACCCGTGCCTCCTAGGGGGCACCCTATTCCTTTCACACCTGAGGTGAACTTTCTAGGTAAGATGTCTGTCAGGTAAAGGGAAACATTGATAGGCTATTATAGTGAATATCAATGCCCATTTTGTGCCTAAAATTGGAGATTGGGTTTAGCACTTAAACAAAAATAATAGTGAATGAGTCATCATTTTATATGCCTTAGCTCCTTGAAGGTTGTCAAGCACTCATCAGATACTTAACAAGTATCTGGTGACTAAATACACTACTTGCTTCAGAGATGGTACATAAAGATATGCCCTTATAAAAGCAAAGCCTTTCATAAAGTTCGGAAATTTGGAGGTATCGACAGGTTCATCTCTTGACCAAATTTATTCAGGGTCCCCTGAAGTTTTCAAGTAGGCCTTGCATTTGAACTCGTGTATTCGTCTCTGCATTGTCCAAGCATTTAGCAAGAATTCTGCTAAGTTGGTTTAGCCAGAATCCCCCATTTGCCATATCTGATCACTCTCTGTATCTAATTGGATATAGAAACTGATAGCTAAGAGGCAAATGTGGCCTGAAGACATGTGTGTTTCCTTAGTGTGCTTTTAAAAATCAGAATAAACATGTCTTTAAGCAGAGCATGCCTCTCCAGCTTTCCATACATCCTCTTATACCCCCAGCACATGGTTGTGCTGTATGTGCCCAATACCTTAAAGGCTTTTGAGTTGGCAAACACTGAAGCTCAAGCCACAGGCTCCAATGTGCTGCTTCTACTTCCTTGATTAATCTCAGAAGAACATACTGTCTATTGTATTCCCCAAATTAACTGCAACTTCCTCTGCATATAGTCCTTTAGGAATGCTCCCATTCATCCAATATCCGTTATTCCTCCCGTCATTATCTAAAGCTGCTCCTCATGTATCAATTCACAAAGTAAAAAATAGAGCAACCTGCCAGGACTTTTCATCCACATGACTCTTGATTTGAAACATGGTATGTTCCAGATGACAGTCCCTCTTCTGTCTGTCAGCAGGTAAATGCCCTCTCCACCCCAGATTAGCCAGACTGTTAATGACTGACCCACCAAAGGGCACATGATCTTCAGGCTGCACAATATCTTTATCTAGATCAGTGGTTCTCAACCTCCCTAATGTCGCGACCCTTTAATACAGTTCCTCATGTTGTGGTGACCCCCAACCATAAAATTATTTTTGTTGCTACTTCATAACTGTAATTTTGCTACTGTTATGAATCATAATGTAAATATATGATATGCAGGATGTATTTAGGTGACCCCTGTGAAAAGGTCATTCGACCCCCAAAGGGGTCTCAACCCACAGGTTGAGAACCGCTGATCTAGATACTTGATGGCACTGCCGTTCTATCATCTTTCAGATAGATGAACTTGCTTTTAAAAAAGATTATTTCATATGCTGTATCCAAGAAAATTAAGCACTTTTCAAACTTTGAAAGCATTATTTTTATTACTAAGACTAGACAGTAACTGAAAATTGAAAACTATTATCATGATTCATCCCTCCAGATGGTTATGAAAAGATGAATTGAATATAGTCAATTAAAAATTAATAAAATGACTAGTATGATGGAGTAGCAACGCCAAAAAGATCTGGAAGAAAGAGCCCAACTTGTCTTTCTGAAGACTGAGTTATTTGAGTCTGTCAAGAATGGGGAATCACTACAGAAAAGAGCTACTAAGCCTTTTAAATATATTTAAGCTGCTTAATATAACTCGGTATTCCTATTTTCTCAGTCATTCCACCTTTCCCCAGGACACCTCCAGCTGCTGCAGAATGGAACATAATCTCATGCTTGCTAAAATCGAATCATATGTGAACCTAGAGTATGAACATTCAACCTGTACACGCATCTCAAAAATAAACAAACTCAAATCCAATTTTCATATTATGTAGCTTGTCCTCTTCCTTCCACTCTGAAATAAATGAAAATATATTTTTTAAAAAAAATGGAAATCTCATCATAAATGTCCATCTTTCACACCAAGGCATGATTCTATGGAATGATGTTCAAGACACGTCTTAGAATCTGAGAAAATGGCTTTTGTACATTAAATGGTCCCTAAATGGGGGGAGGGGAGGAATCCACACAGAGAGTAACACTAGAATGATACACAACGAGGAAGGATCTACTAGCTGTTCCTCTGCCAATGGCTTCCTACAGGACATTCCTTGCTCGTCCCATGAGACTTTGTACAAGAATGTGAATGTGGCCCAGCCAGCATGCCTCAGTGGTCGTGTGTTGAGCTATGAACGAGGAAGTAAAGGTTTGATTCCTGGTTCGGGGACATGCAGGGGTTGAGCTATCGATCCTCAATGTGGCAGTGCTAGGAGGCAGCCAATCAATGATTCCCACTCATCATTCATGTTTCTCTCTCTCCATCCCTCTCCCTTCCTCTCTGAAATCAATAAAAATATATATATTTTAAAAATAAGTAGAAATTTGCCATTATAAAGAAAATCACAGGGACATAAAATACATCATAGGGGTAGAGTCAATAGGATTATAATAACCCCAGATGGGTACTAGACTTAGTGGGTGATTACCTTATATAAATGTATAATCACTATTTTGTACACCTGCAACTAATATTGTATGTCAATTGCAATTGAAATTAAAAAAAAACACACAGAAAAAAACAAACAATCTGTTGGCACAGAACTACAAAACCATATGCAGCTGGGAAAGGATGTATAAGAGGGTTAATACTTAAATTATTTTCAAGATAATTTTGGCTATTTTGACTATTCATAAAGTGGTCCTTTTGCATTGACTTTAGCACCCCATATCCCTATCATGAGATGAAAACGCAGAGAAACTTAAACCTGGAATTAGATGACCTAGGCAAGAAAATTTTTTTTTTTTTATGATGCAAATTAGAAATAGCACATATACAATAGTTTAGTCAAAAACTCAAAGGGTATTCCTCTAATTCCTACTAAAGTTATAACAAATGAGGTCTAGAGGTTTCCCCCCACCTAAAAAAAATCACAAATTACTGGGTTCAAATGACCCCCCACTATCATTTAATGTTGTACCTTGCTAGTCCATACTTTTTAAATCATATATCGACCTCATAAAATGTGAATAAAAATGCATTCCTCAGGAAGACAATACTAAAGCAATGGTTAAGACATGAACTAGGGGCCGTTATAAAAATATCCAAAGACCTAAAGGAAATCACGGTTATAGAAGTAAAGAAAACTATAAGAGTATCTCATCAAATAGAGAATATCATTAGAGATGTAGAAATCATTTATAAAAAAACAACAACCACTAAATGGGAATGAATGCTTGAGTTGTAAAATACTACAATCAAAAAAAAAAAATCAGGAGAAACTAAGATGGCGGCATAGGGGAACACCGAGATTGCTGCCTCCTACAACAACTTCAGAAACGCAATAAAAGGACATGACGGTCAACATCCAGAACTACAGGTAGGCTGGCGGAGTGGAAATTCTACAACTA
>NW_006299715.1:7143565-7146833 GCF_000327345.1 Myotis davidii
TTATAAATGTGATTAGGGGATATGAATTTGATACACTTTTTATTCAGTTTACTCTTTGAAAAACAATTATGTTACACCAACTAAGCATGATACTCTCAAGAAATATAATATTTAGGGAGAGATCAACCAAAGGACATGCATGCAAGCATATAGGCCTAACCAATAGACGCGGACAACAGGGGGTTAGGGCATGAGGGGGGGGGTAGGGGGTAACGTGGGGATAAGGACACATATGTAATATCTTAATCAATAAAAAATATATTAAAAAAATAAATAAAATCAAATTTTAAATTAAAAAAAAAATCACTAGTAGAAAATGAAAAGACCGCACATAAAATGGGAGAAAATATTTGTTAATCATATATCTGATAAGGAACACGTATCTAGAATTTTAAAAAAAATTCCTACAACTCAATAATCAAAAAATAAATAACCCAATTTGAAAATAAGGAAAGGATCTGAATAGACATTTCTTCAAAGAAGATATGCAAATGACCAATCAGCACATGAAAAGATGCCTAGGATTGTAAACTATTGGTGAAATGCAAATCAAAATCAGGAGAGACTGCCTCACACCCACCAGGATGACTGTAATAAAAAAGGCAGATAAGAACAAGTGCTGGTGAGGATGTGCAGAAAGTGGAACCCTCACACTGTGGGAAAGCAGATGACAATTCCATCTTTAAACACAGTTACCTCATGATTTAACAAGTAAGTGTGACTTGTATTTCAGGATGTTTACTAGTATATCATGTCCACCTTTAATTCATTTCTCTTACTGATAAATTTATTCTACTGATAAAAATTATACCTTTTTTTCAATTTAACATGGTTTGGAATCAAGTAAATTAATGCCTTTTCTCTTGCAATATCATTAGATAATACAATCAGTTTTTGATACCACTTGGTACAACATCACTTTCATCAATGGAGTCCTCTCTAACAGATTCTCTGGTTTTACTCTGGTTTAAGGTGATTACTGTTGATAAGGCTGACTTGGGAGTCCGGCTTGATTAGGAGGTTCCTTCTTAACCACTAAGTGAAACACTAAATTATATTTTATGCCATGTTTTATTAAGTCATCTTATTCTTGGAAAATTGTCAAACCTTGAATACTATCTATAGTCAGTCTCCAACAACTAAAATACCTTAGTAAGCCTGTCAGACAGTGGAGTTTACAGAAGGATTTTCAAAACTTACATATTTATCTGCACATATTTCCAAAGAAATTCTTACATGTTAATACCTTTTCTAAAGTTGTCATTAAACACCAAACAATAAATCTAATATCTGTACTAATTGGCTATATTTAGACTGAGTAGAAATGTTTCCTTAATGATTTCTTCAAAGTTTCAACCTTACCTGCTGACATTTAGTGAATGCCAAAATACTTAATTCAGGGCTGTACTTTTTGCTTTGTGCAATAAAATTCTATTGTTACTTACTTTATCCTGATAAAAAATTCTGTCTCCTATATTAGAAAATGTATTTTTGGATCAAGTATGTTTTTTTCTTAAAGTGCCCAATACTTCATAGAGATTTTTAATTAAAAAATGTCCATAAAAATGTAAGAAGAAGAAGAAAACTAACAACTTGAATCAAATTGAATGAGGATACAAGAAAGGACTAAGTAGAACCCAAGAGGAGAGTGGGGAAATAAAAAAAGAGAGCTTTTGGGTAGAGTTCAGATTATAAACAATTTCTTAGGGAACGAAAGGTATGAGAATTTAGGATGTTAAGGTCACATAGTCACCACCAATTAATCTGATGTCAATTGTCATAATTTATCCTCTGTCATATAGGATTTGATTTGCCTGAGCCCCATACAGGTGAGGCAGGGAGAGAGAGGAGAGGAGGCAGGTCCATCTCTGGAACTTGCTTAAATGGTCAGAGTTTAGGAGGCAAACTAGAACTGGGTGTCTGGAGGACTTAGGAATCTTGTCCTAGGATGGACCAATTTCAAAGCAGATGGAGTCAAATTCTGTTCTTAAGTCCAAGTGTTTAGCAAGGGACTTAGAAAGGTCAAGACAAATTGCTGCACAGAGTGAGAGCAACTGAAGGAGAGAATACACAGAGAACAGTTCACTCATTGATTTTTCTTTCCTTCAACTATTTAATATCTATGTATGTAGTACCCTCAATTTGCCAGGCCGTTTAGTGATAGGATTGTAAGAAAGGTCATCACAATATTTGACATTGCATGGTGTAGATTCTAAAAGAAAGAAATATAAATCTAAGAGTCCTGAAAATAAAAACAAATTGCAACCTTGAAACATGTTTATAAAGGAAAAAGTTGCCATGAGAACATATAATGAGGGGACCTGGTTCCTACAGACTGCTTCTCTCAGGATCTCCTGCCTTCTGATTTCTGGTGGGATTTAACCAAGGGAGGCATCCACTCTAAAACAGTGGGAGGAGAGGGTCTGCATCTTTCTCTGCTGTTTCTTGCCAACTTCTGATTTCTAGTTCTCAGAGTGGCTACGTATATTATCATCATCTGCAAGCACAGTTCCTGCTGTGTGGTCCCTCCTCCATGGTTCCAGCTCTTGCTGTTAGTCCCTGGGAGCCTCAATGTCCCTGCTGGGTTCATGGCAATGCCTTCATACATTTTATTCAAAATCCCATTGTAGTATACCTTCCTTTTCCTGCAAGGACAGTGGCTAATAAAGTCAATCGGGTCAAGCCTGGGGGAAGGCAGCCTAAGCAGATGAAACAGCATGTGCAAATGCCCTGAGGTGGGAGGGAGCATGGCCGGTTGTGGGTCAGTGTATCAGGGACACCAAACACAAACCATTTGGAAGAGGAAGGAGACTTACATAAGGACTGGATAATGTAAAACTTATTGGTCACATTGAGAATTTTGTCTTATAATAAAGATAATTCTGAAGGATGTAAGCCAGAGTGTGATGTAATTAGATTTCTATTTTTAAAAATTATTCCAACTGTCTGGAGAGGAGTATATGGGGGAATTTCAAAAGTGGATATGGGGCCCTAACTGGTTTGGCTCAGTGGATAGAGCATTGGCCTGCCGACTGAAGGGTCCCGGGTTCGTTTCTGGTCAAGGGCATGTACCTTGGTTGCGGGCACATCCCTAGTGGGGGGTGTGCATGAGGTGGCTGATCGATGTTTCTCTCTCATTGATGTTTCTAGCTCTCTATCCCTCTTCCTTCCTCTCTGCAAAATATCAATAAAATATATTTAAAAAAGAAAGTGGATATGGGTAGACCAGTTTCTTTCAGTAGAGAGAGAGAGAGAGAGAGAGAGAGAG
>NW_006299715.1:7166495-7167293 GCF_000327345.1 Myotis davidii
TTATCCATCCTTTCCTTGTCTTCTGAAAGCATTCTTAAACGGTCCTCTTCTTGGCATGTGATACAATGATATTCTGATTTGCCTCCCTGGCTGCCCTATCTTAACCTATCCTTCACTTCAATGATCACCTTATGTTGAGAACTTCTACAACCATATTGCCAATCCTCATCTCTCCCACAAAATGCTCTTTCCATACAAGGTTGTAATATAATAGAGAGAGAGAGAGAGAGAGAGAGAGAGAGAGAGAGAGAGAATGATCAATTAGACAAAGAGTTGGCAATAGAGATAGACTGAGGAAACTGATTTGGAAGGTTAAATCAGAGGTCAACAAAGTATGGGCTGAGGGTTGGCTGTCTGTTACAATACAAATTTAACTGGAACATGGACACACCTATTTATTATATACTAGAGGCCTGGTGCATGAAATTCATGCAAGAGTAAGCCCTTGCAGACCCGGCTTTGTCTGGAAGGCCGTCTGGACAGTTGTCCGGACGGTTGTTCTGCTGTTCAGCCATTGGGTTGATTTGCATATTTTGCTTTTATTATTATAGACTAGAGGCCCGGTGCACAAAAATTTTTGCACTCGGGGGGGAGGGGGATTCCTCAGCCCGGCCTGTGCCCTCTTGCAGTCTGGTACCCCTCGGGAGATAACGACCTGCTGACTTAGGCCTGCTCCTGAGTGACAGAGGTCAGGCCGAATCCCTAGGTGCAGCCCCTGGTCAGGTTCAGAGCAGGGCCAATTGGGGAGTTGGGGCGCCGCCCGCTGTCATGCACAGAGCAGGGCGGATCGGGAGGTTG
>NW_006299715.1:7167505-7177948 GCF_000327345.1 Myotis davidii
GTCTGGCCTTTGCTTACAATGTTGCTATCCTGCTGGCTGAAGCCCGGGACTAAAGCAGGTTTCTGGGGTTTTGTTTAGCTTCTATATTTGTTGCATAGTTGCTTAGAGTTGCAGCTTAGAGGCCTGCAGCGGCAGGCGGGGAACGTTGGAGTCCTCCCTCACTGAAGCAAGCAAGCCTCATGTTAGTTTCAAGCTGCCTGGCTGCCAGCCACCATCTTGGCTGACAGTTAATTTGCATATCTCCCGGATTAGCCAATGAAAAGGGTAGTGGTCGTACGCCAATTACCATGTTTCTCTTTTATTAGTGTAGATTGTCTGTGGCTACAACAGCAGAGTTGAATAGTTGGGACAGAGATTGTGTGGCCCTCAAATTCTAAAATATTTACTATCTTTAAAAAAAGTTTGCCATCCCTTGTGCTGCATTGATAGACTTAGTAGAATTTGGCATTGGATTAATATGGAAATGAGTGAAAGAGGATGGGTTTTAAAGATGATACCTGGGTTTCTGGCTTATGCAAATAAACCCTGTTAAATGTATTTACTAAAATAGGAAATAAATGGTAGTCTTACAATAAAGACCAGATTTAAGACCAAACTCATGAGTTTAACATTAGATGCATTGTATTAAAGATGCCTTTTAGATGTCTAAACTGACACTGAATAGACATTTGAATATATGGGTTTGGTGTTCAGAATTGACATGCAAGTGGAAGATAAAAATTTTGAGGTTGTTGTAGGAAGAATAATGATGTCCTATAAATGTCCATGTCTTGAAAGCTAAATCCTTTAAATATGTTACCTTACACAGCAAAGAAGATTTTGCAGATATGATTAAACTGCAGATTGTTATGAACTCAATTGTGTGCTCTGCAAATTCATATGCTGAAGCCCTAATCCCCAAGCTGACTGTTTTTGGAGATAGGGCCTTTAAAGAGGTAATTAAGCTGAACTGAGATCTTATTTATTAGTAACAATAGGGAGTTCATACAGCAGTTACTGACTTGTGAAAGTAACAGGCACTGAGATAGTTTCCAGTAATGAGGATGGAATGCCAAAGATGGAATGCCTTTTATTGGGATAGAGTTGGACTATAGGATAGACTTTTATAAATGCTTGTGTTTGACCCAGTCACCTTTACTCAGAGTTGGCTTTGCCAGTTATACTGCTCTTTCAGAAAGGATCCCTTTCAGACTCTGAGAGTGATATTAGTTGAGGTGCACCATTTTGAGCTATACTCTTCATGGATTTGTCATTCCAATGCTGAGTAAGATCTTTTCCAATGACCTTTTGTTTTAATTGCATCTGTTGTTTTAATTGCATATAAAAATGAAAAATTATAAAAAAAAAACCTCCAGATTTTCTTTTGAAGAAAAAAGTGGAAACAACTTGAATTCAGGAGGGAAAGGAGCACTATTCTGATTTTGTTGCAGTGTCTCAGAGCTCAGTCCTCTTATATTCTTTACTCCTTTTTTATTTTTTCCAACCTCATGGTTTTAAATAACTTATCTGAACAACTCACAGCTTATATTTCTAGCCTGAACCTCTCAAACTTCAGATGCATAATTAATTGCCTACTCTGCATCCCCATTTTGATGTTTAGTAGAAACCTCATAATCGACATGTGCTAAACTGAACTCCTGACGACCCCATAGCCAGCTCTACCCATAGCTTCCTCATTTCCATTAATGAAAACACATCCTTCTGGTCATTCAAGTCACCAACACTGGACTCCTCCTTCAGGAAACTTGATACCTCCACCTTCAGAACACACCCAAAGTCCCATGTTTCTCACCACCTCCATTCTCTCGCCCTGATCAGAGAGACTAGAGGCCCGGTGCATCACAGATGCTGTCTCCTCTAGCCTGAATTCCTGCAACAGCTTCGTAACAGTCTACTTGCTCCTATCCTTGCTCCCCTACGTTCTATTTCCAAGGCAGCATGGTAAGTCTTTTAACATGGAAGTCATACCATGCTACTTCTCTGTTGAAAACCCTGCAATAGTCCATATTTTCATTTACTCAGGCAAAGTCCTTAAAATTGTCCTAAAGGTATTATATAATCTGGCTTCCACTTACCCCTTTTACCCCCATATGCTCCCTTTACTCCACTGCAGTCATAAGAGCCTCCTTGAATGAACATTCTCCTACTCCAGATATACAAAGATACTACTCTACACAGGACAATTTCCCATTGGCTGTGCCACTCACCTGCTCCCTGCTCTTGGCTTCAGTTTCCTCAAATAGAAAATAAAAGTCTTGGCCTAAATGTTTAGGATCCATTGAAGAGCAATATACAAACCTGAGTTATTTGTAGTCTAGTCTCTTTGGCCAATTCCATGTTGCTGGCCCTTTGTCTTATGTTGAATTATCTTTGAAACCACTTTTAAAGCACAAGCCATTTTGTTCATTAGATTCCACATATAAGTGAAATCATATGGTCCTTGTTTTTCAAGCAAAATAGAGACAGACTCATAGATAGAAAGCATGCTAACAGCTGTCAGTGGGGTTGGGGTGCTGGGTAGAGGGTGGAGGGATTGAGCAAAAGAGAAAAAAACTCATGGACATGGGTAACAGTGTGGTAATTGCCAGTAGAGAGAGGATGGGGAAGGTGGAGGAGGGTATTTGGGGGATTAATGGTGATGGAGGGAGACTATTTACTATTGTGGTGAACACACAATACAGTGTACAGATGATGTGCTGTGGAATTGTGCACCTGAAACCTGTATAATTTTGTTAACTAGGGTCACTCCAATAAATTCAACAAAAAGAAAAAATAAAAAAAGCACAGGCCAGCAAACTTTATCTGTAAAGTGCCAGATAGAAATAGTTTATGCACTGTGGGCTATAAGGCATTTGCCACAATTACTCAGTTCTGCCATTGTAGTTTGAAAGCAGTAAGGACAATCGGAGATGGATGAGCATGGCTGTGCTCCAATGGACTATTTACAAAAACAGGTGGCAGAGCCACTGAGCATGCTCAGCACTGCACGCAGAGAGCAGTTCCCGAAGGCACTTGTGTCCAGCAGTAGCAGACGTGAGATGGCAGGAAAAATCCACACGCTTTCATTTGTCTCACTAGCCCTGAACATTTTGGAGATCTTTCTCCCAGAGCTCCTCAAAGGAACAAAGAAGAAAGAAAGCTGCGTCTTTTTTATCTGAGCCCCTTTGAGTGGCTTCCCTTTGAAAGGGAGTGTTTTGTATTTGCATTACTGGGCTTAGAGGTGGAGATGAGTTAATACTTGATGGCCTTGTATCTGCAGAACTGGAGAATATATAAACATTGCATTGGCCATGAACTTTCCTTTTGAACCAAGTTTCTGAACAAGTTTGCTTGCTAAGGGTCTATAATTGGCGTTTTATTATAACCCCTCTAATACCAAGCTTTTTCAAAGGAGTTAAGACTCAGAAAAACATCTTTTTGAGGTCGAATCTCGCACACTTGATGCTATTCAAGGGATACATTTCTTTGTAGAAACTTTGCATGTAAAACTCACTAAGCCTGTTTCAGGGGAGCCTGTTACAAAAGACTTTTTTACAAAGAAACTGCTGCCTCATGCTTATGCTGGAATGGTTAGTGGGTTTTCTGAGTTGACAACAAATAAACATAGTGGAACCTTACTTCTGATCCCACTTGTATTGAAAACCTCTTCTGTACTGGTGATTTGTAATGAATGACAATGCCGGAAACCTACGTAAATCTCCTAGAGCTGTGGAAAGGTTAAATAGGCTGCCTTGTGAAGCAAGGAATTCCTTGTTATGAGATGTAATTAAACAGACGTTGAATAATAACCAATGATGGTGTTTAGAGACTTTGCATTAGGTGAGGGTTTGAGCAAATAGGCTCAATAGAGCCCCGGTTACTCACTTGTCTGGACTCCACACCCACCCTCTCTCCTGTCTCCTCCTTGGATGTAGAAGCTCAGTTTTACATATTGGATATTTAGGATGCACTCCATGGAAGAAAATTTTCCACTACTAACAGTTTTTAAAAATAAAGAAAATGAATTTTAAACTGCTGGGCAACAGAGATTTTAATTTCTTCTAACTCTTGGATTGAGAATTTTCTACAAGTAGGCTTTGACACATTCTACAGGAGAATGCTTCCCTTTCCAACTCCCTCCCAGTGTCTTCTAGTCTCCACTTAGCAAGGAGGACGCCTGTTTATTCTCGGTAATTTAAAAGCTGACTTTCAATAGAAGAGTAAAAAATTCTCCACAAGTTTTTAAATCACAGGGAACAGCCATCAGATTTAGGGTATTGGCCATAATCAATAAATAAACTTTTCAAAAGTCAAGCAAAGCTGTGTTTGTTGAGAACTCAACCCTCTAGGAACAAAAGTAAACCTTTAGCTAATGTCTTTAACCCACTGCATCCTGGCCCCAGGAGCACATTCTGTGCACTGTTTCTTTGTGTGACTTTTAGATTTTTCTTTATCTTTATGGCTGAGATCTCCAAAATAGAGTCAGAGAAAAGAATGACAAGCAGGAAGCAACTAGCATACTATACAGAAAAACTCAAAGATATTAGCATCAAATATATATCAGGTATTGTAGGTATTCAATAAAAATGTACTGAATAAATAAATGATTGAGATTATTTTAGACATTCTATATTGAATACTTCTATAAAAAGAAAAAACATTGAAGCAAACTTCTGATTTAAATATTGGGTCAATATGGATTTTAATAGTAATTTGGGAAAACTGTCTCATGGCAAACTTTAAAGCAATAAGCAGGCATTCTTATGTGGAAACTACTAACAGTAAAAATATTGATTTGTACTTACTGTGTGGGCTCTGAAACTGCAAACGGTTTCTCTGGCAAAAGCTAGTGAATTTATGTTAAAAAGAAATTTGCTTTGTACAGCAAATGTCATAAACACATAATAACATGATAAAAAAATAGAATTCCATTTTTTTTTCAATATTTGCCGGCAAGGCTCTAGTCAAAAATGAAATTTATGTTTTCCATGTTAAACCAAACCAGTTGGCAGGTGAGATGGGGAGACATTTTTCACTTTTTGTCAATAGGATTCAGTTCATACTAGTAAAGCAGTCCCTTCCCTGAACCCCGGAGTTGTGGCGTGGAACAGAACCAAACCGAATTACAGAACCAAATCGAATTACTATCATCCCGAAGCTTCATCTATTTGTGTTTGTTTACTTCTCAGTGTTACAGATAAACCCTCCTGGAGGCTTTCCTGTCCTAGAAGGAGGCAGTTTGCCTCTCTAATCACACAAGCTGTGCTGAGAGTGTTCTCTCTGGGCTCCAGATGCTGTGGCTGTTCTGTTTCCACTTTCAACGCAGAGTGAATCAGCTTAGAAAGGCCTTTCACTTTGCCCCGGTCTCGAATGCCCTGGGATCAAGGGGCACCCTGGCTCTTTCCCAGGTGTTCCTGAGCCTGGTGGCTGGTGATGCCTCCCAAAGATGACTTCTAGGATAAGGACAGTTTATATAGATAAGATGAGTTTTAGGATAAGGACAACCCTAGAGAGACTTGGTCGCAGTGACGGTTTCCCTCTGCCAGGCACTGGTGGAGGGCCACATGGCTTTTCAAGGCACAGTGTACACTCCATCTGTTATCCTAAGCGTTTGCGGAGATTATCTGCCAGACAAAAGAGTTACTGAATGAATTAAAAGTAAATGTCACTTCCTGAAACTCAGCTCAGTAAACAGAGCTTGGGGAAATACTGCCTTTCGCCTGAGTTACAGCTATTGGAGTCAGGCAACATGGTGCTTTCAGCCCTGTTCACATTTGGAGAGCCTCATAGTGGCCCTGCCCCCTATGGAGGGGATCACCAGACAGTTCTTTCTCTCCAGCAATTTGTAGATGTGGATGATTATGGGAAACCCACAAACAGCATGTCACAGTCCAGCGTGATCAATAGGATGACACGATGATGGTCCAAAGCAATTCCCTTCTCGCATCCTTGGCTCTTGATTGCATTTGCTTTTAATGGACATGTGTCTGGGCTGGCATTTCAATGTTTTGTGTGAGATCATTAAATTTAATTTCTTATCTAAGTTGCTAGTTGGTTCTTGTTCTCACCTTTAATACAGTTGCCTCTGTAATGAATTTGTCAGAACTGATAGTTTCCAATGTACTGAATCATTTACCTTGCCTGCAGTTGCCAAAATTAATTTGAATATGTATCAAAAAATTTGAGATTAGAGTACGGCATCTTACTAATCATCAAATAAAACAAGCACAGTCGTTAAGATTGCCACGTGCTCTGTAGCAACTACTAACATGAGACGTGGCTCTGAGACATGCAGCAAACCAGAAATGCATAAGCATCTTAGTTTCATAAGTCACGACTCATGTTCCTGTTCCTGTGTGCCCAGCAAATCCTCACAGATGGTCACGTGCAGCCATTGGAAAGCCAAGAAGCATAGAATCTCTGATCTCAAGACTTCACTGACGAGGAGGCTAGTGTGAATGATAGAGGTGGTGAGTGTTTAGGAAAACAAAGGGAAGGGTACTTCCATTTATTGAGACTTTATCATGCATTCTTGAAGTGAACACCCTCTGTGCTCTGCCTGGATCCCCCTATGGCCCGGTCACAGCAGCTTCTAGCGTCTCTCCCTGCTTCGGTAAGAGTTTGCCTCATCTAATGGCCTGCATTTGTGACTCAGCTTGGGATGATGGCTTTGGGGGTTGCTGGAGCCCCTGTGTTCACTAGGGCAGAGAGTGGAAAGTGCCTGAGAGTTTATGGCCACATAAACTGTATCCTGTAGCCAAATTGATTATGCGGGAGGAGGTAAGCCCTGCTCTCTTGTCTTAAGTCTTGGCTGATCCTGAAGCATGATTTGCACAACACAGCTTCTCTCTACAGAATCACACTGAAATCATACCCTTGCTTGGCTTCTCTCTTCTTTCCAGTCTTCCTTCCCCCATGCTTTCCCTCCTTTCTCCTGGAAGCACTTCTTTTTTGTTGTTTGTTTTTATTAATTCTTTTTTTTTAATTTTATTTTTTATTACAAAGGGTATTACATATGTGTCCATTTATTCCCTCCGCCCTAGACAGTCCCCTAGCCTCCCCTATTCCCCAGTGTCTTATGTCCATTGGTTATGCTTATATGCATGCATACAAGTCCTCTACCCAAGGATATTTTTGCATTGATTTTATTGATTTTCTTCTTCTTCTTCTTCTTTTTTAAAGGGAGAGCGGAAGAGAGAGGGAAAGACAGAGAGAAACATTGATGTGAGAGAAACACATCAATTGGTTGGCTCCTGCATGCACCCTGACCAGGGCCCAGGCTGGGGAGGAGCCTGCAATCAAGTACTTGCCCTTGACTGGAATTGAACCTGGAACTCTTTGGTCCACAGGTCAATACTCCATCCACTGAGCCAAACTGGCTAGGGCTGGAAGCACTTCTTTAATAAGTCATTTGCCCAGGGATCCTTGTCTCAGTGTCTGCTTGGGACAAGCTGTGTGCTATGTCTCTTGCATATTACATGCCTTTTACATGGGCTGTATGATATGCCTTTCATCTATGCTGCATATTTATTCTGTACAACAATTCTAGGACTAAATCAAGGTTCAGAGATTTTAATTAACTTGCCCAGTATCATAGAGGCAATAGTTGGTAGTGGTATGTGTCTATCAAATCCTAGTCTTGTCCTTTATTACATTTTATACTCAGCATAGGCAAGGGGTATGAAATGCATAAATGCTACTTTGGGAATACATGTATTTGAAGATATATGACTTCTATAAACTAGGCCTCATGCAAATGCTAATTTCTTACCAAGAAGACATAATTTGAGAAGGAAAAGATAAGCACAGGTTTGTATTCTATGTTTGCTGAAAAAAGAATCAGGCATATCTCTAAAACAAGTCTTAGAAAGTGCTACATGGATCAATTCATGCCTATTTTAAAAATAAAATGCTTTAGTTAGAAGTTACCTGATTCACTATAACATGGTCTTTTTTTTAGACACAAATCATTGCAAACACTAGATCGATAAAGTCACGCCTGCCCTAACCAGTTTGGTTCAGTGGATAGAGCGTCGGCCTGTGGACTGAAAGGTCCCAGGTTTGATTCCAGTCAAGGGCATGTACCTTGGTTGCAGGCATATCCCCAGTAGGAGGTGTGCAGGAGGCAACTGATCAATGTTTCTCTCTCATCGATGTTTCTAACTTTCTATCCCTCTCCCTTCCTCTCTGTAAAAAATCAATAAAATTTTATTTTTTTAAAAAAAGTCACCCTTGCTGCCTACCAAGGAAGTTAAAAAACTTGGCAGAAAATGATGAAGGTCCTGCAAACTTTCAGCTTGGACTGTTTACAGCAAATTAGTTCAAATTCATGGCTTCAAATGAATAGAATTATAGTTGCATTTAGCTTGATCTTTCTCATTAATAACTTCCACAGTGTTTCTACCACATTTAGTTTTATGAGGTAGCTCTGAAAAACAAACAAAAAATGCTTTCCACAACTTGCACAATAAAACATTCCTGTTAGGTTGTCATTAAATTTACCCCAAAGATCTCATTATCTTTTGCTTTTTTTTATTGCCTTTAGTGCTCAGGGAACCCAGAGATGCCATAGCTACAGAGCTGTTTATGACTCATACAAGAAGCACTGACAACAATCTCATGAATATATGACTTCAAGATTACCCTCCTTCTCCCACTTTCCCGAAGCTTCCTGGTCAGACACACAAATACTGCCCACTTTGCCTGCTGTGGAAAGGCCTTGACTCCCTCACCCCAATATCAGATGGCAGCAATGTGGGGGGTGAAAGTGGTAAAGTTCAAGTCCTACCATATAGTTGGAGGAATGACTTATAATAAACTCAACTCTAGAAAACAGGATACTAATCTCTAAACATTAGTTGCACATGTGCAGATTCAACTCATGCACATTAAATGTGAAGCATTTTATAAACATCGACGTTGTGAAGAGAGTATTACTACCTCCCTACTTTACAGATGAGTCTGAGAGTCAGAGCAATTGATAACTCACTCACTCCAGTAAGTAAATGAGCTGAGATTCAAAGTCATGCTCAAGTTCGGTGTCCTACTTCCTTTATGATGTACCCTTGGGCTCTGGAGTCCAAAATGGGAAAGGCAGCATCATGGGGAGGCAAGCCATAGTGAATTCTCTAGGTCAGCATCCTCATGTCTGCACTGAGACAGTTTACACAATACAGTCACAGTATAACCATCCTCTTTTATGGCAATGCCACTTTAGGCAGAATGGCCATAGAAGACTGAGAGGGAAGCTCGACATGACAGTCATAGAACCGATACAGCTGCACATATAAGCTTCAAGAGAGAGAAGCAGGAAACATCCTTCAGCCCTAGAGAGACTTACTCACTTAAGGGCCCGTGAGTTCCCTGTAAAGACCTAGTATTTCATTCTATACTATATCTACTAAACACATTCCTATTGGGTACATACTATGTGCCAGATCCCTGCCTTCAAAGAGTTTACTTTCTAGTAGAAGACACAAGATCAACTAGACCATTTCAGGTTATAACTGCTGTTAAGAAAATAAAATGAGCCCTGGCCTCTGTGGCTCAGTTGGTTGAAGCATTGTCCCATGCACCGAAGGGCCAGGGATTTGATTCCCAGTCAGGGCACATGCCCAGGTTGTGGGTTTGATCCTTGGGTGAGGAAAAAAAAGATAATGATACAATGAAGAGTGAAATTGTATTCCTTTTATTTATTCATATGTCTACTTTAATAGACTGTAAGATCCTAGGAGTGATATCTTTACTTTTATTTATCTTTACATGCCTGCCTATAGCACGGTAGTAGATATTCAAGCTACTCAATTGGCACTCATTTAATGAAGTAAGAGACTCATGGACATAGGAAGCAGTCGTGAAGGAAGTGCTCTGAAGGGTTGCTAGGAGCGGAAACGAGGAGCTCAAAGAGAGGCCTACTTTCTCCATTGTAACTGAAGCCACAGGCTTTCAGACTTTCCCTCTTTGACACATTTGGTGTTCCCATAGCAGGAGGCAGACTGTTTACTGTCACGTTATCCACTAGGGGCCACTTTCCATGAACACTTTAAAGGGAACAAGGTCGCAAACAGCTATTTCCTAGGAAGGATAAAAGATAATAAAAAAGAAAAATAAATTTAGGGCTTCAGGACTTTGGGGACCTGGGTTTCTTTGTTGGGTTTAGAAGGCAAATTCGCTCACAATATCGCAGCCGATCCTCTTACAGAAGGGAAAGTAGTCTCATGTCAAAAGTGCATCTTGCTTTTTAACTGCCACTGCATTTTGTAAATTGTCTCTGACTAAATTCAAAGAACTTTCACAATATAATCATACTCTTCTTAATTGCAATGCTACTTTAGGCAGGATATATATGAAAAACAAGATTTTTTTTTTAAAGAAACCATACAACTTACACTTCAGCTTAGCCTTGACTAAATCAATATTAGAAGTTACTAGGGACTAGTGAATGAGATTTCAGGCCCCTGTCAG
>NW_006299715.1:7178116-7182188 GCF_000327345.1 Myotis davidii
TATCTGACACATTCTAGATACATCATTGACTCTCAGTGAAATTGAGCCATTTCTTTAGATTCCTCATTGGGCCTGGATATTTCATAAATAACTGGCCCCCTAGAATTATAAGTCATTTTGTGCACCATCTCTATTTAATTGCTCTATGGAATACTCTTTCCTAGGTTTCTCAGGAAAGATGTAGCTTCACATTAAAAAACACACAAATAACTAGCCATGTAAAGCGATTTCAAAATAAAGTAATAGCATTTGGATTCTGGAGCAAGAAAGACAGAAGGAGGGCCTTCTCAAACAGAATGAGGTCTCCGGTCCCAGAAGATACACAAACAGGATGAGAAGTGTGCAGATGGAAAAGAGGCTTTCGAACGCCTTGTCCAGAAACATATGGAGTTCATATTTCAAAAACCCCACATCTGGGAAAGATACAAGTGAAAGTTCACACCCTGGGCTCTGTTTGTTGCTGACCACAATTGCAAGCAGATTGGATCTCATCCTAGGAAAATGCAAAGAAGCTCAAAATGACCTTCTGATGATGACAAAATCTAAGCTTTTCTGTCTGCTCGGTAACTAGGAGGAAAACAGCTTTGGAGACATCGTCAAAGCACACACAGACAGCACAACTATAAATACCTGGAGGCAAATCCTATTTATCTAAATAAAACATATTGTGGATTTGACAGCCAATAACTTCCATGACTGAATCAGCATGAAGTGAAGAAATTGAGAACCAGAAATGGGTTTCATGATAGCCCTGACGCTTGCAACTGTACCCTTAGCTATAAAATACAGACTATGTTCCTAACCATTTTGGGGGGCTGGTATAAGTATTGGATTAGATGACCCCTAGGCAAACAGCAGGCACAGTGCTGGGTCAGGCCAGATGCTCAGTCAACAGCATTCTCCCTTCCCTGCCTCCTTCCTTCGGACATAGCTCAGGAATGCTCTCGATTAAATCCCATTATTGACCTTGATTAAATGAAGACTGATTCCGGGGGGCTTGGGTGGGGCCTAAGATTCTGCATTTCTCACAATCTTCCAGATGATGGAATGCTGAAGGTCCATGGACCACACTTTGAGTAGCAAAACCCTAGATATTTTAACCAGTTAACTGCCACACGTCCAAAACAGAAACCATCCCCAGATGCCACAATATTTTGAATATAATTTAAAAAGGTCCACTGCTTGTGTCTACAGATGCTTATACAAATGGTTAAATGACTCCTAATATTCATGATGTGCTTTGTGTCAAAGTATTTCCTTTCTTCAACTCTTCACTAACTCTGATTCTGCAAGTATCAAGCAGTTGAAAGAATCACAACCCCAAACTGCTGACAAGTCTCGGTTTTCTATGTTATTCTTCTCTGGATCCTACTGAGTGTAGATTATACAGAAGTTTAGATGAAGGGCACATTTAAGAGCTGTCCTTAACTACAGCCAACATAAGTCATAGCTCTCAAGAGCATATTTTAATTATTGGGTAAATGAAATCACGGAAAAATGCGCAGAGAAACCTGAAGGAGAAAAGATGAATAAAGAATAAAAAACACAATTTGCCTTTCAAATGGAAATAATGTCTGTCATTTATAAAGTACTTGCCGTGTGCCAGGCATATCATTTTATGAGTAATGAAATACTCTAGAAATGAGTGATTATCTGAGTAATTTGATAAACTTAGCTATTGCCTTTGTTTGGTGCTACATGACATTGCTAGATTTTCCCCCAATGACTGTGAAGTGGTAGGCATTTAAATATGAGAGTGGAAAATTTTAATTTGATATTGTTGACAGGGTTATTTGATGGGGCTGTCACAATGACAGCACATTTCCAATGCATTTATTGGGATTACCTGTGCTGACTAAAATTCAAAAGGCAGTGCAATGTGAATGAAAAGAGTGATATGACACAGCATTATCATGATTTCTAGTAGGAAAGCACTACTATTTGTGCTGAGGAATGTGGAGTATCATGAACAGGAGGTGACAGAGCATATTTAAAAGATCCAGAGTAGCCCAGCTGGCATGACTCAGTGGTTGAGTGTTGACCTATGAACCAGGAGGTCATTGTTTGATGCCCAGGTTGTAGGATCCATCCCCAGTGTGGCGGCATGTGGGAGGCAGCTGATCAATGACTCTCTCATCATTGATGTTTCTCTCACTCTCTTTCCATTCCTCTCTGAAATCAACAACAACAACAGATGTACACAATAGACCAAGCAGAGCAAAGTCACAAAGCCATGGACACGAGCAGAAAGAAGGGCTGAACCACTGGAATATCTTGAGTCCTTGCTATTTTGCTGCAACATCTCATAAAATATGGGTCGTATTCCCTACCCACTTTTGGTCCTGGCCATGTGAAGATGGTAGATGCCTTGTCACTTCTGTTTTAAGCTTCAAAGTCAGAGTGAGAGTAGAAGCAGGTAGGATTTAGACTTGACGCCAAGTCAGGAAATATTCTGTTTCAAAAGGAGAGGTATTTTTGGGAAATAGTAACTAATTTAGTAAAGATTAGTTTTATAGATATTTTTACTGAAGCCTGTTTCAAGATGAGACCTGCTGCACCCTGTCCCTGTAAGAGAAGGAGCCCTACAGAACAAAAGATAAAAGGCACACTCTTAGGACTGCCACCTTCTCTATCTGTGAAAGTATCGACATAAGTGAATCAACGTGTGTGGGGGGTTGGCACTCTAAATCCACTTCATGTTCAAGGGCAATTGTAATATATAATAATGATGAATTGCTCTTTTAAGCTACTAAGTTTCTGGTTGATTTGCTATACAGCTATAGATAATTAGGCTACTCCTTCCTGGTGATTAACTCTTGCCTGTCTAACCTCATATCTATAGACTTACCCCTAATTCATACATTCTCTCTAAGGACCTAGGGCTCATTGTTTATCCCATGGACTGAAAACAATGTAAACAGCCAGTCATTCACTGTAATTATTATTAGTTAAAATGCACTTGTGTGCACACTTTATTACTACATTCATCTCAAAACTCATCTCTATATATCCACTTATTCAGCATCCAGAGGAGATAGTAGGTGCTTTTATACATTTATTTGTTTAAAAGCATTTCTGTTCCCATTAGCTACAGAACCCTTAAGGACAGGTACCCTGTGTGCTTTATCTCCAAGTTGTAGTTACACACCTGAAGTAACCAGAAAAATATATGTTTTGCACAAAAGTAAATAAATAAAAATTAAATTGGAAATGTCATATAAACCTGGATATAAATATTTAGGGGGGGTGTTCTATATCTTCTTTTACTTTCAAACCATGTGAGGCTACTACACAATCACAATAAAATACAAAAGGACTGGACTATGATGACATCGTTTTAGAATCTTCTTTAAATATAAGAAAATATTTGCAGCCGATGGCCATAATCAATTTAGCACATTGTATGCGGGAAACGTATTTATACGTTTTACATATTTATACATTCTACCAGTGTAGTAGAGCGCGGGACACGTATTAATATGTTTTTTATAGACTAGCAGTAGAATGCGGGTAATGTGTAAATACGTAAACTAAAGTTATTATAATTTTACTGAATGTTGCCATTTGCGCAAAAAATTAGCAAAAATGGCCTGTGCCACCTGTTAGTGTGCGATAAAAACTACCCGCAAACAATGTGTTAATTTAAATTAATCTACACTAATAAAAGACAAACATGCAAATTGACCGTACCTTCGCTATGCCTTAAGCCATGCCCACCAGCCAATCAGAGTGACTATATGCAAATTAACCCAGCCATGATGGCGGCCAGCAGCCACAGAGCTGGAGCAAGCAGGAGGCTTGGTTGCCCCAATGATGGAGGAAGCCAACTTCCTACTTGCTGCGGCCGGCTCTGAGCTCCACTCAAAGCAACAAAGTTTCAATTATAGAAGGTAAATAAACCCCAGATACCTGCTTTCAGCCGGCCATGGCCACGGAGCTGGAGCGAGCAGGAGACTTTCCCTCTCACCCACCCTGGCCTGCTGTGAGCTCCACTCAAGGCTATAAAGTTTCAATTATAGAAGGTAAATAAGTCCCAGAATTAAAAAAGAAAAAAAGAAGAAGCTGGGAGCTT
>NW_006299715.1:7182567-7185178 GCF_000327345.1 Myotis davidii
AGTATTGCTAAGGATGTCCGACTGCAATTTAGGCCTGCTCCTCTGCTGGCAAGTGGACATCCCCCAAGGGCTCCCGGGCTGCCAGAGGGACGTCTGATTGCCATCTTAGGCCCAGTCCCCTGGGGAGTGGGCCTAAGCCAGCAGGTGGTCATCCCCCAAGGGGTCCCAGACTTCAAGAGGGCACAGGCCTAGCTGAGGGACACAATTTTGTGCTCTGGGCCTCTAGTATAAAATAATTGAGGAGAAAATTTCCCCTCCTCTTTCCAAAATACTGTCTCTTTGGCTACTAAGCAAAAATATGTAAACATTTATCTAATATGTTAGAAACCAACATATCTTAATAAATGTGGGAATGTTAAATCAAAGCAAAGTACTCATAGGAAAGGACTGAAACAAAAAGATCATATCAGGCAAGAAGCATGTATTTCCAGGAATGTTCTCAAAATAGAAATCTGTTTTTACAAACTAAATGAAACCTGCAGTTGTACACTTCTGTAATCCACTTACAAAAACATACATTATCACATTAGGAAAAATATGGTAGTTTATCCAATCAAGTAAACACTGATTAAGAATTAAAAGTGTTCATAGCAATAACCAACATTTTTCTTTGGTTGATCACTCAGATTCAAAAAATACCAAACTTACTTCAAGACATTCTAATTAGGCAAAGCTACTTGGTAAATTGAACAGTTGGAGATCAGAAGCATGCATCCAATTAAAAATCTTGGGCTGATTTTATTTTTCTTACCTCTTCTGTTTTCTAGAATTTACTTCCCATGCAGTACCCCATTGAAGAGAGATGTATCCAAACCCAGCTCATCTTTAAAAAGTTTTTGACCCCAAAACTTAATTTTGCATACAATCTTTAACTTATGAAAGTATTGAGCTTCTACTAAAACTTGAGAGTGTGTAATCTATTGTAAGAAAAAAAAAGGCTGTTTGTACTGACATAGTGTTATGAATTGAATGCTTGTGTCTTCCCAAAATTCCCATGTTGAGGCCCTAACCCCCAACGTGAAAATATTAGGACATGGGGCCTTTGGGACATAATTAGATTCAGACGAGGGTGGGATCCTCATAATAGGGTTAGTGCCTTTATAAGAAGAGACCACAGAACTTCTCTCTCTCTCTCTCTCTCTCTCTCTCCTCTCTCTCTTCCCTCCCCATCATGTAAGAGTACAAGAAGGTAGGCAGACATCTGGAGGCAAGAAAAGGCCTCTCATCAGAGTTTGACCAGATTAGCACTCTGATGACAAACTTGCTGGGCTCTAGAAGTATAAGAAATAAATGTTTATGGTTTAAGCCAGCCAGTCTGAGAAATTTGGTTGTACCAGCCCAAGCTAAGGCATACAATATCTATGAAGTGGCTATACATGGTAGATTTTTAGCCAACTTATTGTTTGGCTATTCATTTTTACCTGTAATGCAATTAGTCATAAATTATTGACTGTATATTTCTGCATTCACAGTTGCTGCTGTTGCCATTGGGTATCTGTAGTGGGACTAATTAAGGACCAACAATACTTTGTACTCTTTGTCAACATTGCCATCCTGCATGTAGAATGTCCTTAGCAATTCAAAAGGAGTCAGTTTTTATTTGAGGTAATTTTTTCAATCACTATTTTCTATTTATTTTAAAAAGCACTTGTAACACCTTTTGTTGTTCATCATCCATGAAGAAAGCCTTTGTTAGTCTAAAATGTAGCTGTAACAATTGTTTGCCCCCCCCAAAAAAAAATCCTATCTAATAATAGACAAACATGGTAATTGACTGTACCTTCACTACGCTTCCCATTGGCTAACCAGCGCAATATGCAAATTAAACACCAGCAAATATGGAGGCTAATTTGCATACTGCAGGTAGGGCAGGCCAGCGCAAGCTGCCATCCAGGCCCTCGTGTGCCACCTAAGCCCTGTCATGAGCCGGGAGCCCCATGTACGGCCCTGTGCACTAGGGCTTGGCAGCACGAACAAGCAGCCTAAGCCCCACCCCCAGCTGGGACCCCAGTGTGCAGTCCTGCGTGGCAGGGCTTGGTGGCGAGATTGGCCCGACAAAGCCCTATTCTTGCAGGAATATTCCTGCAACAAGCTTCTAGTAAATAATAATAATAAAACAACTCAACACAATACTTTTAAACCTTATTTGATTTCCTCATATTTTTTTTATTTTTACAGAGAGGAAGGGGGAGGGATAGAGAGTTAGAAACATCGATGAGAGAGAAACATCAATCAGCTGCCTCCTGCACACCCCCTACTGGGGATGTGCCCACAACCAAGGTACATGCCCTTGGCCAGAATCAAATCTGGGACCCTTCAGTCCACAGGCAGATGCTCTATCCACTGAGCCAAAAACTGGCGAGGGCAACACATTTGGTTATTTTGATGATATACATATTCCCTGGCTATATCAATTTTAAAAGACATAAATAGGAATTGTTATTTTTCTGTCACATCTTCACTATCATTTGTTTTACTTCTAAATTTTCATAATTCTGTTCATCACTCTAAAGAACAGCCCACACGTTCACTTTGGTACCAATGTGCTAGTAATTCCAGCAATGATTTGCAGGGGAAATTACCGTCAAGTGTACTGGGAGAACACAAACCA
>NW_006299715.1:7189678-7194586 GCF_000327345.1 Myotis davidii
AGGACCCCCGTGTGCAGCCCTGCGCACCAGGGCTTGACAACACGAACAAGCCGCCTAAGCCCCACCCCCAGCTGGGATCCCAGTGTGCAGTCCTGCGTGGCAGGGCTTGGTGGCGAGATTGGCCTGACAAAGCCCTGTTCTTGCAGGAATATTCCTGCAACAAGCTTCTAGTAAATAATAATAATAAAACAACTCAACACAATACTTTTAAACCTTATTTGATTTCCTCATATTTTTTTTATTTTTACAGAGAGGAGGGGAGAGGGATAGAGAGTTAGAAACATCGATGAGAGAGAAACATCAATCAGCTGCCTCCTGCACATCCCCTACTGGAGATGTGCCCACAACCAAGGTACATGCCCTTGACCAGAATCAAACCTGGGACCCTTCAGTCCACAGGCAGATGCTCTATCTATTCACTGAGCCAAACCGGTTAGGGCTGATTTCCTCATATTTTTTCCCCAAAGAGTGAATGTGGACTTAAATCCATTTTTCCTAAGAAAGGATTAATCATTGTTTTTCATAATTATACTCAGTAAGAGTCGAACAATAGCATCTTGGCTTGAAAGAGACTTTTACTACAAGGTTGAAATTAACTTTCACTTCTTTTTAAGTGGTTCCAAAATAACTCATAGCCTAGGGTTATCTTGGATGTGAGAATTATCTATTTCATTAGCTCTCTTAGGCTATATTTCACAGGAAAATTCTCCTGACTTACAAATGCATTTCAATCCATTGTTTGCAAAGCACTGGATAAGAATTACAATGATAACTAAAGCATATGAAGACGCTGGAAACTGAGGTTCTCATTATTATAGCATGTTGGTTATCTGTATCTCATTCAATAGCATATTTTAAACGTGTCACATTGACTTCCAAACAAGAGAAAATTAAAGAGTTTCAGGCATCACATGCTATTTAAACTTATTGTGATAATACTTTATATTCAGAGACATTGAAAAGATAAGCTGAAGAATGGAAAAGAGATAAAAATATGCATAAAGACTGTTAATGCTTGGTAGGCATGTAGCTTAGGGCACAATTCTACAACCTGAGGTATAAAAATAAAAACTGGCACAATTCTACAACCTGAGGTATAAAAATAAAAACTGACCTAGACCCTCTGTCTTTCTTCTAGCTGACTAATTAGGGATTAGCAAGGTAGTAAAGAGAAAAGATACCATTTTTTGGTGTCCAATCAGGAAACATACCTTGGGGTAGTGTGTAGTGAGTCTAAAGCAGTGGTTCTCAACCTTCTGGCCCTTTAAATACAGTTCCTCATGTTGTGACCCAACCATAAAATTATTTTCGTTGCTACTTCATAACTGTAATGTTGCTACCGTTATGAATCATAATGTAAATATCTGATATGCAGGATGGTCTTAGGCGACCCCTGTGAAAGGGTCATTCGACCGCCAAAGGGGTCGCAACCTGCAGGTTGAGAACCGCTGGTCTAAAGCTTGGTGATCTGGAATAACAGAGGAAAAGAAGACCTAACTGAACATGAGGAAAATATATGGTCATTTTGTTTCCAACTCCATCTCTTGCAAGTGATAGACAATGGGCTGCTACACCTGTGAATGTTCAGAAATTAAATGGGCAGCACGGCAGTGTCAATGGAGTCAAGCTCCAGAGTTGGGCACATATGGGCTCCTAAGGTTGTTCTACAGGGTATTATTTTTGTCCATGAGCATATCACTTACTCCTTTTAAACTTCAGTTTCTTCACTTACCTGTAATTCTAAAAACAGTGGTACTGGCCTCATAGCACTAGGAATATTAAATGAAATAATTGAAGGGTTGAACACAATGCCCAATTCCTGACAGCTTGGCATTTACCAAGCCCTCGTGGAGTCCAATCATCATGATCAAGTATATATATGTAATGTGTGTGGGGGCTTTATCAATCTTTTGAAAAGCTCAGTTGGCTAAAAAAATTTTCCCCCCATAATAAGCTATTTCCTAACAGTGGGTATTTGAATTCCAGTTTCTTAGCATTCTGTTCAGGTATTATAAGTACGTGCAAAAACTTTTACATTAATAAATGAGAACATTGACTGAATGCATTCCCAGAAATCTTCGGGTAATTATTCTAACAATTGGTTTACCCCCAGATTTGAGCTGATTGATAACAGGCTTAAAAGAGTTAGATGCATAATATATATCAACTGAATAATTGACTGACTACGAAAGATTTTTTTAGTAGACAATATTTTGTGGCTCAACTCAGAATTATCTCTCCACACAAAATTAAGAACCCAATTTACTGTTTTATTTTTAGAGAAGCCATGTGCATCTGACTGGATGCTGCGAAACGGCTCCAATAAGACAAACAAGGTCAGAGCATTGGTCAATTAAAGGGAATGTTTGTTGCACAGACAATTAGGCTTCTACCAAACAATTTGTACTCTCCTGTCTAGTGCAGAGTAAAGCTAAGAAGTGGCTATCTAGCCAAGAACTTAGTGCCTGCACTTCTTACATATAAAAGGTCATGTGAATAGAATGTTTATGAGCATAAGTGGTTATAAAGCATGTAAGTCAGACATAAAAGGACAAAAATTATATGTTTGCTTATATGTGGATTGTAAAACAAAAAAGTAATAAACAAATAAAGCAAAACAAACTAATAGATACAGACACAGGTTGGTGGTTACTAGATGGGAGTGGGATGGGAGGAGGGAGAAAAGGGTGAAGGGGGTCAAATATATAGTGATAGATGGTGACAGGACTTTTGGTGGTGAGCACACAATAGAGTATACAGATATCAAATTATACTGTTGTACACCTGAAATGTATGTAATGTTATTAACCAATGTTACCTGAATAAAAAAAGAAAATCCTGTATAATAAAAGGATAATATGTAATTAGACTGAATGGCAGAATGACCTATTGCTATGATGTACACTGACCACCAGGGGGAAGACGCTAAATGCAGGAGCTGCCCCCAGCCTGCAGGCCCCAATCACCTGATCAGGGCCTGCCGACCAACCTCTTAGTCCTTTCCCCTGGCCAGCTGGCTCCAATCGCCCAATGGGGAATGGGGAACTGGGGGTGGGTGGTGGCGGACATGGATGGTGCCAGACCAAGACCCCAGCCCGACACACAGAGGGTGAGTGGTGGCAGGTCAGAGCTGGAGAGTGGGAGGGAACGGCCAATCTCTTGTTCCCAACTCCCAGCCAGCAGGCTCTGATCGCCCAATGTCGAACAGGGAACCAGGGGTGGGTGGCAGTGGGGGGCTGGCTGCTGGCAGCTGGCAGCTGGGGAAGATGGCCCTGATTGCAGGCCCAGCCTAGGGACCATAACTGTGCACGAATTTTGTGCACCAGGCCTCTAGTAAAGCATAAGCATGGGAAATGTTTTCACTTTCTTTCCCCTCACATACAATTAGTTAAAAACTGAATCCTGAGAGATGGCAAAGCAATAGATAAAAGGAGATTAAGCCCTTAAGCATGGCCTTGAAAGAAAACTTCTCATTAATCAGAAAGATCTGTTCAGACTTTACAGGATTGAGAAATCTCCTCCTATTTGTGTATTTATTTGTTACAGCACCTTAAGTTTGAGTTGAGGGTAAGACTTTCTTATGGAAAGGTGGATAAAGTATGTTAATTGTTTCCAATATAACCGGCTCTCAAAAAATATACATATTTAAAAATAATTGAATAGAATTTAACATTTCCTCAGAAAAGCAAATTAAATTTATGAAAGAATGATACTAGATCTTCTGTTGTAAGTGGATGGATGAGTGATGGACACTGGAATTTTGGTAATCTAAAAATACATTCAGAGTTTTAAACACATGTTGTGGGAGGGATTCTGTCAATGATTATTAAAGGAGAGAGCATCGTATTTATTCAATGTGTTTGACTAGTTCTGGATCCTCCCATTTGAAAAAAATAGTGAACAAATAGTTTATTGACTTATACTATGTATTCATAATTTTTCTTTTTTATGCTACAGCATTTTAAATATGTTTTTAATTGATTTCAGAGAGAGGAAGGGAGAGAGAGATAGAAACACCAATGATGAGAGAGAATAATTTATTGGCTGCTTCTTGCATGCCCCCTACTGGGGATTGAGCCTGCATCCCAGGCACGTGCCTGAACAGGAATTGATCTGTGACCTCCTGGTTCAACTCTCAACCACTGAGCACACCAGCCTGGCATATGCTACAGTATTTTAAAAATATTATTATAATGATACGATATATGCAAAGGTGCTTAGTCCTGAGTCTGACAAATTTAAAACAAGGTGGTGAGTCAGTTTCAACCATAGTAACAAGAGTCAATCTTCAGGGATGGGAAAGCAACAGATAGATGGAACCTAGGTAAATATATATGACCTCATATAGCAGAGGCTATTGATCACTCTGGACTCCTGCCTACTTCTAAATTATTATCACATGGGATAAATTAAATTACATTTTCTTTGATTCAAGTGTATTTTAGGGTCTTTTGGTGACAGGAGCTTAATCTATGTACAAGTGGTCAGGGATAAAATTCTGTTCCTCCAAAATTCATATGTTCAAACTAACCCTAGAATCTCAGTGTATTCAGAGGCAAGACCTTTAAAGAGGTGATTCAGTTAAAATGGAATCATTAGGGTGGAACCTAATGCAAAATGACTGGTGTCCTTCTAAGAAGAGTAGATTAGTGCACAGGCAACACAGACAAATGGATGACAAGGTGAGGACTCAACAAGAAGGTGGCCATTTAGAAGCTAAGGAGAGATGCCTAAGAAGAAATCAAACCTACAGACAGCTTGACCTTGAACTCCCAGAACTGTGAGAAAATAAATTTCTGTTCTTTAAGCCGCTCAGCTTATGGTATTCTGTTATGGCAGCTTTAGCTAGCAAGCTAACACACACACACACACACACACACACACACACACCCTCTCTCCCTTTTTCTT
>NW_006299715.1:7194891-7204559 GCF_000327345.1 Myotis davidii
TAAGTCACTCATCTGTGGTATTTTGTTATGGCAGCCCTAGCAGATTAATACAAGGAGTAATACACCACCCATCCATTCATTTAACCTTTACTTACCACTTATTCTATGACATGCCCTGTGTTAACTGATGTAGGTGACAAGGCAGTTCAAATCATCTTATGTCCTCAGGAAAATAACACACACCTGGATAGAAAACATTTCCTTTAATTATACGTAAATCGATTCCTTTTTAGGGAATATGTGATATAAATAAAATACATTCCATAAGTTATGGATTGAATTGTGTTCCCGTCAAATTCATATGTTGAAATCTTAGCCTCTGGTGTTTCAGAATGTGATCTTATTTGTGAAAATGGTTGTTGCATATCTAATTACTTAAGATGAAGTCATATTGGACGAAGGAGGGTCCCTAATCTGATATGAGTGAGTGGTGTCCTTATAAAAAGGAGATGTTTGGACACAGAGACAAGCAAGCATAGAGAATGTGCCATGAAGACAGAGGGAGAACACCATATATTTAGGAATGCATGAGGCTAGCAGAAGCTGGGAGAGGCGTGGAACAGATCCTCCCTCACAGCTCTCAGGAAGAACCAACCTTCCTGACACCGAGCTATTGGACTTAGGACCTCCAGAGCTGTGAGTAATTACATTTCTGTTGCTCAAGCCACCAGTTTTTGAAACTTTGTTATGGCAGCTTTAGCAAACAAACACATCACCCATTACACAATAGAGGTTAAATATTTTAAGTTCTGGGATCAGTAAACACATCCCCTGTTTGATAGTTGGAGCTAGGGAAGTAAGCCACTGTCAATAATTACACTATTTATTTCCCTTTATCGACCATTCACCAATGTACCCCTTATTCTTTCAACCAATGCATATTGAGTATTTTCATCCGTATCTTTACATTATGCTATAGAGATTGTGATAAATACCACTGAGCGAGAGATGCCAGTCTCAGATTTCAGTATGATGCAATTCTTAGAGAGACATGGAACAAGGACCCAAGGCTGATTTATTTCCCCAAATTTAAGTTGCTTAAATCCCATCAGACAAAGTGGAATAAATTCTGAAGGTAATAGCACCTTTAAATCACATTGAGGGACAAGAAAACCAAAGAGGCCAGATAGGCTATGCTAACTTAAATCACAGAATTAAGTAACTATATCAGTGGGCCACTATGATGCTCAGAAGAGAAGATTTATAAGGAAAATTCCACTCTTGGTTGAGTAGTGATGGAATTGTTGAATAAAGTATATGATATTGTTCAGACCTACTTTTACCCAGAATCCAGGATTTTAAGAAAGAATACCTGATTCTGGGAAATAAAGTCTAGGCTACTTAAAAGAGGATGAACAATAAAAAGTTCAAATATTTTGAAAAAATATTTTGAACAAAATTGCATTATTCATGTGTGATGTTCTTGAACAAGTGACCCTTGAGTCTATAGTAATATGAAATATTTTTAATCTTCACACAAACTGAAAACCTGTATCCAAGTGTCAATGTCAAGGCAACTGTTTGTGTTTAAAGTTCTACAAGTTTAAAGATTTATACTAACATAGTGTTAGAAAACTGTGATGTAATGAAAGCTTGGACATAATTAATTCTTAAGCGTATACTTCCTCACATTCCTTTACAAGGATTGTCAGGAAAGTAGTATTTGTTTTCTCCTCTCACTATCCAACCATTTCATACTGACAGCCCATCATCGTGGGAATTTACTATCAAATTACTGCTTTGCACACTTGAATACCAACATTTCCAAGCTGCAATCAGATACATTGACAGGAAATGTGGCTTCTAGTTAGTGATTTATGTCTCTGCTTTGAAAAAAAAAGTTATTTTAAATATATTTCAATGACAAGTGACCTCCAGACTTTTTGTTGAAGCACTCAAGAGGGATGCTTTATGATTACTGATCAATAAAATAGTGCTTTGGCATTTTTGTGTCCCTCCCTCACCCCGAAAATGCTACAATAGTAGGCTCTAATGATTAATAGCAGTATGTACTGGTACATTGGTGTATGCCTTAGCTCTTCTGTTAACTAGTTCTGTGGATTAGGTAAGTGGTTTGCCTTCTTATGCTAGAGCCGTCTCAGCTACAAAATGGGATTGTTAAGAGTATTTGCCTCTGAAGGTGTTTGGAAAAACTGAATAATAAAATCCATGGGAGCCCTAACCGGTTTGCCTCAGTGGATAGAGCATCGGCCTGCGGACTCAAGGGTCCTAGGTTTGATACCGGTCAAGGGCATGTAGCTTGGTTGCAGGCACATACCCAGTAGGGAGTGTGCAGGAGGCAACTGATCGATGTTTCTCTCTCATCGATGTTTCTAACTCTCTATCCCTCGCCCTTCCTCTCTGTAAAAAATAAAAATAAATCAGTAAAGTATATTTTAAAAAAATCCATGGGATACTTTGATGGAGGGAACATCAAGTGAGTACTCAATACTTTTTATTTGATGTTTTTATAGTAAGTACTTGTGGGGCACTATTCAGGCAACAGGCATTAGGGTGAGGACATAAAGATAAGGAAGTCACACATCTCCCAGACCTTCACAAACTGTTGGGAAGCAAAAAGGAGGTGGCATAGGTGAAAGTACTTTGAAGAATAAAAATTCTATATAAATACCAGAATGATGTGTTAAATAAGCAACTGCCAGTGTCCTCAGAAGTAATTTAATGTGAAAATGTGAGTCGGCATCACTCATTAGAATATTGCGACTTTTATTTAAAAACTATACTGCTAGTCTTTTAATTCTAAATATGTTGGCACATAACATATGTTTACAAGTGTCCACTCTGTCCTGGGCAATCACTTCCCAGACTTTGTAGCTGGCTAACATTTTGTTTCTGAAGCACATAGTTACACATAAATTATTAAGCTATTTATAAATATAAAATGTTATTGTCAGCACCACTGTTATTACTCAAACAGTTCTGAGTATTCTCTTTTCCCAGCAAATGAAAGGCAACAACAACAACAACAACAACAAAAACCCACACAACTTTTAGGAGAAAAATATCAACAATTATAGTTGTAGGCTATGAAAACATATCTAATACATTTAAAAGATTATTTGTAAGGCTGTGTTATTACATACACAGGGCATAATAAAGAATTGCATGTAATTACATAAATCAGTTATGAGATTTCTTTTTCTGGAAACTTTCAAAATTAAATTTATTATTCAATGTAGTTTAGAGATACAACATGAAAATTTTATTTCAACATGAAACATCTATTCCTATCAGGCCAGTCCCCTAAATATAACCCATGCCTGTCATTCCCCTTCATTCCTCCTACCCATTTTTCAGGATCCTACTAATATTATCACCTCCCCCGTGAATTTTTCCTGACAATTCCAGCCCACTCCACTCTCAACTTTTCTGAAATAGTATTACTCTTGTAAGAGCCTGTATCACAAAATTCGGCACTTAATTATATATTGCTTTGTATTATTTTCTATTTGTGTCATGAACATCTTCTCTCCCATGCAATATTATAACTTCTCAGCAAAGGACCTATTCTCATGACTTTCTGTTTCTCCTTCAGCATTTAAAAATATGGGCATATGATAGATACTCAATAATTCATTGACTAAATGACTTTTCTAGGCTTGTTATAACTTTTAGCTCTATAATATTAAAAAGTTCAGAGAAAAAGAAGATCAAAGATGCTTATATTAATTATTCCAAATGATGAAATCATTCATATCTTGATGACAAGGAAAACAGTAATGGTGACTGAAAGGTCCGTTGTAAATAGCTCACATACATTTTGAGTTTTGGAGTGTTATCACTACCTATGGAGTATTTGGGCTTGATTCCACCCTTTACTTGTGTTGATATCAACCCTTTGGTCCCTATTGCCTCAAAGTAAACCAAGGTGGTCTGAAACCTAAATTTGTGATAAAGCTTTATTCTGCTTCACACATGTATTGGCTACAGGCAGGGCTAGCATAAGAGACTTTTGTTAGAAAGTTTCTGATTCTTAGAAAATTTTATAAAGTATTTTTATCTCAATTTAATAAAAAGTAAATATCTTTGAGGAAGTTACCACTGGGATCTTGGAAATCATCTAGCCTAGCCTTCTCATCTACAGGGTGGTTATATAAAAACTAGAGGCCTGGTACAGGGATTCTTGCACAGGTGGGGGGTGTGGCCTGCAGGGACCCGCCCACTGTGGGAGCACCACTGATTCCGGTCAGCTGAGCTGCTGTGGACCTGCCCTCTGAGCAGCTGCTGAGTGAGGAAATTAGTCTGAACTGATATTTCGGGGTAATGTCTTGGGTAAAGGCATGTTCTGTGTCCTGGAGGAACCTGATGGAGAGCTTTGCACCCCAAAGCCACTTGGTGAATGTCCTTGATGTGTGATGCCAGGTCAGTGACACCATCAGGGATGTTCAGGGCAGCTGTGCTCCAGGATCCTCAGCCATCAGGACAGCCTCCCTAGGGGGCCATAGTCACGTCCCCTCTTGCCATCCACCTATGCCAGCTCCCGAACACACCTTAGAGGGCCTGCATCAGCTGGTGGGGGCAGGCCATGGATTGCCTCAGGTATTTGATAGGTGCAGACACTCTGCCTCACCCTGGGCCTGATAGAGGCTGCTCCCAAAGTGGGAGCAGCCACTCATCCTGGTCAGTGGAGCGGTGCTCCCACTGTGCGAGTGCACTGACCATCCGGGGGCAGCTCCTGTGTCGAGCGCCTGCCCCTTGGTGGTCAGTGTGCATCATAGCGACTGGTTGACTGGTTGTTCTGGACATTCCACCATTCAGTCGCTGGGCTTTTATATATAGAGATGGCTTACTATCACAAGGGTCTCTTTATCAGTTCATAAAATGGTCAAAATATAGTGGTTTTGTTTTTCTGTTGTTTGTTTGTTTTTATTACTTTAGTCCTTTATCTTCTAATATTTAGAAAAGCCTCCAAGCCCAAATTCATGTTTTATAATCGAAGTGTCCTAAATTAAAACTCCAGATTTGTTGCTTATTTGTTATGTTCACATATTTAAAATCAGGTGGGAGAATAATTGTATTTCATTTAAAGATAGTTTTAGAGAGATTTAGAGATACTAATTTATTGAACACCTCTTTGGTAATCCATGAAATGTCCCATTTTCAATTTTGCCAAGCCAGATTGCTTTTCCCTTAATAAAGACTTGTCTTTCTTCTCACTAAATCTAAACTCATGTTCTATGTGGTAAGCAGAATAAAAGATCTCTAATTATGTGCAGGTAGCAGTTCCCAAACCAGTTCAAGTGTCACTTCTTCCATAACAGTGCTTACTTCCTCCCTGACCTTTCTGGATTGTAAGATTTCCATTCCCTAAATCAACACAGGACCTTTTCTTTACAATTTCTTATTGTACTTAGCACCTTAATATTTATTTTATCACTTTCATCCATGTTGATAATGGTCTTTTCTAAATTATAAGATCTTGTAGAGTTACATATAGGTGCTCTATTTGTTTCTCTTAATTATTTTATTTATTTTAATCTTATCATTCCTTTGGTTTTGGGGGTCAATGTTTTGTATATTATAGGTGCTCAATAAATATATTTTGAGCTACTAATTTCAAGAAACAAAGTCACTCACATTTGTCAAAGCAACAACCCTAGAAAATATTAACCAAAGCCTAAAGAGTGTCACTAAATTCATAGAAAATATTCTCTGCAAGTGTTCAGTGGGGTTCAGGCATATTTTTCACTTTCAACCCTGATTTAAATTACCTGCCATAGCAAGTATGGTTTGAAAAAATTATTAGTTCATAAAGTCTGTTTTCTACAGACTCTGAAGGGTCTTTTTGATTAGGCAGCCTGACACATTGTTGGGACTGAATTTTAGGTCTGTGCAAATACTTGGCTGAAGTTTGCATGTCTGAATGTCTCAATTTATAGGACCTCTCCATTAAGATTATAATGTACTAGAGCGCCAGTACACAACTTCATGCACAGGTGGGGTCCCTCGGGGTGGCCTGGGGGATCGGGCTGAAACCCACAGTCCAATGCCACCTGCAGCTCCTGCCTGCCGCTCCCGCTCATCCTGGCCCCACTGTGCCTGCCACTGGCTCGCGCCCAATCAGTCCCCATTGGGAGAGGCTTACGCCACCACAGCAGGGCTCGCCAGCTGTGAGGCCTGTGTCTGGTGTCCTCCTGAGGGGAGTGGCCTGCAGGATCAGGACGAAACTGGAACTGACATTCCCTGAGGGGTCCTGGATTGTGAGAGGCTGCAGGCCAGGCCGAGGAACTCCACCAGTGCATTATCGGGGCCAGAGAGGGACCGTGGGAGGGCTCCAGGGCATGTCTGGCCCATCTTGCTCAGTCCTGATAGGCTGGACCCCAGCAGCAAGCTAACCTACCAGTTGGAGTGTCTGCCCCCTGGTGGTCAGTGCACATCATAGCGACTGGTTGACTTGTCAACAGTCTGCCCCCTGGTGGTCAGTGCACATCATAGCAAGTGGCTGAGTGCATATCATCAACATATTATGCTTTGATTGGTTGAACAGTAGACTGGTTACCAGGCAATTAGCATATTAGGCTTTCATTATATAGGATGGCTATAAAGTTGATTTCACAGTGTTTTCTGATGACAATGGTCAGCTGATCAGTATTTTAGAAATAAAGTACAAATGTAATTACCATAGGAATCAATATTTTTTTAAATTATTGATTAATTTTAGAGAAGGAGAGGAAGGGAAATAGAAGGAAAGAGAGAATTTTTTGGTTTCACTTACTTATGCATTCATTGGTTGATTCCTGTTCACGCTCTGATTGGGGATAGAAAATGAAACCTTGGTGTATTGGGATGATACTCTAGCCAATGAGCTACCTGACCAGGGCCAGGAATCAATATTTTAAGTTCTAAAAATAATATCCTAGTTAGTAGTTATGTGCATTTTTTGGATACATCTGCAGTTAACCTCAAAATATTAATAATTGTTGTGGGGTTAGTATATTCTACCATGGCAGAAGAAATGAAATCTGATTAAGGTAAATTGACATTAACCTTGGTAGTATTTTTTGAAATTGTTCCCAAATAGACACATTTAAAAAAATTATGGAAGAAAGTATATATAAACACAGGAGCTGTCCCCTAGTGGTCAGTGTGCTCCGACAGCAGGAGCACTGCTCAGCTGACCAACTGGCGCCAAACACTGGGCTCACGTCTGGCGAGCACAGCTAAGGCCGCGTGAGCCTCTCCCACTTCCGTGGCAGTGCTACTGAGTGGCAGCAGCGGCAGGCGCAGTAGGGCCGGGCTGAGTGGGGACACTGCCCCGGCCGCCCACCACTTCGGGCACTACTGCATCCCCCAAGGGGTCCCGATTGTGAGAGGGCACAGGAAGGCCAGGCTGAGGAACCCCACTAGTGCCTGAATCTGTGCACTGGGCCTCTGGTTTATCAATAAAAGGGAAAGTTAAATCTTTAAAAAGTATAAATTTTTATTTAGTGGCTCTAATAAGACTGTTAATTCACATTGTTTTACTTTTTTGTCATTACTTTGAAATTTCAATATAATAGTTGTAATTTAATTACATGATACAAAAACAAGTCTTTCCAGACTCCATAATCATGCTATACTGAGAGAAGAGCAATTGATTCTGTTGAACAATGCACTGACTTTTCAGAGGATAATTATGAAATTTTTTATGTAAAAACAGAATAACTCAATGGCTCATACATTAAAATGTTGAAGACTCTTTGAAAATAGCATTTTAATGAAGGATCATGTCTTCAGCTTGCAAACTTTTCAAAGCACTATGTCAAATGAAGAGATAAATCTACCCTCTGATGTCACTAATCACACTGAGAAAGTAATTCTCCTTTGAAAAGCAGATGGCAGATGCTTTCATGGACAAGCAGCCTGCTCTTCAGAAGTTGTGAATTGATATGTTAATGCAGAAACTGTCTTTCTCAGATTGGCTCAGCCTTTGGTGTGAGTGAATTTTTAAAATCTCTTTTTCCTTGTGTTAGAAATAACTGTAATGGTTTTTTCTCCTGCTGACTTGTAAGTATTTAAAGGAAAACAACAGTTGATAGCTCACCAAGGCCTTTGAGACTCCCCTAAGAATTAACATTAGTAAAAAAAAAACACTTCCATTTCCAGTGAGGGTGTCATTAGGGGCACTTAAGCAATGAAAGCTACTAGGAGCTACAAACACTTTGGAGAATTTCTGTAAGGACATTGATATACCCTTTGCCCCATATTTTACAATAATCTATCACTCAAAGAGCAACCTCATTAACAGATCATTTGGGTTATCAAGAGTTTTGATGGACTCAAGCCTCTGTAATAGTCTAACCCAACCACTTGCTTTATTATAACAACAGCACAAACATCTGCCTCACAGAGCAGTCTAACTTCCTCTTCTGTATACCACTGGGATTTTCAGGGTTGGGGGCAAGAGGCAGAAGAAATAAAGTCTTACAAGAAAATGAAATGTTACAGAAGGCCATTATCAGAAATAAACAAATGATGAGCAATGGATTAAGCTAATGCTACTAATTCAATGAGAGCTGAAGAGGGTGACTCTTAACCTGGCCTCCCCAGAACAAACACGTGCTCGAGGAGAGGCAGGGAAGGCTGCAGAAGTAGATGTGGTTCAACTTAATATACAGAATACATAGATTCAATGTTGATATTGTCTATTTATAAAATATAGCTGCCATGTAATACAGGTGGAACATATTTAATTATATATGACCTATATTTAACCCTGTGGGAGACAAGAAGCCAACAGTGATGAATTTTTCTCACTATTCCCTTTATGTACTCATGTGTTTTAGTAGAGGAGCTAATATTTGGATTGAGTTTGCAGAAAGTTTATGTTCAGAATAAACTGCCAGGAACAATTCTATAGGCAGAGGGTTCTCTGGAGAGGCTATTTTGGACTAGAATCCAAATAGGGGCAGAAAGTGGAGCCATAACACTGGCAATGGAAAGAAGGGAATATATGTTCTACAAAAAAAAAATGGATGAAATGATATTCAATTATTTGACAGCTGGTCCTTCCAGGCACTGACTAATCGGAATGGACATCGACTGAAAAAGCCCGAGAAAGACAGAACTGGAGCATTCTGGCTGATTAGCAGCCTGGTGGGAAGGGCCAATACCGAGAACCACCCAATATATTCCGATATCTTCTAAGACTTCTCCTGGCATTCCAGCTGACATGGGAGAATGGAATCCTCGTCTTGTGTAATGCCATTTAGAGTTCTGTGTTGCTTTCTTTCACATTTTAAGGATTTCTTGAAAATTCTATTTTTATATTTTAAAAAACGTCTGAATTCACCTTTGATGAAGAAGGCATGATTGACACTGTACCCTGAGAACTCTCCACATTCACCATTTCATTTCTGACCAATCTATTCTTGTCTGGGGGAGTCACATATAAAGTTAAAATCCTCAGGACTCATATTTCTGTCCTCAATATAATCTTACTAGTTCCTTTTTCCAAATGCAATGGCTTCGCTGGCCACTTCAGTCCACACGTCTTAAATCTCTATCATTGCACAGATCTTGCTTCTGAGTTTCAGAAAGTTTTATTCAAATGTGCACTTAGATGTCTCACTGGCAACTCTAATCCTTAAGACATCGCCACACAAAAATTGGCCTCCAAGGATACAGAAAATGTATCATAATCTACTATAACACACACTCACCAAATG
>NW_006299715.1:7205863-7214611 GCF_000327345.1 Myotis davidii
GCCTCCTCCTCTTCCTCCCTCCCTCCCTCTCTCCATCTCTCCCCCTTTCCACACTCTTTTGTTGGCTTTTACTTTAGACATGTGCTTATTGGTTGACAGTATTTTTCACTGCTGTGTCACTGATAGGTAATTCCATGCATTAATAGATGCTTCATAAATAATTGTTGAATTATAAATTAGTTAATGATCAGGGTATATCTTAGGCCTTTTTTTTCTGTGGAGCTTTCCCAACCTATCCCATCTAGTGACTTGAGATATCATCTATCCCCCAGTGACTGTTTTACATACACCTTTGGCCTTCACTTTCTTACATCTCTTAGCTGTTGTAATGGATGTTAAAAATATTATGGGTAACCTTACTACAGTCTGTATATTCCCAAATTGCTTGCTCATTTTTTAAAAAAATATTTTTATTGATTTTAGAGAGGAAAGGAGAGAGAGAGAGAGGTAGAAACATCAATGATGTGAGAAAATCATTTATCAACTGCCTCCTGCATGCTTGCCACTGGGGATTGAGCCCACAACCTGGGCATATGCCTCTGGCCAGGAATTGAACCTTGACCTCTTCTTTCATAGGTCAATGCTCAACCACTGAGCCACGCTGGCCAGGCAGAAGAAAAGTTTTATTTATTAGGTTTTATTTCCCCCCAGATATTTTCAAATTATTTTTAATCATAGGTAGTTTTATAGCAATAATTTTATTTTTCTAATAAAACTATTTTTGAAACCTCAGAATAAATTTTTACATTTATAGACCTTAGTATCATTTGTTGTGTTTCATTTTGAAAAGTAACCAGGCTTGAAATAAAATGTGTATTACAAGGTGAAATCATTATAAATGACATTTTTCCCTCGATGTTTGGAAAAAAAATGATAAATAGCTAATAAGAAAACATTACCATGCTAAATTTATGAAAATTATAGAGCAAAAACAGACCAATTTTAATAGAGTCAGTGCCAATTACATCTCACGCTTCAATGCTAGTAAAAGCAAATTTGATTTTGACACATGTAATTGTGTTAGGAGTAATTTCACGTAGAGAAAAAAATGCTATTCATCTTTAATATCTTTGGGGACATTTTGTTCAACCAACTTCCACTTTTCTAATGCCTGGACATAGCTAATGTGAAATGAGGTCAGTCACTATTTCTCTGTCCTTGAATATTGTGAATACGTGCATCATTATTACAGAAATACATGTTTCCACCTATGCATGCACTCATTCCTTTACTTACTCACCTTTTATTGAACGAATTGTATGTCAGGCATTGTGCGAGGCTCTATATGTGCAGCCATGAATAACTCTTAAGAGTTAAAATAGAAAAAAACTGAATTAAAGTAGAATTGCTTTTTTAATTTGCATCTCTCTGATAATTAGTGACATTGAGCATTTTTTCATGTGTCTCTTGGCCTTCTATATGTCCACTTTGGAGAAGTGTCGATTTAGGTTCTCTGCCCATTTTTAAATTGTATTGTTTGTCTTCCTTTTGTTAAATTGTATGAGTTCCTTATACATTTTTTATATTAACCCCATATTAGAGATATCATTGGCAAATATGTTCTCCCATACAGTGGGCTCCCTTTTCATTTTGCTGATGGTTTATTTTGCTCCGCAGAAGCTTTTTATTTTGATGTAGTCCCATTTTTTTAAAAATTTTCCTCTTTGTGGCCCTTGCCCTAGGAGATGTATCAGCAAACATATTGTTATGAGAGATAACCTGAGATTTTGTTGCCTATGGTTTCTTCTAGGATTTTTATGGTTTCACGACTTACATTTAACTCTTTTATCAATTTTGTGTTTATTCTTGTGTATAATGTACGTTGGTGGTTGCTTCATTTTTTTGCCTGTATCTATTTTCTTCTTTGTTGTCCTTGCCCTAGGAGATGTATCAGCAAACATATTGTTATGAGAGATAACCTGAGATTTTGTTGCCTATGGTTTCTTCTAGGATTTTTATGGTTTCACGACTTACATTTAACTCTTTTATCAATTTTGAGTTTATTCTTGTGTATAATGTAAGTTGGTGGTTGCTTCATTTTTTTGCCTGTATCTGTCCAATTTTCCCAACACCATTTATTGAAGAGACTGTCTTGATTCCATTGTATGCTCTTGCCTCCTTTGTCAAATATTGAGTATAGTGACCTGGGTTGATTTCTGGGTTCTCTGTTCTGTTTCATTGATCTGTATGTCTTGTGCCAATAGCAGGCTGTTTCGATTACAGTGGCTTTGTAGTATAACTTGATATCTGGTATGGTGATCTCTCTGACTCTGTTCTTCTTTCTCAAGATTGTTGAGGCTATTCAGGGCCTTTTTTAGTTCCATATAAATTTTTTAAGTGTTTGTTCTAAGTCTGTGAAATATGCTGTTCGTATTTTAATAGGGATTGCATTGAATCTAAAGATTATTTTGGGTAGTATGGACATTTTAATGATTTTAATTCTACCAATCCATGAACTCGGTATATTCTTCCACTTGTTTATATCTTCCTCTATTTCTTTTTTGAATGTCCTGTAGTTTTCTCAGCACAGATCATTTACCTCCTTGGTTAAGTTTATTCCTAAGTATCTTAATTTTTTTGTTGCAATGGTAAAATATAATTACTTTTAAAAAGATAAGTGCTAATGATAAAGAAAAAGGTAAGTGATAGAGTATACATACGCACAAATTTTGAATACCATTTCACCTCACAAGGGGGCAATACACACTGAGGATTAAGAAAATAAAGTAGTTTCATGAAGATCTCACAGTGAAATGGAAAGGCTGGTGCTGGAATTCAGGTCTCCCAATTCCTATAACAAGCAACTCCCTTTACTGGATGTTCTCAGGTACCTTGCCTTCTATTTCACACATGGATGTAAAATTTACATAAACCTCATTTAATCCTCATAACCATGAAAAAGAACAATTGTTATTCCCATTACACGGTTGAAGAAACTGAGTCTTGCACAGTATGAGTAATTTCCCAAGTCACAGTGTTAGTAAACAACAGGGCCAGAATTCAGAATCGGGTGTGTCCTGAAAAATATACAATACCTACTATTCCCAGCTTCCTTTCTATTCCAGTTCACTCAATGGGATCCTTTAATTTAAATTATAAATAAGTACCATTTATTGAGCACTTGTCACATACCAGGTACTCTTTAAAGGTATTTTTCATGAATCAACTTGTTTAATCCTCACAAATCCACAGGTAGGAACTTCCATCCCTAAAGCATAATGAGCTCTATCTGCTCTCCTCTAGACGGAGAATTCAAGGACTAATGCCTCTAGTAACTGCAGTAGGGGTCAGTCTAATAAGGGTAGTCATCCACTTAATTATTTACTGGCCAGAAAATACACCATCTTGAGAAGTTATATACACAATCCATTACAAGTTCCAAACCCAGAGAAGTCAGTATTTCTTTTTCTACCTCCTCTACTTTGCAAAGGTATGTTATGGCTAAAGAATGAACTCGAGTATCTGGAATCAGAGTCATATGTGTCAATTATCAATTTCTGTTGTGATCCCTCCCCTCTTCCAACCAACCTCAACCTCATGCAGAGATTTGCAATGTTTGTAGGTAGAAGGAGAGAGAACCAATGAGTAGCGAGCACTGTGGTTCCCTTTGCCTCCCTGCAGCACTCCAGGTGGATTATGTCATGGCAGGAGATATGGTTTCATGATAGAAATAAACAAAGAGGCTCCAGGGGTGAGGAGCCAGGTCCCTGGAAAGTTCATAAGTAAGCACCAACTTGCAACCTAGTCTACAAACAATGGTACAGGTGACTAAATGTAATATGGCAGTAACATATTACAGACATATGAGCTGAAATAATCTGAAAATAACTTTTTATGCAGAACTCTAAGGTAGAAGTTATAATACATCAGTCAAAGACATGCAAGCACCTTGCCACTAGGAAACACCTCAAAAATAAAAAAGCTTTGAAACAACATTGTAAGTAAAGATAAATAATGCAAAAGGCTAGAAGTACATATTCACCAAAGTGTGTCGCTGCACAAATAATTTGCTTTCCACCAGGAAGATTTCTTTTGAGATTTTTCTCCAATAAAATTTTAAAGTCAAGCAGGCACCCTTATTAAAAAACAAAAACAAAGCACAATTCTGTGCTGTACATGGCACGTCATAAAAGTGCAGATCACTCTACATAATTAATGGGTGATAGTACAGTGTCTCCAGACCCAGACATAACTGGCTTCAAGTTTGCAAGAAAATGAGTTACCTTGCTAGTAGCCCTTAATTACAACCAGAATGTGACTTAACTTGTATTCCAATAACAAATGCTTTGACTCTCATTTTTTACCTGATGTGAAGGGCAATGTAAACTGAATGCAAAATGCCCTTCAAAATTAGAAAAGCAGCTGAACAGATGGCAACACTGTACCTGAGAGGACAAGTCAGAAATACCATCACAGCTAAAACAACAGTGTATCCAACAAGCCCCTTTGACTTCAAGAACTGTTGTCTCAGTGAGAGAGATATGGGAAAACAAACAAACAAACAAACAAACAACCCTGAACACTCAGTTATTTTGTCAAACTCAACCAAATGCATGTTTATAAACTGCGGTTTCCATGTCTGAGAGGCACAGAATTGGTATGGGCTAATCACAAAATGACAAAGCTTTTACAAAAGGTAAGTAACATTCCACTTAAAAATAATGTTTTATTTACACAAATTAGAAATGGAGACCAGTAGAATTCATGAAATGAAAATAAGGTAGATATCACAAAAATTAAAAGAAAAACTTTTTTATATAAATTAATTTCAAGCTGTACTTCAGAACAGATGCCAAAACAAATTCCAAATGAATCAAAATTATTTCAAAATAATAATTTTCTAGTCAAAAATAGAATTAAGTATTATGACCTTTTAGAGGAGTAGTGCTGTTTTGCATGACAGGAGAAATTACAACAAAAGTACTGATAGGTTTGACTACAGAAGATTAAAACTTACTCATACAATGAAAATTCTTGATCAGAGAAATTTGCATGATCAGAGAAGATAGGGGCATCTAATATGACAAAAAGGTAACATCTGAATTGTATAAGAGGAACATTATAAATCGATAAGGAGATGATCTGGAATGGCTGGCAGATCGGTGGAGATGTGAGAGATACAAGGGAAAGCTCAAGGGGGAGCATAACACAAGCGGAAGCTCTGTGAATAAGAATTGTCCTTCGCCTCCAGGACGGCCTCAGGGAGTCTTGCTTCCTGGTCCTCACACCCTGTGGGAGAGGTCCACACTGTTCTGTGTTACCAACCGGTTATTCCAGAAAGGAAGTTGTCTGACCTCGGAGACTGGGTTGAAAAAGACCTTGTGGTTCCTGCCTTGTATTTTCTTGGGTCACTTGCTCTGGGGGAGGCCAGCTGCCATTCTGGGAGAAAACTCAAGCAGTCCTACAGGAGTTTCATGTGGAGAAGAGCTGAAACTTCCTACCAACAGCCAGCATCACTCAGTGTACAGATGCAGAAACTAAGGCACAGAAGATGGCACACTTGCCCAAGCTTACACCACAAGGAAGTGCCAGATCCAGAGTTAGGAAGCCAAAGTCTATGTCCTTAACTGCTATGTAGGCATGTTCTTCTTGATGGAACAAATAGGATGGAAAAGTACTGGCAACTGTGTGGAACAGAATAACAAAAATGCTAAAAGTCACAAGTTAATTAGAGGTGGGGCATGAGGGAAGGCAAGGGGAAGGTTAAAAATAGCTCTGCCCAGCCAGTGTGGGTCAGTGGTTGAGCATTGACCTATGAACAAGGAGATCACAGTTTGATTCCCAGTCAGGACACATGCCCGGGTTGCAGGCTCGATCCGTAGTGGGGAGTGTGCAGGAAGCAGCCGATCAATGATTTTCCTTCACCATTGATGTTTCTCTCTCTTGTCCCTCTCCCTTCTTCTCCGAAATCAATAAAAATATATTTTTAAAAATAGTTCTAATTTTTCAAATATATATAATAGGGAGGATAGTAAGTTTACCATCCTGGGGATTAGACATGAGCAGTTTAGGAAACTGTGTGTGTGTGTGCGTGTGTTTGTGAATGTGTACATGTGTGATCACTCACTGATGTCTAGACAGTAAATACACACACTGGGAACATGAGGAATAGGTTAGTTTGGAAAACCATTGATTTGAGTTTTCCCACTCAAGGAGAAATACAGAGGTTTCACTGCAGTAACTTATTGTTAAAAAATGGTTTCTCTCAGGGTGGGTGAGGGGAGAGTTAATACTATCCTCTTTATGAAGATTAATAGAAGACTAAAAAGTCCTTCGCTTCACTTAACCTCTTTTTGACCACATCTTATCTTTAGCAGTCAGGTTAGGTGTGGACATAATCTAAGATTAGAGAAAAATCTGATTATTTAAAAACAAATATCAATTAGGTAATCAATTGTGTTGCTTTGCAATAACTGGAATACAAACTGCTCCTTTAAATATATACCCTATGCTTTGTTAGTGTGTAAGAAAGATATTCTAGTTTGTTTTCTCCATTTCCCCCCAAGTCTAACAACCATCGAGATAAATGTTTGTTTTTTTATCTTTTGTTTATTCCCTCACAAGTGTATGTGACTTTATTTCATTTTAATCTGTCACTTTGATTAAGATGCTGCCTCCGGGGAGCTACGGAGAGGCAGATGCCGCAGGTGTTGTGAGGTGTTCTATGCGCACACACAGCTGCTTGGTTGTAATGCCCTGTTACACGCCGTGGCCAGGGAAATTTAGCGCAGATGCTAAAACAAAAAATCTCAAGAAGCCAGCTCCTAATACATAATGTATACATGAGAATTTCCTATCAAGTGTGTTTACAGATTTGAGCATGCCACTTGGCTTATCTTTGTGTTTTACTAACATAAAATTAACACCCCATGACTCTCTGGAGAGATTTAACTTTACCATACACAAAAATGCTCAAAGGAAGGCTACCTTGCTTCTATGACAAAGGGGCAAAATATACTAAACAATGACCAGGACAATGCAATTACCAAACTGTTGGTAATGAGTGGATACTCTTGTTCATCTACCCCGACTTGTTCACGGCCCATCTCATGAGTTCCTCCCATTTCTTAGTGCCATGGCTTTTTTTTCCTTTTTTATCTCACACACACACAAAAATAAGATTCTAAAAATCAATATGTTTCTGAATCCTGAATTTATCTTGTTTACCTTTTCTATTTTTGAAAGGACCCTAATATTCACTATGCAGGCCACAGGCTAGTTAAGGCTATACTCATTGTAGGCTCTTTCAGCTTTTATACTCTTTGACACTATGCGTGGTCTTTGTCACGTATCTCCTCATTTGGACACCAAATATAATTAAATTATAGAAACCAACAAGTATAATGGTCAAAAAAGCTAAAGCTGTTTTTTTGAGAATTAATTTGAAAACAGCTCTTTTGAATGTTGATTGCCTTATATTCTACATTTTAGGTACTCAATACATACATTTGTAAATACCTATTTGGTTCTTTCTCGATATACTCTTGTCTCACTTAAAATAATTTTAACTTAAAAAGAAGGTACCATTTCTAATTGTTTAAGAAAGCCTCTTAGCATGTTCAGTTTGTGCAGTGAAACAAATAGTTACAGAACTTGATAAAACAGCAGTTTTCGGAGGGGTGCACAGGCACTTCACGCAGGATCTCCCCTTGGCTCTGCACAAAATCCTTTCAGTCTTGAAAATATACGGCCAATTCAGAGCTGAATAAACAATGGGACTAAGTGACTCCTGTTCCAAAAAGCTTTTGACAATTTCCATGCAGCCATGAAACTCCAAATGCCTCAAAATGAAAATGAAACAAGCAATTTTACCAACCCCCTCAACAAATAGCTTGTCTTTAAAATTTTGATTTTTGGTAAATGCAGGCTTAACATTTATGACCCAACAATTCCACTCCTATGCATCTTCCCCAAAGAAATGAAAATGCATATTCACACAAAGACCTGTATGCAAATCTTCATAGCAACTTTATTCATAATAGCCCCCCAATGGGAACAACCCAAATGCCTAGAAGGTGAATAAACAAAATGTGTTGTATCCATATGAGGAAACAGTATTCAACAATAAAAAATAACTGAATTTTGATACATGCTACAACACGAAAACCTAAAAAAAATTACAATCAGTGAAAGAAGCCAAATACACAAGATTCCATTCATTATGATATGTCCAAAATAAGAGCTAACATATAAATACAGAACATACATTAGTGGTTGCTTTGAGCTGGGAAGGTGCAGAAACAGGTAGCAACTAATTGCACATGAGATTTCCTTTGAAGGCGATAATTTTAAGTTTGAAGTAGATAACTAGGTAAAGATGATAAAATCCATTGAACAAACACTTAAACATGCTAATTTTATGCTTTATGTTATATGTCAATAAAACTATTAAAACAAATACTATAAATAGTTATGAAACTAACATTACTATGGTTATTGAAAACCTACAATCTATATATGGCTCAGATCAGAGAGGTGTTCTTCAACATAGAACTATGACAGTTTTATTCTGATATTTAAGTCTGAAGTTAGTTCCTTTAAAAACATTTGATAAGCCCTAACTGGTTTGGCTCAGCGGATAGAGCATCGGCTTGCGGACTCAAGGGTCCCAGGTTCAATTCCGGTCAAGGGCATGTACCTTGGTTGCGGGCACATCCCCAGTGGGGCGTGTGCAGGAGGCAGCTGATCGATGTTTCTAACTCTCTATCCCTCTCCCTTCCTCTCTGTAAAAGCCAATAGAAAATATTT
>NW_006299715.1:7215697-7216749 GCF_000327345.1 Myotis davidii
GAGGGGTCACAATATTTGTGTTCAAATAATACTTATTTTACTGACTAATGGACCCAAAACTCAAGAGTAGTGAGGTCAGCAATTTGGACATGGCAAAAGAAACCATAAAATGCTTCCTCTGAGTGAAAAAGTGAAAGTTATTCACTCAGTAAGGAAGAAGGATTGTATGCTGAAGTTACTACTAGTAAGGTTTACAGTGAGGACAAACCTATCCATGAAGTGGTGAGGAAGGAAAAAGCAATTCATGCTAGTTTTGCTGTGGTACCTCAAACTGCAAAAGTGACAGTCTCAGTGCATGATAAGCCCTTAGTTAAGATGGAAAAGGCTGATCATGTTAACCAATGTCACCCCAATACATTTAATAAAAAAATAAAGAAATGAAGAGAAAACGTGTTCAGATCGATGACATGTTGAGCAGGTAGCATTGCATGTATACGAAGACTTCAGCAAGAGTCCCCTGACCCCTGAAACCTATGTACAAAGTCACATAACTTTTAAAAAATATTTTTTCATAGATTTCAGAGAGGAAGGGAGAGGAAGAAACATCAATGATGAGAGAGAATCATTGATCAGCTGCCTACTGCATGGGGATTAGCCCGCAACCCAGGCATGTACTCTGACCAGGAATCGAACCATGATCTCTTGGTTCATAGGTCAATGTTCAACCACTGAGCAGCACTGAGTCATATAACTTTTGTTACAGTGTTCATTATAATTGTTCTATTTGATAACTAGTTATTATTGTTAATTTCTTACTGTGCCTAACTTATAAATTACCTTTATCATAGGTATGTATATATAGAAAAGAATAGGATTCAGTACTATCTTTGGTTTCAGGCATCCACAAAAGGTCTTGGATTGTATGTTCCATGGATGAGTGGGACCACTATATTCATTTTATTGATAGGACTATTAAAATATTATGAATAGACTAGAGGCCCAGTGCATGAAATTCATGCATGGGGGTGGGAGGGGTCTCCTCAGCCTAGTTTGTGCCTTCTCTAATCTGGAACCCCTTGAGGGACATCCCTCTCACAATCCAGGACCACTGG
>NW_006299715.1:7216922-7220656 GCF_000327345.1 Myotis davidii
CTCTTTTGGAACATGAGGATTAAATTCCACAGCTCTATGAATTGCTTCCACAGCATTAATTTCCGCTGTGCTTAAACCTCGTCTGGAGGCTGTTTCTGGAGAGAATCTGTAAGAAAACCACAAAATTAAGTCAAGACTGGTAGCTCCACACAGCCTGCTGTTCGGTTATTTGGTCACCTCTCACTAACCCCCCTGCTGGCCTGGTTGCCCCATGAAGCCTGTTGCTCAATTGTTTGGTCGCCCCTCACTAAGCCCCCTGCCAGCTTGGTTGCCTCACACAAGCTGTTTGGTCGTCTGTTTAGTTGCGATGGTCACTTAGGCTTTTATATATAGAGATAGCCTAATTTGAGAAGACAAAACCAGGATATGGAGTCAAGGGAACTTGGATTTAAATAACAACTTTTTCATTGACTAGTTTTATGATCTTGGGTCAATTACAAAATTTCACTGAGATTTGGTTTCTTCATTCAAAAAATTAAAATCTATTTATGTCGCCAGTAGGTCTTTAGTGAAAGTTACATGAGATAATACATATATATAAAACCAAGCAAATTGGTTGCTGACTTATCCTTAGTAGATTATGGACAGGATAATCATGAGGATTTATTTTAATCATACCATTGTTTTCTACATTGAATAAGATCTTGTATCAGAGGAGACATTTTTCAAATGTATTCCCCACAAAATTTCAATGTAGCCAAAATTTTTGGAGCATCTTGACATGTGGGTTTTTCCTACAGTCCTCTCTGTGATCTCCTCTAGTCTTCCCTTCTTCTGATCTTAGCTGCTTTTCGAAACTCACTGCTTGCCTTCTTGAAACTACTCTCTTACCAAAAGTAAACATGAACTTAAATTTTTAAAGAAAAAAATGTACAAGGAAAACAGATGTGGTGGCCCAGAGGCAGTGAGGGGCTCAGAAAACAGATCTGAAAAGGGCTTACAGGCAGGATTGATTAGGAAATCAGAAGAGGGAAGCTTGTTTCCATACTCATCTGTCCCCTGGGAATTGCTATCAATGTCTTTCCTTTTCCTCTAACATCCATAGAGAACATACAGTTTCATCCCACTGATATCCACATCGCCTAGCCAATTTGCTACCGTTTTTGAGATCTGATCATTTGCTTTCTAATTTTTCCAAGACTGTAAACCCTCAGGGAGAATGTCTTCTCTACTGAAGGTACTCCGTACATGCTACTGATACTTAAAACATGAAAATAAGAATTTTGACATGTTTGACAATTTCTATCCCACAGAGTTCAAATTCCAGGGAAATATCTGATACTATACAGAGAAGCTGCAAATAGAAGGAGAAAAATGAGAAACTTTGCAGGTGGCACAATATAGTTCTAGGTAGAACTCCCAAAGACACGGGTTCTTTCAGCAACAATGACAAAGAAAATTTCATCAAATTGGATTTCACACAGACATAGGTCTGTAATTCAGTGGGGCAAACAGCAGGGGTCTTTCCATTCCTTGTGTGCATCAATTGACAAAATGATTCCCCTCCTCTCATGATGCTTTGACTTTTCTCTTTTGCTTTTGAAGAATGAATGAAATATAAAGGAGAGAACGTATCTATATGTGGGGAAAAGGAAAGATGTACCCCATGGGTGAGTGTAGAAGAAACACTTCAGTTAGCCCCTCTCGGACCTAACCTAGGCTAAGGGATTCTAACATTACAATTTGCTCCACTGCTGGGGAGAGATTGTTTGCCATCTTTTGTTCAAGCTCTGAAAACAGTTACATGGCTCCAATATGCAACTATTCTGGATTGAATTCAAGCATGTATAAGAGATGAGGATTTTCACCAATGACCAATATTTGAATAGGTCACAAGATTTAGTGGCTGATTTTTTTTTAAGCAAAGAAGGAACCAAAACAAATTCAGCCTCTGAACTATACCAAGAAATAGCAGGCATTCGCCTTAACTTTCATATGTCATAACTAGTCTCTTTCTCCACCAAATAATCAAACTTAGTATATTTTGATCTAAATCTGGAATTGAGATTTTTCCCCTCTTTTCTTTCAGTTGGTCACAAGGATCAGGCTGCAGATGGAAAAGCCAGAGAAATTGATAAAGTCCAGGCCCATCTGTAGCTGGTTTCCTATCCTTGATTCAATCTTATCAGAGCCCTTTCCATAACTCCGCAGCTTCAGGAGATAGTAAAGTATTTGGACAGAAGTGCTCATATCCAAAGCAGAGCCTCCTCCGTGGCCTCTCCCCGCATGGATTCTACTAACCCCTGAGTGAATGCAATTATCCAAATGGCTCATTTTAAACAATCACAACTCATCAGTGTTTTCTCAGTTGCAACCAAAAGTGAAAATTGAGACAAAAATTAATCTGCTAATTGTTAAAATTAATTTCCCCTTAATGTGTATACACAATGCACCCAAATCTAGAGTATCACAAACTACTCTGTCTTATCCATGGACTTAGATAGAATTATGTGACCCAAAAATACACATATTGCTTTTACTGGTAATATTTTATTTATTTGTTTTTTTACTATTTTCATTTTGTCTTAAACTCCATATATTTTAAAAACAAAAAATTCCACTATTTTCCCACTTGGGTAATGATCAACATTGAAATACTAACCACATTGGACTATGACTTTGGAAATCATGACAAAAGTTATTATACATTGAGTGTTTACTATGTCCCCCGATGCCAGTACTAAATATTTACTATTCATTACTTTATTAAAAATTCATAATATTACAATGAAACAAGAAAACATTAATACCACCATTTATATACAGATGATGAAAGTCAGATTTAGGAAGTTTAAGGAACCTACCCAAAGTTACACAACTGGTAAGTTGCAGAGATATTAATCAAACACAAATCACTTTGCCTGTAAATACAGAGCTATTAAACCCTTCATAGAACAATAATTCCTTCACTCAAAAATTCTCAATGACTTCATGTCTTATTTCAGGGTAGCAAAAAATCTTAAGATTTACAGAAATCTGGCTGCTTCTTGTTACTTGAACTGCTAGTTTCACCACACAGGTGCACCCCACTACCAGGCCATTTGCCGAAAGCCCCTGCCGTGGCTCAGCAGGCTTCTGTCGCTTTTCTTCACATGGTTTTCCCCAACATGCTCTTCTCAACTGCATTCCTGTCTCTCCTTCCCAGGATCCCACTGTTACTCTATTCTCACATTAACATCCAGGTCACATCTCTAACCATACACAACTTCATACAGCTGCAACTAGAGTTATCATACATACCTTAGCCTCCATAGGTAATACTAGCTGGTTTCCTTTAGCTATATTTATATTTTATTTAAAACTAGAGGCCCGGTGCACAAAAATTTGGGCACTGGGGGGAGGGGGTGTCTCTCAGCCCGGCCTATGCCCTCTCACAGTCTGGGACCCCTTGGGGGATGCGGGCCTAAGCCAGCAGTCAGACATCCCTCTCACAGTCCAGGGCTCTCGCACTCCGGGACCCCTCGCTCCTTACTGCCCATCTGCAGCAGAGGTGGGAAAGGCTCCCACCACCACTGCTGTGTTCGAGCCATGAGCCTGGCTTCTGGCTGAGTGGCATTCCCCCTGTGGGAGCACATTGACTACCAGGGGACAGGTCCTGCATTGAGCGTTTGCCCCCTGGTGGTCAGTGTCCATCATAACCGGTTGTTCCACCATTTGCTCCATTTGCATATTAGCCTTTTATAATACAGGATGAGCAAACATCCTCATGACCACTGTCCAGGCCAAGAAATAGG
>NW_006299715.1:7220879-7222300 GCF_000327345.1 Myotis davidii
TGCGGCAGGTGGGGAACCTTGGCTTCCTCCATCACTGGAGCAACCAAGCCTCATGTTCGCTTCAACTGTGTGGCTGCTGGCCGCCATCTTGGTTGGCAGTTAATTTGCATATCTCACTGATTAGCCAATGGGAAGCATAGCAGAGGTATGGTCCATTACCCTTTTTGTCTTTTATTAGATAGGATAATCCCTTATTCATTGCAATCAGGCACTATGGATCAATAACTTCTCTTTTTACCTCAAAGCAGAATATTGAGCTCATAGAAGACTCTTAATGAATTCTTATTTTTAAGTGAGTAAATCAGAACAAATTTTAAGCATAGTAAAATATTACCACATGAATTTTCTAGACATTTTATATTGGTTTTAGTGACTTCAAAATAGCAGAATGGATTAAACAGATATTTTTTTCAACACATTAAAATGTTTGACAATTCAGCTTTGGTAGGAATTTAATTATAAAACTAAAATAAGTAAAGACAAAAAAAATTGAATCCAGATTATTTCAGCACTATACTGAAAGGTGGGGCAATGATAATAAAATGAATTTTCAGCCTTTGGTAATAAGTGGGTACCAAAAAGAAAAGCAAACCTTAGTAAACATTTTCTAGTGAGTGAATAGAACTATTTTACAATCAACATTATATATCACTGGGATGAAATAAGATGTATTAGCGCCTCAGCAAGATGAACAAATGCTCCATGTCCAATAATAACAGTAACAGAAATAAACTTTTAAGGACACACATGTGACCAAAAGTCTTTGAAGAAGGACCCATCCAATTGCTAAAGTCAAATTGTCATTTAGTATGACTGTCAATAAATAACAAGAATTTTCAGTTTCTGACAGGGTCAGGCTTAGGCAAACTTAAAAAGATGATGCTTGGAAATACTTCACTTTTTCTTTATCTCTCCATTTCATACCAGATTCATCATGAGGCTAGTGAAGCTGAAGTTTTAGGGTTCCCTGTTTACTCAGCCCCAGCTAATTTTATATATTTATATATAACAAATAAGATTGTTTAATTCCTTTTCTTTTTGTAAATACATTTTTATTGATTTTAGAGAGAGGAAAGGGTGAAGAATAAAGTGAAACATCAATTGGCTGTTTCCTGCATGCCCCCTACTGGGGATTGTGCCTTGACCAGGAATTGAATCATGACCTCCTGGTTCATGGGCCAAAGCTCAACCACTAAACAACACCGGCTGGGTTAAATTCCTTTTCTTAAAGAGGCCCCTCCAAACTGTTTAAACGTCATGTCCCACAAACCTTGGTTAGACCGTAGATTACAAGCATACACTCATTCCCTTAGAATCCATGAAACTTCTAAGATCCCATTTGGCAAAGATTTTTTTTGTTCTAGTTTTCTTAGGTTCATTCATGCATTCATCCATTTAATCATCCAAGGAGTAGAGACCCA
>NW_006299715.1:7222323-7224425 GCF_000327345.1 Myotis davidii
CTCCCCTCACACAAGGAGGAGAAACAACTGTTGAGGAAGCAGGGAAATAAGCCAGCCAGTCTCAGACAGTCAGACTTCAGGTGGCAATGGAACAGCTCTAGACTTTGCAGAGCTCAGGACCTCGTTCTGTATTGAAAAGGGTAGCTTCAGGCATCAGGATGCTTCATCTCTTTGGCAAGTAGAAATCATTGACCTTACATCCTTATGATGACTGTTATGTCCTGTCTCTTGTTCTACTGCTTCTGCCTCTAATAACTAACAACATCACGCTTTCCTCTGGATATGTTTCCTCTATGTTATGGCCTTTGCTTTCACTTATCTTCTGCAACTTCATACTCCCTCATTCATCTTTTCATTTTTGCTACATGTTCTTACTTTATCCTACCTTCAGTGTGCCATTCCCAAGACAGACATGTGGTTGGTTCTAACTAAAGTTATTCCTAATGGATTGCACACTTGGCAGACTATTTTTCAGAGGTAGATTGGCTGCCACAGATAACATGCCCTGTCCTGGTCAAACAGATATCTGAACATGAAGAGATATGAATATAATCAAACTACCTGGGCAGAAAATGCTACCGACAATGACAATTACAGCTCCCTTAGCAGGGACTATGGGCAAAATCCCTTAGAAAAGGAACCAGACATGGCAACCTTTGGCCTATCCGATATCTCTTTCACCCTATTTACCTAGGAAGATAGGTATTTTGGACTTAACCAACTTTTATTTTCTCCTCTGGGATTTTGCCGAAGTCTGCTATGACCCCCCATGTTTAAATCTATCCTCCTCATCTGCCTCATTCATGCCCACCCTACCAAGAATAAAAAATAAAAAAACATATTAATAAACAAAACAAACTGAGCAGTTCTTTTGGTTTATTTAAAATAAGATTTTTAGCTAAGTTACTAATAAATAAATTTTATTCTTCCTAGATAAAATTAATAAAAGAAAATACTTGAGAACCAACTAAATTGTTCCTACTTCAGTGATGCCTTCCATAAATCGTTTCCTTTTTTTCTCATAGCACCATCATTTTATTTGCATATCTGCATAAAATGTAATTCTTTCCAGTATTAAAATCAGTTAAATATCTCCTTATATTTTATTATTTCTTTATTTTTATAGTGACTTATAATATTACAATTGAATAAAATAAAGTCAATATATAACTTACTATGTGTCAGGAACTCTACCAGCATTTTTATATATCATCTCCCTGAATCTTCCCTAAAGTCCTTTGAGGTAGAGGCAATTCCCATCATCATTTTACAGATGAGGAAAATGAGGGTCAGAGAGGTTAAGTGACTTGCTCAGTTAATAAGCAGAGTTGGGATTTGAGCCACGAGGCCTAAGTCTAGATCAGCAACCTTGAACTTTGGCTGGACATTGGACTCAACCTGAAGAGTTTTCAATGGAATGGGTCCCTCCCCAAGTACTTTTGATTTATTACTCTGAGGTGCAGTTGGGTATTCTAATATGCAACCAAGTGTAATAACCATTGCTCTATAGACTAAGTCATTGATGATTAGGTAACAAATGAGTTAATGGGCAATTTAATGCAGTAATGCATTATCTTTTCATTTTCTATTTTTTTAAAATAAATAGGTACTGACATTTAAAAATGTGTTTTTATTGATTTTTATAAAAAGAGGAAGGAGAGGAATAGAGAGATTGAAACATCAATGAGAGAGAAACACTGATCAGCTGCCTCCTGCATGCCCTCTACTGGGGACCAAGCTCACAACCCAGGCATGTGCCCTGACCGGAAATGGAACCAGGACCTCCTGGTTTATAGGTCAATGCTCAATCACTGAGGCACATCAGATGGGAAGTACTGACATTTTTATTTAAATAAAACTAACAATAATCTTTAATTGGCTGCTCAGAGAAAATAATGAAAACAATTTTGTCAAAATTGATTTACCCTGACCAGACCACTTGCCAAAGAGTTAATGCAATTTCCCAGAGAGAGGCAGCAACAGAATTCTGAAAATGCCAATTCAGGCTAACTCACTTCTTCATGATAACAGAGACTACATTGAGGAAGCCACAGAGTGCATCAAACTGACTTAAGCTGCCCAGATGGGCTCCTTGGTCCATT
>NW_006299715.1:7225274-7243291 GCF_000327345.1 Myotis davidii
CATGTCCCTCATGACTACTTTTTTCATAGCATTTCTTCCTATCTAACACTATCTTATTCATTCATTTGTACTTGTTTATCTCTACACTGTCATTCTATCTGACCCCCAACCACCCTCCCTCATCCTCCACAAACCTTCTCCACCCCACCAGATGCCCCATAGAATATAAACATCAGGGTGGCATGACTTTGCTTGTCCTGTTCAATGCAGTATCCCCAAACTAGAATATCACCCAGGACATAGTAGCTGCTCAACAGATGTTTATTGAATAAACAAAATGAGTAAACAGAGATTCTGAGGGATCTCGTCGGCATCTACTTGTCAACGCAGAGGGATCTTGGCTCACAAATCACACTTCTTTTTTTAAATAAATATGTTTTTATAGGTTTTCTTAGAGAGAGGAAGGGAGAGGGAAAGACATCAATCAGGTGCCTCCTTCATGCCTCCTACTGGGGATAGAACCCACAACCTGGGCATGTGTCCTGACCCAAAATGGAATCTGTGACTTCTTGGTGGGTGCATGGGAAGACACTCACCCAACTGAGCCACACTGGCCAGGGCACAAATCATATTCTTGAATGACTAAATCAGTGGCATTCTCCTTTTGCTTTATTCCCATTTGGATGCTATAATTCTCCTCTCTAAGTTTGTAGCCTTTCCTTGATCAGTTGCTATTGTTAAACAAATTGTCCTGCACAATCAAAAGTTTACAAAAGTTTACAAAAATCAATCCAAGCTTCAGGGCCAACAACTTCATTATCTGCCTCAATCTATATTTATAAGAGTATATACTGAAGATGTCCTAAGACAGAAGTCTCTGTTCCTCTGGCTCCCATCATATTAGCCTTGCCTAACATTTATTAAAAGAATTCCTGGTCTCTTTCTGTTTAACACTGACCTCCAAGTGCTTGATTTAATAAGCTAGGGAATTCAAATAAATCATATTGGCTTGCTCCGTCATTGGTATTAAAAAGAGTGTCAAGGAGAAGCTAGAACATAAAAACACAGGAGGCCACAAACAAGCTTTCACAGGGATAAAGGGGGAACATCATCAGGGAAATAGCTCATGCTCACAGACACTCTCATGGGATGAAGAGAACAGAAACCCATGGCTTTCAAGATAATTTCCCCCTCATTAAAAAAACTTCGTCAAAGCAAAAATCAAAGGAGTGTTTGCTTCTAAAGTAGGTGACACTTCAAAACGAGATGGAGGTTATGTTTCTGCTAATAGTTTATTTAAACAAACACATTCCACTCCACATAAAAGATCATTTGTAGCAGCTTTTATTCTCTCTCTTCCAAGCCACACAGGAGGGTGAGGGCACTACTCCCTGAAATCTTTTGCCTCCATAAGAGACTAGTGAGTGTGAAGATTTGCCCGCTTTATTTGCCAACCTCTTCACATACACACTGCCTGGAAAGGACCTGACCTAGAGTAGGTGCACAATAAATACTTTGTGTAGCAACAGAAGGGATGATTACTTGCATTCTCACATAATTACAAAATTCTCATTTGCAATATGCTCCAACCAGTATAGGCCTCTTGTTTGCTTATATTAGGATCAGTAAGATGCACTATGATTGTGTCTCTTTTTTCATGTATCTTACTGCCATGCCAGAAACAGAGAAAATGCTATCCGTTGATATGTTTTGTGTTAAGGAGTGAACACTGTGTGATCAATAAAAGATCAGGTTTATCAGGTTTGGTGTTGGTCCCCTCTGTTCTAAACTTCCTTTCCCTGATATGAAAATGGGGTTTGTAATGCTAATTATTTCATAGCAATTCAGTCATGGGGGGGGGGTGTTAAATGAGGTTGTACTTGTTAAAAGCACCTGTGTGAAGCTTGGGATAGAACTTACACTCAATAAAACTTTTGTTCCCCTGCCATTTCAAAGATGAGGCGACTTTGGTTCAGAAGGGTCAAATGACTGTCTCCAGGATCACCCCGCCGTGCATGGATAAAACTGGGGTTTTAGGAAACAGGAATGCAGGTCTTTGACCACAGAAACCGCTATTTTTCTCTACACTCTATTGCTTTTTCTCCAGGGGTATAATTCAGGTATAGACATCTTCTATTTTCACTCGGGCTTCCCTTGCTCACCCAGCTGCTGCTCGCATCCAAAATCCCCACCTCCAAAGTGGTGAACTAACTGGTTTTTGTTGACCTTGGGAATAGTAGTGAATTTACAGCAGTTCTCAACTTTGGGGAGTTTTTGTTGTTTTGTTTTTTTCTTCACAATATAGCTAGACACAGACTGGGGTCACGATGAATGTAAACTATTTAGAAACAGATTTTCTAAGCTTGTTATTTAAAATGTTTTGTTTGGTATGAGTTGGTGTTCTTGGGACAAATGTGTCAAAAACTGCGAAATAATACAACAGGCGTTGAAGCAGAAATGCTAATTAAACCAGTGTGAATGTAAAGGATGTTCTATACATCCCTGCCTGGGAAACATCTTAAACACCACTCCCTATTTACTCTTAACAATGTGTTCACTATATTATAAAAAGTACCAATGTGATTTTTAATTTGATGATCATTCATTCATTCATTCACTAGAGGCCCAGTGCATGACATTTGTGCAGTGGGGGGATGGGGGGTTCCCCTCAGCCCAGCCTGTGCCCTTTCGCAGTCTGGGAGCCCTTGGGGGATGTCCGCCTGCTGGCTTAGGCCCCTTCTGGCTGAGTGGTGCTCCCCCTGTGGGAGCGCACTGACCAACAAGGGGCAGCTCCTGCATTGAGCATCTGTCTCCTGGTGGTCAGTGTGCATCATAGTGACTGGTCATTCCACTGTATGGTCAATTTGCATATTACCCTTTTATTACATAGGATTTTAGAGAGAAAAAAAGGGGGGGGGGAGAAAGAGAGAGATAGAGAAATTAAGTTATTGTTCCACTTGATTTTTGTTGTGCTCTGATCAGGAATCGAACCCACAATCTTGCTGAAATAGGACGATGCTTTGCTACCTGACCAGGGCCTGATTTTTTTTTTTTCTTTTCCTGGCAAAACCCTTTGACCAAGGTGGAAGCCCTGGATGGTTTGACTGTTAACCTTCCATTCCAGCATTTTTAAAAAATTACTCTTCCCTCCCTCCTATCCTATGCATAAACCATATTGAACCATTGGGAGTTTTTAAATCTACTAAACCGGTAATTCTCAACCATGACCTTTCTTTAGAATCATCTGGGAAGACTGTAACAATTACAGAAACCCAGCCTTACCTGCATTAATTGGTCATAATTAATCATTCTGAGGTATATATCAGGTATCATATTTCTAAAATATTCTAGATGATTCCAATGGGTAGCTGGGTTTCAGAATCACTACATTCAGTTTTTCTGCCTCTGAACTGCTACACAAGCTAAAATTTCTCTCTTTTCCTTTATCCTGAGTGCAGTTCCTAGCCATTCTCCAAAATGCAATCAGAAGCACCAGTTCAAAGAAGCTATTCCATTGGGCAATGCTGGTCCTCCTCCTTGTATTAAAAATTTACTGTGTGGTCCGTCCTAGTCCTCAGTAAATCCCACCCTACTGTAAAGTCTTTGAAAGTGGAGACATGAGGTAGAAGCAGTTCATTATTTATATCCACAATGCCTAGCACTGTTTATGTAAGAGCTTCGTAAAAATATATTAAAAATGAATGAGTGGGTGATAGCAGGATTACCAGAGTGGAGTTAACAGCTCTGGCTACTTGCCTGGTTCTGCTATTTACATATTTGCAGTTTATAGAGCTGGGAAAAAGTTGGTTTACAGTTGTGAGTATGCTAAGTACAGAGTTTATTCTTGTATTATTTATTGTTTCATTTTCTATATAAACAACTGTAAACCTCCTTTTGTCCCACCTTGCTTATCTTGCTGTAAGTAGCTTTGAAGTACTATAATACAGAAATCTGAACATATGCATATGTTATGACCCAGTAATTGCACCTTATTTACATATCCAACATAAATGCACGTGCATGTTCACTAAAAGGTATGCGGTAGGTTGTTTATAGCGGCGCAGCTTTCAATAGCGACAAATCAGAAAAAACAAAATGCTAACCAATAGTAAAATTATGGCTTTGTCATACATGAGATATCACACAACAACATGAATCCTATAAACACATGCAACAGTGTGGATAATAGTGGTAAAGATTTTTTTTGAGCGAATGAAGCCAACAACAAAAGAGTACATACTCTATGTTATACATTTACACAGAGAACTGAAACCAAATAAGAAATCACAGAGGGAGGACCTTGAGAATGGAAGGGAACACAAGGGTGATTTCTGAATGCTGGTTATGTATTTGATCTGGGCAATGATTATATAAGTGTGTCCAGTTTGTAAAAATTCAACATAATGTAAACTTAAGATATGTGTACTTTCCTGTATGCACATTATCCTATATAATAAAAGGCAAATATGCAAATAGACTGAATGGCAGAACAACTGAACAACAAAACAACCTGTCGCTATGATGTGTGCTGACCACCAGGGGGCACATGTGGAACATGGTGGGCATTGGCCACAGTGGTGGAGCAGGTGAGCAGGGGTGCCAGACCAAGATGGAGTGCTGGTCTCTGTCATTGGGGCAAGCCTCTGGTGGTTACTGAAAATTCTTTGCTCCTGTGTGCTGTGGTCCTGCCCGGTGCTTGCACCTGCTGCTGGCACTGGCCCCGCTTCCACCTGGTGTGGGCACTGAAGCTGCCACTTGGACATGCTGCCAATGCCTGGTGCCAGTCCCAATTGCTCAACACCGTCAGTAGGTGCGAGTGGCAGGTGCTGGCCCTGATTGCCCCTCAGGGCTTCTCTACCTCCCCCTGCTCCTGAAGGGCAATTGGGGCAGCAGCTGCTGCTCCCACCCGCTGACTGCGTCAGCCCCACTTGTACCCACTGCTGGTGCTGTCCCCAATCGCTCTGTGCTGTCAATGGGTGCGAGCGGGGCTGGCGCCATCAGCGCATGGGAGCAGTAGCAGCAGGAGGGGCGCTGCCAGCAGACAGGGGGCTGTGGGCCTCGATGGGAGGGTCCAGGTGGGGACACAGAGGATAGGCCAAGACCTGTCATTGTGCCCGCCGCAGCCTCACAGCCCACACTTCCTTTTAAGGTGCACGAATTCATGCACTGGACCCCTGGTGGTTCAATAAAAATGGTAAAAAGTACTTTGGTGTTTTTGTAAACAATGGAACATACACTTTACCTAACATAATTTCAATCCAAACTTAGTTAACATTTGACAGAATCTGCCTTCCAGATGTGGCTGCTCAGATGGAGTCCCTGGATTGGATGGTAGTTGAATACTGTTGATTTTCTGATTTGGAAAATGGTTATGAGTTTTTTGCAAAATGTCAGAAATCCTTTCCTAGGGAAGGGAATTCACTAATTGCCTCACTGGTGATTATCACATGATCCTACGAATTCTCTGTGGTGATGACTGGGAGTGGGGCAGAGGAAAGTGTAGTGAAGATATTTCTATTTTAAATGTCTCTAGGTTTTTCCTATTTATAACAAAAGGTGCTTATTTCCTGGCATATCTAACTTTAATACTTTATTTTTAAAATAGCCTGGGTTTAATAGTTATTACTAATTTATTTAGCAAATATGGATTGATTATCGTCCATGTGCCAGCAGCTAAAAGGAATCAAGGCTGACTGGAGAAGCAATTGGAAAATGAGGAGATCATCTCCAGTATCGTCCATATGCCAGCAGCTAAAAAGAATCGAGGCCGACTGGAGAAGCAATTGGAAAATGAGGAGATCATCTCCAGTTCTCTGCATCCTGGATTCCTATGGAGTCCTGTGCAATTCCCACTTTCTCAAATTCCTAGTCCCCAGTTCATCGTGCCCTGCCACTTTTTTTTGGTCTTCTGTTTTGCCCAGATTCCAAGGTCAGACAATCCAACCAATCATCCTTTCCTTGGGTTCATCAGTTTCCTTCATCTTCCACCATTTTAATCAATGCCACTCAGTAAATATTATGAGTAATTATCTTCTGAATACTGGCAGTCTTAGACAATTAAGTAATATTACTACAGTTTCTTCTGTTTCTACCACATACAACACATAGCATGTTATGAGATCTCAGCTAAGGTCATGGAACTTTAGAGCATTCTTTTTGTTAGGTTGTGTTTCATTTTCTATTTCTGCTCTCAAGCCATGAACCCTGTAAATAACAAACACACATACACCAGAAAGTCAAGGCCTTCTGCTTTATTGAGCAGATTTGGGTCATTAATTTCTGTTCTACTGCAAAGTCTCTCTGTGTCATTATTCATACCTTTCTTATTCCATCGTGAATTGGAGCAAAAACTGTCTTTCCTTTTACCCAAGGTGATTTGACACCCACTCTCTTCTGTATACTTCTTTCTTACCCACTTCCCTCCAACCCCATGTCATCTAACTGGAGTTCTCAAAATGAGACCAAAATTGTTCTGGTCTCATTTTATACCAGGCCAAACCATCTATTTCCAATGTCAGTAACTTTCCCAAGTTCATTTTCACCATCACCAAGGTGATTTAAAAATTGGACATCTTACTTTTGAAATTCTCTCTTCTTTGGCTTCCCCTTACAGGTTCTTTCTTCTTCTTCTTCTTCTTCTTTTAAGGTTCTTGTTCTATCTCTTCTATTCCTGTTTTCTAAAAATTTTTTGAAATCCTCTCTTCTTTGGCTTCCCTTTACAGGTTCTTTCTTCTTTTTCTTTTTTTTTTTTTTAAGGTTCCTGTTCTATCTCTTCTATTCCTGTTTTCTAAAAATACTTATCTTCCAGACGTATGTCCCCTGTCTACTTCTCTATCAATGTGATCCCTTCCACCATCCTAAAAGGTCCTTAATAGCCCTTTCCACAAGAAGGCCATATTGTGGGTCAACATACAATATCATGCAAGCTCCATGAAGCACCATAACCTATGTCCTTGAACACAAATGGGCTATGATGGCAGAAACCACCATGATGCAGTGGTACTTCTTGACCCAGACAACTGGCCCCTGCGGGCAGCACCAAGAGACAAAGCTGCCAGCTGGGTCCAGCACTACTCATGTCACCAGCAGGATAAAAGATGGGAAGGAGGCCCAGGCCATCAGCAACAGCTTCATGTGTTGATTTCCAGGAAAACTCAGGGATCTTTTAACAATGAGCCAGTTAAAGACTGGGATCGCTCAGAACAGAGTCAGTGTAGATCTCACAAAGTGGACATTTTAGCAAAGATGGTCAAGTTCCCTGGACTTACTCTTATAAAGTATATCATTGCTGCTCTCTGGTGGTCAAAGGCATATTCTCTTCAATCAAGATGTGGAATGGTTCAAAGAGGAAAGATAATGCAAAGTGGTATGTACTGATGCTAGATAACTGCAGTTGTTAAAGTGACTTCGTAGGCTATGATAGATATTCTTATACAGAATAAGTTATTTTAATGAGGATCTTTGGACCCCTAGAGCAAAGACATGCAATTAATGTGGCAAGAATACGTTACACAAGATTTACACTTTTCACAAATTTTAAGTGCATAATACAGTACTGTAAACTATAGGCACAGCACTGTAGAGCAGACCTCTAGAAGTTATTCATCCTGTGTAATTAAAACATTATAGCCACTGAACAGCAGCTCTCCACCTCCCCCTCCCTTTAGTCTGCATTTCCTTTCCATGAATTGACTACCATTTCCTTTGTATGAGTTTGACTAATTTAGATACCTCAGGTAAGTGGAATCATGCAATATTTGCTCTTCTGCCTAATTTAACTAATGAATCCCCATATTTATAGACCTTTATGTAATAGAACCGCTGGGCTGTAGCATATATTTCAGCAAGCAGTAAATTAGTCAGCAGTTTTTGGTGCAGAGTTTTCTATTGGCCATCATGCTTGCAGTTTTGTAGGAAAATGACAAATCCAATTGGGGATTATTACCTCGATACACTGCAAAATCAAAAAATGTTATCGGAATCCTAAAAGAAAATTTAAATTTAATTATGCATATTTATGTTATTTTTTTAAATAAAAAACTAACTTTAAATTGTTATGTTTTCTGAAACAAAGTTATTTTATCACAGGTTTAAAATACACTCTACAGACACCTGGAGACCGTTGTTTTTAGAGCACAGCCCTCGCACTGACACTAACTGTGTAATTTCAAATAATGTCTTAAATTTTCTGAGCCTCGGAAATGTCTCTGGATGCTTGCCTTACCCTAAGGTCCCAACAAATCCCCATGTTTTTATTTTATTTACAACTGTTTAATGGCCTATGGTACATAGCGCTTTGTTTTCTGACCTTCTGTTCCCCACCTAATGACTTGCCTGAAGAATAAACAACCACGGGAGGAAGCTAGAAATCTTTCGGGAGGATTAGCAAAGGATAATTCTTATAAGGAGCAATGGCAGCACCAATGTACACAGACAAAACAATGCATTCTACTTTTCAAACATTACCCAACCGAAATGTGATTTGACTGTTGTTCCATGTTTACTGGTTCAGTAACTATGGATTAGGTTGTCAGTGGTTCTGTGAGCTGAAAGTTACAGTGTACTGAATGGAGAGGAAACTATCCAATTGGTAGCGATGAGTCCTAATCAGAATGTCCCAGGCAGTTCCTCTCCTCTCTTCCACTTCTCCCTGAGAGAACATCTTGGGAGCCTAGAGTGATTAAAACTTTAGAGCAGTGATGGCGAACCTATGACACCCGTGTCAGAGGTGACACGCGAACTCATTTTTTTGGTTGATTTTTCTTTGTTAAATATTATTTAAATATATAAAATAAATATCAAAAATATAAATCTTTGTTTTACTATGGTTGCAAACATCAAAAAATTTCTGTATGTGACACGGCACCAGAGTTAAGTTAGGGTTTTTCAAAATGCTGACACGCCAAGCTCAAAAGGATCACCATCACTGCTTTAGAGGGATGCAGTTCAGAGACTTATATTATTTGAGACATGTTAGTGGGTCGTCTTTCAATCCAAGTTAACACATCAAGTTCAGCACCAATGCTGGAGGGCCCAACAAGATATACTGTATATTGTAGTTCAGTCAGACCTCTGAGTCCTGATAACCTCAAGGGAAGGATTGGTACAGGTCACACAATCACTGTGACAAAATGTCTTTAATGGTCACTGTCCCTTCTCTTTGAGAACCTTCTCCATTTGTTTATAACTCTATTCTTCCTGCAACAAGACCTCTCCTACCTTCATACTGTTGATGCTATTCAACCCCAGGTATGTTTGTGCTATGCCCAGACCTGCTTCCTGAGCCTGCTCCCTGTGAACTTCCAGCCCCTCCTCAAAACTGCCCTCTGCATTCCAGCCTTTGCTCAGTCCTACTTACTGAGCTCATGATTACAACTGGTCAATGTCCCCTTATTCTGTCCTGTCCTGTTGGTGAAATGTTTCAACAATAAAGATCACGGTCAATGTGGTGAAGGATCAACTCTCATAATTAGTTTTCAAATGCAGAACGACCTCAGAGAGTCCTCTCAGAATTTTGGTCCCTGACTACTTATGGGTCCGCTAAAGGAGCTGCCCATCACAGAGACCTGAAGGTGGTATCTCTCAAATTAAAACAGTTGATTCTTCAAGCCTTTCTGGTGGGATTCTTTCTCTTCCCTCTCCTCCATTTTCTTTTTGTTTTGTTTTCTGTATTTAAAGTTTGAATATGGCATATCTTTAGGGGGAAAAACAGGTTTCTTTTGATTGTGCACTTTTATAAATTGTCAAACTATTTTAGCTTCTTGAAATTTGTAAGAAAGTTGTTTTCAGAGAAATGTCTTAGATCTGCCTTGGTGTCATTTAAAGTAATATTTTAATTTGTTGGAGCCTCTGTTCCTTGTTTAGTGGGTAAAACAATTCCTAACTCAGCATTTACTACTGTGCTGGAACCTAAGAACTTGATAAAGGATAATTATGGTTAGATTATTGACATGGTAATGGGGAAAAAAAGTAGTGGAAGACTTAGTAATTAGGAAACTTTTTCTATAGTAATGGAAAACATTGGATTTTAAGATGAGCATGTTTAGAAATTATGTTTAATGAAAAATCTGTCTTTCTAAAATCCTTCTATCTGTGAAGCCTCAACTTTGAATCTAGCAGAAACTTTTGATGACCATATGTCCAATATAGTCTTTGCATTCCCTAGGATGGAATCAAAATAAATACACTCAATGACATCATCACCGTGATGTTGCTGGTGCTATTTCTGCCACCTGAATTTTCTTTCCTTTCAATTTCCGTTCATCTCTACTTCCTATAAATCTTATGTAAATTGTTTAAATAGTCTTACTGTCTTAAAACACAGTTCAGATGCCCCATTTTCCATCTGATTCTCCCATCTAACTTTATCTTATTGTATTCATATCTTGCTTTGAATGAAAAACCATATATTCTTGTTTTTCTCCCAACACAAATGTGCTTTCTCATGCTATAGAGTCTAATCTCAGTTTTATTTATCCTGGCAATTACTCATCCTAAAAGCTCAAATTCTGAACCCTTTATCCATACAGAGGTGAACTACTTCTCCTGTGTTCTCTTATAATTGTTTTATAACCCTGGGGCCGGTGGAATATTGTCCTCTTAAAGATGTGCAAGCCCCAATTCCCAGGACCGGTGCACATGTTACCTACATGGAAAAGGGACTGCACATGTGGTCACAGTAAGAGTCTCGATGGGAAGATTACCCTGGATTACTTTGGTGGGTCCAGTGCATTCCTTGGGGTCATGAATGAAACAAACAGGGAGGCAGGAGGGTTGGTGTCAGTGATGCAGCATGAGAAAGGCTTGACGTCCTTGCTGATTCGGAAGTGGAAAGGGGGGCCATGCATCAAAGAGTGTGGGTGGCCATAAGTAAGATGAAAACGACAAAATCAAAACAAAGCATTCTCTCCTGGAGCCTCCAGAGAGGAACACGGCCCTGCCAACACATTAATATTAACGGTGTGAAACTCATTTTGGACTTCTGACCTCCGGAACTGTGATATAATAAGCCATTAAAATAACATGAACTACTGTAAGGGAAATGAAGTTTGTGGTAATTTGTTACAGTAACTATAGAAAACTAATAGAACTCCTGTACTCTAACACTAACTATGTATTTGGGGACTTGAATTTGCAATTTGCATTTGTTTCCAATTCACCTTCAAATAGTGTCCCATGTGACCCCAAGATTTGCATTTACTTATGGGTTTTCTCAGGAGCAATAATCAGGGAATGGAAAACTGAGTCATGAGTTGGTATAAACTCTGCTAGTTTGGTAGGGCTGCCATATGACATACCACAGACTGGGTGGCTCAAACGTCATGAATTTTATTTTACCAGAATTCTAAAGGCTAGAAGTCCAAGCTCATGGTGTCAGCGAATTTCCTTTCTTCTGAGGCCTCTCTCCCAGGCGTGCAAATGGCCACCTCATATAGTCTCCTATGTGGGAGCCTAACCCTGGTGTCTGTGTGTCCAAATAGTCTCTTCTTATAAGGACATCAATTGAATTGGATTACACCCCACCTTAACAGATTCATTTTAACTTAATCATCTCTTTAAAGAGATTATCTCCGAATACAGTTTCATTCTGAGTGACGATCCTTCAACATACGAATTTTGAAGGGAGCACAATTCAGCCTATAGCAAACTCATTACTTGCTTCATTAACTTGTGTTATGCTCCGAAAAGAAGAAAATGAACAGAAAGAAAAATAAGAAAGAATATGTAAGAAAAGTAAATACAAGTAACTTACTTTCAGTGTCATTGTACCAGTCAGAAGTACTTTAGGTAAAATAAGAAGAAAACCAATAATTTTTTTAGTATTTGCTTGGTAAAACTTTCATTAGAAAAGCTATGAATTAGGATATACTGCCCAGACAGATGTCCCTTCAATACAGGACATCTTCCCCAGCTTCTGAGAGTGCTGTTTGCAGATCACATGACCATGCCTTTCCCAGGGTCACCCATGTCCAATAGCACATTAGCTTTCCATCTTGCTCCACCTTGGAACAGGCATTCTGGCTTCCACTTTCCCATGGATAGAAGTTTTCACCGAGACTGCATCACTGCTCAATATCCTCCTCTGCCCACTAACTCCCCTCCTCGCCTTCCATGGGTGCTGATCCCAGGAGCATTCCACAATGAATATTCCGCACACTAAGCACAGCTCAGAGCCTACTTCCTAGGGTCACCAAGTCATGACACTATTATTAGAGTGAAGATACAGAAGAGCAGAAAGCTTCACTCATTTAAATTAGTTGGACAGCCTGTCTTGTTCCAGAGTCCATACACTTTCCAATGCCCCATGCTTCTCACATGGGCTTTGTGTCTTTTGTAACTTCACCTAGTTAAAGTCACAGAATAAGTATCTCCCAGAGAGTCAATTTGACTGAAGTACCAGAAATTTAAAACACTATTTTTAGATTTAAAATACCAGATTAGAGGGCAAAATGCAATGTGTTTTGAAATTAAAGCATGACACTTCAAAATTAATCTCTTACTTAGAGCTGGTGGCTTTAGCATAGGCCAAGTGCTGATGGATATTAGATACCTGGGTAGGAGATTGCTTGCTGGAGACCCAAGCAGCTTCCATACTATTTGCTGAGGGAATAGTTTGATCTTCAGTGAAAAGAAGTTTGGGTCACACGCAAATCAACAGAGTGGTGATAAATCGGCTAGCTTTAGGAATGATTAATAATGATTTTTGCAACCTGGAAGAAGTTAGTTACATATATTCCTGGTTTATGATGTTTTGTTTGTTTGTTTTTATTTTGTTTTTTGGTGTTTTTTTTTTTTTTGGTTTTGCCCCCCCTTTTTGGAGATTCAAGAAATCTGAGCAACTACTGACACAAATGGGATGTGTGGACTCTTGAGAAATGTTCACAGCTATTTAGAATGGTAATAACCCTAATGCCATGTAATGACTTGAGGATGAAAGGATTATACTGTGAATATTATGGAGGACATAGATGTTTGGGTATTAAAAGTTGGTGCTATAAATGGAAACTAAAACTGTGAATGAGGAAAAAACACCTGTATGTTCTCATTATGTATAGTTCACATTTACCTAAAGCACAAAGGAGTAGATCCAGAAATTTAAACCACAGAGAGCAATTTTTCCTTGTTTTTTTTTTTGGTGGGACGGGGAGGGGGGGGTCCAATGAAAAAGTTACTTATGCTTTTATTAGTTCACATTTACCTAAAACACAAAGGAGTAGATCCTAAAATTTAAACCACAGAGAGCAATTTTTCTTTTTTTTTTTTTTTTTTTTTAATATATTTTATTTTTGGTGGGACGGGGAGGGGGGGGTCCAATGAAAAAGTTACTTATGCTTTTACAAAAAACAGAGCTATAGAATATAAAACACAATTTAGTCAGGTAGAACTATAAGGTATTTTTTGCTTCCTTTTTCTAGGAGAAGGGAGTTTTATGGAACATTTTCTCATTTTCCTATAGTCTTCCATGTCCAAAGTTGAAGGCAGACACACATATGTATTTATTTCAGAACTTATGTCTAAAAGAGGGCTGAATATATACTTAAATTCTCATCAAAGTCACACCCACCTAAAGATTTCACTGAACCCTTAGCTAAGTGAGGCTGGTCATAAACATCAGGTCCATACTGCAAATACGTCTTTGTATTATTTGCAATTGGTTACTTATATCTTTGTGCTTAGATAATACTGTTTAAGTCAGGATGTGTGATCCATTTTAAAGTATGCAGTCTGTCATTCTGTTATATGTTGTCTTTCTAAAGTTCATCATTAAAATAACTGTTTCAGATACTGAGAAAGAGAAAATACCTTAAATGTGGAACACTGGTAAGAAGAATTATGATACTGTCAACCACAGAGGGAGGATCCATCATCAGCATTATACTTACACTAGAGGCCTAGTTCACGACATTTGTGCACTGGAGGGGGGTCCCTCAGCCCAGCCTGTGCCCTCTCACAGTCTGGGGCTCTTACAGTTGGGGACCCCTTGCTCCTTACCGCCCACCTGCAGTGGAGGCGGAAGAGGCTCCCACCACTGCTGCTGCACTTGCCAGCCATGAGGCCACCTTCTGGCTGAGGGTGTTATCCCTGTGGGAGCACACTGACACCAGGGGGAAGCTCCTGAGTTGAGTGTCTGACACCTGGTGGTCAGTGCGCATCATAGTGACTGGTCATTCTGTTTGGTTGATTTGCATATTAGCCTTTTATTATATAGTATTCCCACTCATATGCCACCCCAAATAATATGCAAGTAGGAGTGCCTTCTGTATGTCTAAAATGATAAGAATCAATCTTTCTGTCACATTATATCACAGTCTCACAGACCTCAAATAACCACCCATAGATAGAGCCCTCAGCAAATTTCTTATCAGAGGTACATGTTTGCACATGGTGAATCTCTGAGCAATAAAGCAAATTATATATATAATTTGCACAACATTCATCCCTCAGCCTGGCCTGTGCCCTCTCGCAGTGTGGAACCCCTCAGGGGGATGTCCGACTGCCAGCTTAGGCCCACACAGAACTAAGCTGGCAGGTGGACATCCCCCGAGGGGTCCTGTGTGGGCCTAAGCTGGCAGTGGGACATCCCCTGAGGGGTCCTTAGTACTGCCGCAGAGGCAGGAGAAGCTCCTGCCACCACCACTGTGCTCTCCAGCCATGAGCCTGGCTTCTGGCTGAGCAGACCAGAGCGTCTGCCCCCTCGTAGTCAATGCTTGTTATAGCGACTGGTTATTCTGCTGTTCGGTCGATTTGCATATTAGCTTTTTATTATATAGGATATTTAATGAAAATAATATTTTACATTTTTATATTCAAAAAAAGCTGGGAGTTGACTTAATAATAAGCACAATGAAGGCTGTTGTAAGTAAACATTTTTTGTCCATTTTCTCCTTAAGCACATCCTCCATGGTTTCTCTTGTTAACTGGGTGGTGCATTTCAGTCTGTCCCTCCCTGAATCCCTCCACACTCCTGCTCTCAGTCTTGGGCAGTAAGCCAGAGTGTCAAAGGCTCTCAAATCACTGGCTTCCATTTGGGTACAGCCCCTGGCGTGCCCTGACCTGAGTTGAGAGGGAGGAAGAGAGGGAGATGTGATGTGTAAACATCTTCCCTGAGGCCTGGTTGCAATTGGGTTCACTCCTTGACCAAAGGTCACAGTTAATCTCTTGGCCCCATACACATCCCCTACCCCCAACACCTGCCAGGCTTCAGAAGCTCCTCCTCCTCCATTTCTTCAGGTTTCAGATTGTCCAATTACCCTGGTTTGAGAGACTGTACTATTCCTTATGTTTTCTCTATGCCCTTCATTAAATTACCGAGTGTGTGTGTTGCATCTCCTCTCAACCTGGCCCCTGAATGATCTACCAACTGAATATTGCTACCACTGGTAAGTCTATTGCTTATGGACTTCCCCAAAGTTGTTTAGCTTCTAATACAAAATTTATCTTATTATCAAAGTTTCTTAAACATGCACCTATTCCTCATTTGTTTCAAAAATAGACTTATAGCAAGATGTTTTTGAGGTTACAGATTAAAACATTTTAAAAAAGATGATAGGGAAAATCAAGCAATATATTCATATATATTGGCATTTTAAGTAAGTTTATGCCTATACAAATTATTAGCAACTTTTTCTTCCAAATTATAGACTAAATAGTACTCAACTAATCTGTTCATAGTATGAAAATTGGAAAAATGTTGGCTAATGACAACATTTTTGCTTTTTGCTGAGTAGCTTAAATTCAGGACAATGTTTATGTTTGTTATTTTGTACTGTCTACCTTTAGGCTATGAAAGCACGTGCTTTTAAACATTGCTTGTTATAAAATAACATCTATCCAAAAATAACTTTCAGAGAGTAAAAACTGTATGACTGAGTCAACAATTTCAAGGATGTTGGACAGGAAGGTGAATAATGGAGTTAATAATGTAAAAATATGGAATGTTGACACTATCAAAGCCATATTTGGATGACTAAATGGTGTCACCAACATGCATAACCTGTATGTGTTCAATAATGTCAGTTGTGTTTTATCTAATATGTGTCATGTAATATTTTCACCAAATGTCATTTTTCTAAGTTAAGCATAGTTAAATAAAAACAGTAATCTTCTGCTGTCAAGATGCATTATTATTGGGTTGTTTTTGTTTTTTCAGCTCAAAAAGTGTTGTGCTTAAAAGAGAGCTGAACTAAATTCAAAATGTGATACTGCATAATAAAACAAAGAAGCAGCTGAAGTAAACAACATTAAGAAAGGCCAAGTAAAGTGAAGAATTACAGCAAATAACAGACCATTTATCCCTACTGAGAAAGACAGCACAATTCAATTTGCTAAATTATTTTATTTACTCTGAGTGGCAATGTGAATAATCTATCTGTTTTGACAAACACTCAAACTTTGCTGAACAGAAAATTGCACTACTTCTAACACGTCAAATTTGGGTACAGTAAAAGAAGATGTGAATTAAATTGGCTCTGAGTATGCTGCATTGAAAGATGAATTGTCGGCTTAGAACTGTCTTTCCAGCAGCTTTATTTGAACCAAAATACTTTGCTTAAGAGGAATTACATAAGTGTGGAAACTAAAATCATAATTGATTATGTCTCACACCCTGCATTTGAAATGTTCTAGAAACTCTAAATGCAGTAAAAGGCTGAGAAGATTATACAGAGAGACAGGTCTCCTTTGATCAAAGACATTGGCAGTGAATTAGAAAGGATTTTATAGTTTTAGCACAATTTAGCACAACTGAGAATTTCCGTCTCTTTCTTCCTTCATGCATTTATGAATTTTACTATTTCTTGAAATACTCTTATGTACGAAACCTTGCTGTCTTCAAGGGAGAGAAAAGTGGTGAGAGTATTCTATCTGAGTCACCAGAATGATTATATAGTTGAACGTGCTCTAAGTGGCTGCTCTAGAACCACAGAACTTTACCAGGGAGTTATATTCTAGACGAGACCTGAACGACGAAGAGGAATTATCCAGATGAACAGAGAAGACTCATAACTGAAGGGGATTCCAAGGAGAGGTAGCAACACTTTCAAAATTCTGTACCTGAGAGCACCCTGGGCCATTCCAGGAATCCCGCTAACTTTGGTAGAAACAAAGATGTGAAGTTTAGAAAGAGAACATTGTTGATATAAAGAAAGAAAGAATTTTTAGACTGGCAAATAATCTATATTTCATTAGTACTTGGCCCAAGAATCCCTATTAGAAGGGAAACAAGCTTTGTTTAGGAAAGCTGATAGCAAGCAGTGAAATCAAGAAAACAGAAAGCTAGCTGCTCCACTTTGAAAAGAAACAGGATTTTATGGTTTAAGGACACAAGGAAAAAAAATGAGAAGGAGCAGGAAGAAAAAAAGAGCAAGGATAGAAAATGAAGGGTGGGGGACAGGCAAAGAACTTCTGAGAAGATAGATTTTGTTTATTCAGCTGTGTTGAAAATGCCCTTTGTACCCCCAAATATTCAGTATCATCTTTACACAAAGAAAAAGACATACCATTTTAGTGTTTTGTTTTTCATTTGTGGAAATCAAAGCAAGTTCCATATCTGTTGTGACATCAGGACAGAGATGAAAAGACAGAATTATCTGTTAGGATCCATAGGTGGAGTGGAAAGTGAGTGGAGAGCAGATTTAGGAGTGAGAGGTATTCTGGAACCTGCAGGGACGTTGGAGAGGGCACGAGACTCTTCACAGGGCAGCGAGCAGAGGGGGGCAGTTGGTGGGAGGAGCAGGCCTCTAGATTCCAAGAAATGGGAACTCCATCTGACACCTAGGATATTTAAAACTCGGGGAAGGTTGGGATTGATTTAAAAATGATGAGGGTGCCCAGCCAGAGTAGCTCAGTGGCTGAGCATCCACTTATGAACCAGGAGGCCATGGTTCAATTTCAGGACAGGGCACATGCCAGAGTTGTGGGCTCGGTCCCCAGTATGGGGCATGCAGGATTCAGCTGATCAATGGTTCTCTCTCATCATCGATGTTTCTGTCTTTCTCTCCCTCTCCCTTCCTCTCTGAAATCAATAAAAATATATTTCAAAAAATAAAATAAATGATGGGGGTGTCATTAAGCAGGAT
>NW_006299715.1:7243342-7255104 GCF_000327345.1 Myotis davidii
AAGGCACCTTGTGAGTATAAAATTGTGTGTTTACCCATTCAATAAGAAAATTGTTGAAAGTTCAATTGAATCAAATCAGAAATTTATAAGCCTCATATTGTGTAATTCTACCCTGGTAGAAAAGTAGACCTAAATTTATAGAGTATCAGTCTTAATAAGTAGTTAATAAAGGAGTTTGAAAGAGAGGCAATCTGTTGACTCCAGTGATTTGACAAGACAAGCTCCAAGTTAGTCATTAATTCTTCTTAATTGACACAGAAACTAATGAATATAAAATTTACATCCCTGTACTGTACCATATCTCTACACTCATTCCATATCTTGTCATCACAGAATTATGTTTCAATCTAAATTTTACTTGTGAAGTCGAAGAGCGACTTTCTATAATATTGAAGTATCTTTTTTAGTGCTGCAAGAACTCTAAACTTAAGACTTATAATCTGTGTTAAAGAAAAGTACCTTTGCTAGAGCAATTTCATTGGAAACCTGTCTTCTGCAAAAACTTGAATATTGCTAGCTACAGCAGGTTGATTTTAATTATGAACCTAGTGGCACTGACATCATTGATCAAGCTCTAAGTAACTCAATCTCTGTAAAAGAATTATGAAGATTTTATTAAAAGTAGAACTATAACTAATGACTTCCACAGGCTCATACAATCACATCCAGCCCTTAGCTCTCTGTCATATTAAGCATTTTAAAGATGTGCAGTTTATTATATGTCAATATACCTTAATTTAAAAATGTGAAAATATAAAACAAAAAGAATTATCATTTAGGATTTTCCTGATTCAAAATATGTTTCAGAGTCATTAAATTATTTGTTGCCCACCATCCACTCAAAATATGTTTCAGATTCATTAAGTTATTTGTTTCTCACCATTCATTCAACCATTTGCATAAGGGCTAGAGATAAGTTGGGCATACACAAACAACTAGTATCCATCAAATACTATTGCTAAAATTTTACTTTTTTTTTGTTGTTGTGTAGAAATAAGGAGATTATATTCTAAAAGTTTATTTTCTTCAACACTGAAATCCAAAGCATTATTGACCCTTAAAGATTAGTCAATTACTTGTCATCAACAGTCACTTTAAAAAATGTGCTTTTATTGATTTTTAGTGAAAGAAGGTAAAGAGAGATAGACACATGCATGAGAAACATTCATTAACTATCTCCTACACACCCCCTACTGGGGATTGAGCCCACACCCCAGGCATATGCCCTGACTGGGAATCAAACCAGCATCCTCAACCACCGAGTCACACAAGCTGGGCAGCAGTCACTTTTACTTAATGCATATTTATAAAATTATATATTTTTCTCATGCCTAAGAAAAGTTCAAATTATCCCCAAGAGTGCAGAATGTAAAATGAAAGTCCTGCTCACCTACCACTTTGCAATACTTCTTTAAGATTTACAATGGGACAGGATCACAAAGCTGATGAACTGTCATTTCTAGTTATTACTGACAATTGCATTCTCATATATTCTTTTGTGAATAGGAAAGTACATGGATAGGAATTATGCAGTGATTCATGGTCCTGGGGACAACTGCTGGTACTTTGATGAAGCCACCTCAATGTCCGCAGGAAATCAGTGTCTTGTCATCCTGTAGCTACTGTCATTAGAAATTTGGACAGCTTTTAATCCACCTTGACTTCCTGGTAGCAAATTACTTTATTTTATTTTATTTTTAATAAAGGGTGTTCCTAAAGGGATTCATTTGTCCATTTGATTAGAAGATCATTTTTCTCTTTAATATAAAAAAGAAAAAAAAGAAAGATAAAGAAAAGGAAGGAAGAGAAAAGAAGGAAGGAAGAATTAAAGGAAGGACAGGCAGTGGTCTCATGTTCTGTATGAGAGCAACCCTATCTTATTTTCTTTTTATCATTGCCTTTATGCCAGCCATGTTTGGTGATGGGATGGTACTGACTGGGAATCCTTTATCTCTGGGGGGCAATTTTTGACAATACATCTACTGCTTAGATCTCATCTGAAATACATTTTTATATGTAAAAAGATAAACTTCCCCTTTTACTTATGTAAAAGTTTGATTTGTCATTCTAATTATTCTTTAATTCCCTGTGTCAGATGTTTCCTATATCTATAACAGCTGCATTTAATCAACACTAGATTTGATTTTTTAAGTGGAAAATGGGTTATGATTTAGGAATTTGCTTAATATGCCAACTATTTTGGTTTCCTTAGCTTTAACTCTTATTCTGAGAGATTGTAATACTTTTCAATTCAATTGCCATTAACAGCTGAAGTATTGACTTGCAAATGAATATACATAAATGCTTTCATTTTTCTCTATTGATTATTTTTGCCAACTTTTAATTATGCTTTCAGGTGGGTAAATGGCAAAATCCAATTGCATCCATGACAAAGTGAGTTTTATCTAATCATTGAGATAAAGAAGAAACTCCTACCCATTAGGAAACTGTCAACAATGTTTTCCTAAAATAACTGTTAACAAGCTCCTAAACAAATGGTACTATGTAGAATCAATAAAAGGAGATTCTTCAAAATGAAATGGTACCCTATACTGATAGACAATTCCTTCTCTTTGTTAGAGTACTAATTTTAGAGAAAGAGGAAGGAGAAGAGAGCAAGAGAGAAAAAAAAACAAAAAACACACTGTTGTTCCACTTATTTGTGCATTTATTGGTTAATTCTTATATGTGCCCTTTGGTCAGGAGAATGTAAATCTCCCACAGAATTGAGGATCAGGGAGAACATGGATTTAGGGTCAGAGAGCCTGGATTCAAGTCCCCGCCCTTCTTTCTGGCTTGGGGTCCTTGACCATGTCATTAAGCATTATTTGTAGAGCAGGAATAGTCATTGTTAGCTCCATGTTTCCCGGGAGAAAGGAATGGGATAATGGGTATGCAAGGGGATTAGGGTTCTTGGCTCTCAGTATGTACTCAGTTCTTGGTAGTTCTCACAAGTGTCCAAGCACTGAGCCCTAGGTGACATTTCTACAAGGGCATCACTCTGGTTTGTAAACTCTGATCATTTCATTATTCTAATGACACTAAGCATAGTTATCTAACTTCCCTAAGAGCCAACAACTGATGAGCACTTACTATGTACCAGACTCTAGTCTGAATGCTTCAATTGAATGAACTAATTTAATATTCACATAAGCCTATAAGGTAAGAAAAATATATATTATTTTACAGAGAAGGATAACAGAAGTATAGGATTGCTATGTATTGTAAACTTAGTGGGAGAGCTAAGGGCTTCAAAAGATGGGATTGGACTGCGGATAATCTAACACATGAGCTCAAGTTTTATTGCTGCTCCTATTGAGATATAATGTCCTTAAGAGAAAGTTAATTATTAATGTTTCTTTGATTCCCTCTAAGCATTGAGCATGGGGCCTTGATACAACAAGCATAGTTGTCTTCAAGGAGCTCTCAATTTATTTGAGACCATTCAATGTGCAAAGATAGTAAAACACAATAACATTATAAAGCCTGACTCTGATCTATGTATTGGGTTCAGTGCACTATGGACCTTGTTTAATATTCAAACCATCTTTACATGATAGGTATGCTTATCCACATGTAACCATCAGAGATTCCAGTTTTAAATGCACACCCCACTGTACTGAGTTTGGGTAAAAATAAAATTTATTCAAGGATATTAAGTAGCCCTGAGAATTTCTGAGAGAGCCAGAGAATTATCCTTGGGTTAGTCTTGGTCAGGCTCAATGGCCAATCATGTCACCAGGGCTGTTGGTGCAAAACTTTCACAGCTAAGGCTTGAAACCTAAATCCCTGACACTTCTTTGCTTGGAACCTGAGTGACTCTTCATGTATTCTTGTGGATTCTTAATGGTACTTCCTTACCTTCAAACCAAGTCTTATGATGAAGCATCTGATTGGTGGAGGGTTGGGTCAGGTGTCTGAGGCCTAGCAGCAAGGTAGGATGGAAAAGTGAGTTTGTGGCTTAAATTTGGGGAGGAAGATTCATCAAATGGGGAATTCTCCAATTATAGGAAAGCTATTTTACAAAGTTCTAGAAAAAAGAAAACACTTGCAAAATATCCACTATACCTCCATGTTATAGACAAGGAAACTGGGGCTCAGAGGGTAGAGCACTAATTCCATATCACACAAGTGGGAAGCAGCAGGCTGACCAGATAGGCACAGATCTGCCTATCTCTGGGTGTTTTCCACCACATCGGGCTGCCTCTCACACAAACAAAGAAGAGGGCAGTGTATCTGAGAGGTTCAAAGAGTCAATGGGATGGGAGTTCAGAAAAGGAAGGCTCTCTTCTGGCTGGGGTAATTGCCAAAGTGCCTTGGGGAAAAAAACCTAATTTAGATAGCTCCCTAAAATCCGAATTACAAGACTGTAAGAAACAAATTTTAGGAGAGATTTCGTTTTCATCTTTATATTGAGTAGGAAACTGAGGCTCAGAGAAAAAGGAAATTGCTTTGTCCAAAGTCATAGCCTCCTAGTGAAAGCAGCTTAACCCCTAAGGCTGTGACAGTCAGTCCAGTCCTCTGCAGAGAGCTGCTGACCTCAGCTAGGTGATTGCACCTCCTAAATCACATCTCCAGCAGCACTGTTGAATGGGCTTCCCTTGAATTGATAAGCAGCGGGAGAGAGGAAGTCACATGCTTCAGTCTAAACAAAAAAGCTTTTATTTTGTAGGTGACTTCTCATAAAATACTCCTCACCCTGCTGTGCCCAAGGAGGTTAAGTGCTCTTGCTCAGAGCAGAGAGCTTTTCTTGTCTCTGCGCACTCTACTCCTTTCCTGCTCACACCAAGTATAGAAGGCAAGGAATAAAAGGTCACCTGCCTGCCACCTACTGCGGCACAGATGTCCTTAAGTGCTCACATGGCCTGCTCCAGAAAATGTCAGATTGCACCCTTATAACTCTTAGTTAGCAGTTGAATGGCTTTATTGTCCAGTCAATGGGTCCACTCAATTTTTGTCACTCATTTCAACACCCACAATAAAAAATAAACCCCAAAACGTGGGAATAAAACAACAAAAAAAGTTGACCTCTCAGCTTCCTGGACAGGTAACTATAGAGGTGTGTCCTTTCTGGCCTAGAGCAGGATACACTTTCTGATAAAAAGCTTGGCATTTTAGAGGGGGAAAAAGATTCAGAGGGTAGACAGTCCTATGATTGAATCACAGCTCTACCCCTGCTGGTGTGTGACCTGGAACCAAAAAAGACTTAACCTTTCAGAGTGTTTGTTTCCTTACAAAAGTAGAATAATTTGTAAGGGATTCGAAATAATGTAAGTATTTGACATTTATTAGGGAGTTGTAAAACATCAGGGATTATTAGTTTTACCCTTTATTTCACTTACTCTTTTTACCAAAGCTGGTTTCATCTGATGAGCTCTAACAGGTCCTCTGTATTTGATATTTTATGAAATAAAGTTCTTTATATAAAAATGCATTATAATATTAGTCCATGTAATTTTCAAAAACATTCTTAAGATATGGTTTTGTTACCTGCTCTTTACAAAGGAGGGCACTGAACATCCCCTCACCTTCACTAAACTTTAGACAAGTTTCTTATTGATGGTAGGCACCTGACTTCCCTTTTCTTAGAACATTTATGTTAGAAAATGAAGTTATAAATTCTTTCCCTGCCCCTTTAAGATGTAAATCTTCTAAAACCAAGAAATGTCTTTCTTAAGGATCTGACTACACCTCCCCCACTTTGAAATACTATCATCAACAAAGGCAGGTCCCTACCTTGGATAAGCATCAATTAGAAAACACAGATGGGCTCATAACATTGACCAACCAGCCCCGTAAGGCCCTCTAGTACTTTTCTATTAGTTCACCCCAACACTTAAATATCCTCCCACTTTTTTTTTTTACAGAGATGTTGAGTACAATCTCTCTCTATTGCAATAGAGACCTCTTTTTGCAATAGTCTTGAATAAAGCTTTCCTTGACTATCTGACTTGTCCAGTGGAATTTTTCTTTAACACTGGCCCAAAGCAAAAAAGACAATTAGGCAAAAATCTGGGATCAGTTGTGCTCCTTTCCTGTGGACTTGAATGGGATTTAAGACCAAAAGAATAGCCTAAGTCCTTATACTATCAATGTCATTGTCCTACAAAGGTAATCTAACTCACATGGCCTTGACTTGCTCTTCTGAAAGGTGAGGAAGCTGGAGTAGATTCCTGGTTTCACAGTTGGGTCTGGTGCTTCCCTATAAGCTTCCATGGGCAAGGGGACCAAGAAAAGTCTAAGTGGGGGCTGCTAGATCATCTACACTTAAATAACTGAGATAAATTGGGGTCTCAACTCATTTGAAAGAGGTAGGTACTACCACAGCTGGAAAAAAAAAATCCTACTGCATTGTGACATTTTTTTGGGCTTTCTAGTTCTAATATTTTAAGGTTCTTTCCAAACCTCAAGCTCCTTCCTACTATATCAAAGTAAATTCAGCATTTCTGTCCTTCCCCTAGGGTCTTTTTTCACAACTTCAGCTATCTCAGCTATTAATCTAATAATGTGGCTGAAAAATAGGCATCCAGTGAGGAGATACCTCTCAAATAATACATATTTACATTTTAACAGGGTCTACTCTGAAGATAACTTCCAAATCCACAACAAAATGTACTTCAGTGGTGAGAATTTCAGATTTCTGGGCCAGCATGACTGGTGCAATGGGCTTACTCAGTGAAGTCATTGAGTCCCTACTGTATGCAGACGCTGTTTCAGTATAGAGTACAAATAAGGTGAACCTTGACCCCATGGAGAATACAATCTGGTGGGAGATATTTGTTCTTCCTAAGCACTCTCTGAATTCTAAATTTTAAAAAGTAGGATGGATGTTTGGGTTCTTTGGAGTTCTAGTTCAAGAATGTTTTAAGCATAAACTAGGTGCGTGATGTCTTATCAGACTGTACGTTATAGGGAACAGAACCCAAGGGCAGGGAAGTTTATGTTCATTTTTATATTTCTTCTATCTGATCCTCTACTTTGCATGCACCCTGTACATATTAGAGGTTAAAAAACGGCTATTAAATGAATGAATATTTAAAAACTACTTCATGCATTAAAATTATAGCACATCTAAATATAAAACTGTAAACTAAGTTTCCAATAATTTCCCCACATTTCCCAAGCTATTATGCCTTTTGAAATTAAATTCAGCATTTAACTGTTAACCTCAGCTTGAACAAGACCTATCTCTTAGTATGCCCCAGGCAGGCTTATCAGAAACATCTTTTCACTATTAAAGCCTCAACCTACTTCAGCTACAAAACCCTATGGACTTACTTAGCATTAGACACTATCATTTCCATCTTTGTGACAACATATTCTAATTATCTGCTTTAGAAATAAGGTCCTGCCTCTTAATGAAAGTGTTTGTCTGGGGGCTGCAAAGGCCACAAGGCATTTTAAAGGCTTATTTTTTTTTTACTACATATGCAATTATAAGTTAGAAAATAAGCTTGAAAGTCAAGTCAGTGGAAGTTTTTTTTTTCCACTTCTTTCTCTAGTTGAAAAACATAAATATTAGTAAAAATGAATATCTTATTGCTTCTTGCCCAGAACAGTGTTTTCCAGATTTGAGCATGGTGATTCCAGGTGGCACTTGATGTCAGTTCCTTTGTTGCTAATGTCTTTAACATGATGGCAGTGAATGCACAGGTCTAGAATGATTTTCAGGTAAAGTAACCATGTACCTGTAGTAGTTACTCAAGTTCTATGAGCTTAAATTTCTCATTTGCATTCTTATTTTTCAGAGTTGGCAAAAATACAACTGATATCCTGAGACTCATTCCTAGCATATGATTGGGAATCAAAAAGTATAAGTTGGTATTTATGCCACTTTGCTTACTTTCCCCTGCAAAAAATGGATTATTCCAAAACTTTACCTCCTCAAGTCCTCAATTGCATTCTTAACTTCCTTTCATCAGGTGAACTTACTTCCTGTGGCAGTCAGAAGAGGGATTATCAGAGAAGAACCCCCCTAGCATTCCCTTTTTCAACAGCAAACATCTGTATTTTCTACCATACTTTCTTCTTTCTTCCTATCTTTGAGGAAGTACATGCCATATTCTTTTAAAAACTCGTTTCTCAGGCTACAGCAATTCCATTGACCTCCCACCAGACATTGCTCCATTCTTTACTCTCTGTTCTTTTGGTGAAGCTTCTAACTTTTTGCTCACTCAACCTTCAATATAGTGTACAGAGCAGGTCACCGAGGTTACAATAATGGTGGCAGCTGAGGAAAGTGTTCAGGCAATTAATATTTTTTTTCCATCAAGGGCTTATAACAGGCTGTTAAGAAACCAAGTACTCTTTCCACTGCATCTAATCACTCAGACACCAAGCCCACAAAATACACTAAAATGTTTATGATGACACCATTTAAAAATAAGTGTCTAAAAACACAATTACTCAAATTCTTATACATCTGACATCTACATCCTTTCAAAATCCATAAACAAACACTTAAAATGCTGCTAAAGTAGTTCCAGATTAATTACACGAATCAGACTTTTGGCTCCAAAGTTTATGACTAGAATTCCAATAGTACTTTTTCATTTCATTGCGTATAAATAAGAAAAAAAGTAGATTGATTTATAATACACAGTATAAATATCTACAAATTTAGAGTCTACTTTAGAAATACTAAAACATAACTTTATGATGAAAAAGTAAGATATATATTTATTAGTGAAAATTCTGTAAAATAAATAAAAAGCTAATAAAACAAAAAGTACACATGGTTGAAGGTGAAATGAACTGGGAAGAACTGGAGGTAGATGCTGTAGACTGTGTTTTAAGCAGATGGATAGCTAAGGAAAAAATAAATGTAGTGTATTGGGAAGAGAACACAAGAACAAAGCAAAATCATATATATATATTTCATATTAATACACTAGTAAATTAATCATTTTGGAGCATATATCATAGACCTATTTTTACAGATATATTCAAATTAAAATGTCTACTTATTTTTATTATGCAGATTCAATAGAGAGACAAAGAGCAATGCTGGCAAGTTGTAATAGCTTTTCTCCTTCAAGTGCTCCCCCATACCTCTCCCCCTCTGAATGCTTCTAGACCAGTGGTTGGCAAACTGTGTCTTGCAAGCCACATGTGGCTCTTTGGCCCCTTGAGTGTGGCTCTTTCTAAGCCATAGGAGTACCCTAATTAAGTTAATAACAATGTACCTACCTATATAGTTTAAGTTTAAAAAATTTGGCTCTCAAAAGAAATTTCAATCGTTGTACTGTTGATATTTGGCTTTGTTGACTAATGACTTTGCCGACCACTGTTCTAGGCCAATATATAAAAGAATGACTATATTATATGTTCACATATACTGCCTATTAAAAATTCAGATTCTTTCTATCTATCTATCTATCTATCTATCTATCTATCTTACTGGCTCATCCCAATTTCCTAATTCTAAGGATAAGGATGATTTATAGGCTTATACTAGAAGAGAAAGATCTGTCTTAAGTTTGAAAATCAGGCAGAGGGTGACTTCTCCCACTAAGAGGCAACATTCTTGCTCATTTTAGTATATACTAGTTTTTAAACACTGAGGGTAAAGCTTGAAACAATATGACGTTTACATAAAAATGATGGTATATTTTTGTACAGTAGAGGCACCTGGGATGGGCCCTTAACTTGTCTTGGGGGTCAGGAATATATTTCTGAGGGAAGTGACATAAGGACATCTAAACTGAGACCTATACCTAGTCTAGGAGGGGGTCAAGATTGGATGATAAGTTTTGTCCTCAATTAATATAATATGATTAAATGTCCTTGACTTGCCTGAACCCACCCTTGGAAACAGGAGAGCTAGAAATCAGCTATTCTCTAGACATGAAAGCTTAACCTTCTCTTAAGACTGATTATCAATGATATTTTAGTTCCTGGTATCATGTTACATCATCTGGTTTGACCAACACCAAAGTTTCTTTATAGGAGGGAGCATTACCTAGACTGTACTCTAACTCTCAAGACCTTGAATTCTCTTTTTTTTCTTTTCATCCACCCATTCATCCATGCACCTATTCATCCACCCAACCATCCAAACATCTATCTATCCATCCATCCATCCATCCATCCACCCATCTATTCTAATTAATATATACCTTATAAATTACAAAGTATTATGATTGATGTTGTGTAAGAAAAAACAGTCAAACTTTGATGTTTAGGGAATTTTCAGTCCAATAGGTAACTTCAGTCAAGCGCATGTGTTAGATACCTGTGGAAACTAAGTTCGCAGACTCCGTGTATTTGAAGAGGCATGCTCCCTGCCTCCTTTATGACAAGTAGGCAGCTTTGCTTCTGTCCTCACTGTGCCATTACTACGGATACTGTAATTCTTTGGCCCTTTCACATTCATTGTGGGAATATTATTCATCAGATAGTACCATCTTGAAACTGAATAAAACGAACATAGAAGACAATCATGACTAACACTGATACAATGGTGCCCTTGGGTCAAACATTTGCTTTACTAAATGCCAAACCGTCTCCAGTTTCTAGTGATAAAACATGATTTCATTTGCTTTTAGCACTTTTGAAATGCCTCTAGTGCAGCCCTTAATCAGAGAAGATATATTTATAGCTGTACCTTCTCTAATATGGTGCCATAAGCGGACATTCAGACCAATTAGAAAAAAGGAATGTCTGGAAAAGAAAAGTCAAGAGAAAGAAGGGTTTCAGACTCCAATGAGAGAGCCAGCCACAGACATTTGGATATTAGATGTAGGTCACCTATGTACCTAGTGAACTATCTTGAGAAGTACTACACAGAAGCTGTGAATAGGGGGGAACATTTCAGCAGAAGCAATCTGAATGATGCAAGGGATACTTCCTTGCTCAAAACCACCCAGTGATTTCTCATGGAAATTAGAATGGGTCTCTTTAGAGGGACTGGCAGAGTCCGACCACATGTTCTCTTACTCTTCACCTTCACATTTAAGGCTCTTCAGGATCAGGCTCTTGCTCTCTTTCCAACTTCATCTCCTCCACATCCTTGCTCACAACACTCCAAGGGCAGGAGCCCTCTTCCTGCTCCCTGAACCTTCTTGCACATCCCTCTTGCCCTTGCACTCGCTGTTCCTTCTGCCAAGGAGGCTCTTCCCCATTGATCTTTACAGAATGGATTCTCTCTTATTACTCAGATCCCAGCTCTAGTGTCTCTTGCCAGCTTGAATGGAGAAGCCCCCTCTATACTTCTCATTTTTCTCTTCTCAGACCATGACTGTATCCCCATTATTATATTTGATTTTCCTGATGGCTCATTTGCTAATGTAAGTTATTTTACAAATTATTGTAAATTCTAAAGTGATTATTTGTTCTTGTAAATTACTGTAAATCTGTTTATTAATGTTCTTATCTATTGTTTGCTTTCGTGTACATTGAAAGGCAATAGAAAGCACTGGTTAAGAATAGATTCTGGAGTCAGTTTGGCTTTGAATCTCATCTCTACCCCTGATTGATTTGGTGAGTATGGGTGAGTTACTTGCTCACCTCTGCTCGGTTTCTTATTAATAAAATTGGGATAAAAATAGTACCTACCTAATAGGGTTGCTGGGAAAATTAAAGGAATCAATCAAAATAAATCACTTAGAACAAAGCCTGGCATGAGTAGCACTTAATAGTAATAGTAGTAGTAGTAGTAGTAGTAGTAGTAATAGTAGTAGTAGTAGTAGTAGTAGTAGTGTAGTAGTAGTAGTAGTAGTAATAGTAGTAGTAGTACTACTGCTACTAGTAGTAATAGTAGT
>NW_006299715.1:7255233-7265727 GCF_000327345.1 Myotis davidii
GGTAGTAGTAGTAATAGTAGTAGTAATAATAGAAGTAGTTTCTTTCATTAAAACTATGAGATTATGAATTGAAGCCTCTAGTTCAATGTTAAACCCCTAGTATCTAGCATTGCATTTGGCAATTGTGGATACTTAATATTGGTTGAATAAATATTTTATAGGGGAGTGCCTAGAGGAAGATAAGAAATCTCAAGGGACTAGATCTAAAAGAGCAATTTAAGCCAGTGATAAAAAGAAAGTCATTATTACATAATGATGGGGGAGAGACTGAAAGTGTTGTTAGCACAATTAGCTGTAACCTGATATTAACAAGGCCAAGGTGATAGGTTTGACACCTTTGTATGTTCCACTTAGGTTTGTTCTCTGCTGTCATGGTTTACTACCCCTAGCCAGCTGTCTTATGCATCTATATTTTGGATCAGGGAGGAAGAGAATGAAGAAATAAACTTCTATCAATTATGGCTAAAGAAAATCACCTGAAAATGCATTGCTAATAAAAGTGGGGTCATTCTTGACATTGGCAACATGACAAGAGCTTGCAGTGCCAGCTCCTTGCTGAGCTCAAACCACCTCACACACGTGGTCTCATCCCAATAATATTTCCAGTGCTTAGCCTCTCCCTCCTGAGACTGCAGTTTGAATCTGAGAAACTGGGAATGTTGCCTTCTCCTTTCCTGAAATATTTTTAGCTGCCACCAGGTGGTACTAGGTAAGCACATCCAAATAGGAAAATGTAATTTTAATACAAACACAATTCTAAGAGCTGGAAAAAAAAGTTTTCCTTTAGTGTAATTTCTAGAAACATAAATATGGAGCAAGACAGAATACACATCACTCGTGGTTTGACTTCTAAAACAAAGCTGGGTTTTTCCCTAAAACCCCAATTGTGCTCAGATTTGGAAGAAAACTGCTCCTTCCTGTGCCTCAGACTTCAGTTCTCAGGAAGCTTTTGCTGTTCTAAGTTCTGTGGATCTCAGCCCTAGATCCACAGAAGGTTTGTACATTTTCCTTGAATATTTACTTGGCACGCTGCCAGGAACTTTTCTTCTTCCACCTTTCCTCCCAGACTCATAGCTCCATGCTTTTGCCTGCCTCAGTTTACTCATCTGTGAAATGGGGATAGAAAAGCATGTCGTACGCATTTCTGCACACGTGAAAGCAAAGCCTGTCCTGTCTCTGAGTGACAGGTAACTAGTCCATGGCCATCCTCATGGACCATTTCAACTAATCCTTAGGAGCAAGTACTATCGGTTCCTTTTCCTTATTTGAGAGTTTAACACCCTTTTCACTCATTTCTACAAACAACAAATGGATCCACACCAGCCAGCAGCCATGCCAGCAGACAGTTATGAGAAGCATCAACAGAAAGAATAGTAATTTTCATTGGCTGAGCACAAGCTCTGTCACTTTTCTCCACGGCTACTTGCACTTCACACCCTTTTACTAGACGAGTACGGCTTCCAGTGATGGCTTCAAACATCGACTCTCTCTTGTCTAGATAACCAAGAGATGCCTTCTTTCCTTGATTTCAACACCAATAGCCTCATTCTTATTTCCAGGTAACTGTGCACCTTCATTTGCTTTCCTGCCCACATGTCCACTTTTTCAAATATGTCTCCTCAATACCCTTTAAAACAGATTTATCCCCTCTTTCTCTCTGCTATTTTCTTACTCTTTGAAAAAAAAAAAATTCTGCTCCAAACTTTTATTATCCTAGAGGAGAGGCAGGAAACCTTTTTTTTCTGCCAAGGGCCATTTGGATATTTATAACATCATTCACGGGCCATACAAAATTATCAACTTAAAACTTAGCCTGCTATATTTGGTCAAACATTTAATTAACTCATCCCTAATGCCTGGGCAGGGCCAGACCAAATGATTTTGCAGTACTGCCCAAGGGCCCGATGTTCCCCACTCCTGTCCTGGAGATTACAACCAAATTGCTATAAGCAGTGGTTCTCAAGCTTCTGGCCCTTTAAATTCAGTTCCTCATGTTGTGACCCAACCATAAAATTATTTTCGTTGCCACTTCATAACTGTAATGTTGCTACTGTTATGAATCGTGATGTAAATATCTGATATGCAGGATGGTCTTAGGAGACCCCTGAGAAAGGGTCATTCGAGCGCCAAAGGGGTCGCGACCCACAGGTTGAGAACCGCTGCTATAAGGCATTGATTATTTGATGAGAGACGTGTACACTTTTCTTATCCTATATCCTTGCACTAGATAAGCCTAGAGACACATACTAATCCTTTCCAGTGGAGGCTCCTGCTGTGGCCACAGAACTACAACAACGTCAGAGGATCTTCAACGTAAGTCCTCTTACTCTGGGAAAGTGTGTCGGGGGCCTCCAGTAGAGGTGGGATAGGGGAGAGATGGTGTGATAAGATACATTCTTCTGAGGAGTACACATCAGCTTACCAGGCATTTCTAAGTGAAATTGGTTCAAAGTCCTAATCTTACTTAAAAATACAATCATTAAAGGATTTGGATAATATTCAAACTAGCTCTACTTAATGCCCTTAAATAAAATATACAATGTTCCTTCCTATCTTTCTCAACCCATTTTTCCCCCAGTAGCCCAACTTAAGTTTTGGATTAAAACAAACAAATAAACAAACAAACTAAAACAAACAAAAATGGCCACCAAACATCATATTTTAGGATAGCAGGGGCTTCATATTTTATTTTTTTCTAGATTCCATATATTTTGCATACAGCAATGCAAGTATTTCCTCATTTCATTTTCTTCCGGGCATATGGCAGTAAGTATTTATTTTGTTAAACCTCTAAGGATAGATCAGCTGAAGGCAATAAAAGTCACAGTTATCATTTATATGGGTATATGGTCCATTTCTGACAATCCTCAAGATCATAGCATGATATTTATATTTTAAAATAGCTAGCTTATATGTACATTTTAGTTTCTCATTCCACACTAAGCCAATATAAAATTCTAAAGAAGCTAACCATGTGTGACTGTAGATCAGCCGTGGGCAAACTACGGCCCGTGGGCCGGATCCGGCCCCTTTTGAATGAATAAAACTAAAAAAAAAAAAAAAAAAAGACCGTACCCTTTTATGTAATGATGTTTACTTTGAATTTATATTAGTTCACACAAACACTCCATCCATGCTTTTGTTCCAGCCCTCCGGTCCAGTTTAAGAACCCACTGTGGCCCTCGAGTCAAAAAGTTTGCCCACCCCTGCTGTAGAAAGTAAAATTAAAATGATTTTTTTCCTAATGGCTGAGGTATTAGATATATAATCAACTAATTGATCTTTAGTAAAGGTAAAGGAACATTTTAGAGACTATGGCAACTTGCAAAGGGTATAATTTCTAAGGGTGAGATCTGCTCATTCATTCTGAGATGTCTTCTAGCTAATTTTTAAAAAATATTTTAGAGAGAGGAAACAAGAGAGAGAGAGAGGAGAGAGACTCATTTGTCATTCCACTTATTTATGCATGCATTGGTTGATTCCTGCATATGCCCTGACTGGGCATGGAACCCACAATCTTGCCATATTGGTATGACCCTCTAGCCAACTGAGCTACCCCTCCAGGGGCGTCCATCTTAATGTTTTTGAAATTCCCTTTTGTTTTGCTGTTTTAAGCATGCATGCCTATCCCATGCTAGGCTCAGGGGAAACTTGGTGAGAAATTTAATAGGATTTTGACGACTCAAAAGAACAGAGAACCACTTGTCAGGAACACATTGCCGGGAGGTCCGTCTTTACCAACAATTTGATGACTGGCATTAGGACAGTTAGATCCTCCTGACTCATTCTCTAGCATTTCCTTCCTCCTGCAAGTTGTTGCTCTGCCTGCGGGCTGTAAACTTCTATGCTTAATACGTCCTGACAGCATACTGCTCCTGTCCTAATTGGCCTGGTACAGAATGACAACAAATACAGAACAGCCTCCCAGCGAGGGTGGGAGGAACACAGGCTCTGCAGCCCAATAGCCCTAGAACTGAAACCTGACCTTGTACTTTACGGGCCTGTGACTTTAGGAAATACACTCAACTTTTCTGAACCTCAATGTTCTCATCTGTCAAATGGACCTAGTAGTACCAACAGCAGTAATGGGCACCAATTCCCAGTTCATCACGTTGTTGTGACAGACAAATGAGGAAACCTTTACAAACCATGCAGCACCTGGCACACAGCTGGGTTGGAGAAAGGCTTGCCATATTTAATAATTTTGTTAAGTATTAATCTTCACCATGAGTTTTGAGTAGTGACAACATCACTCCAAAGCATTCTTATTGCAAATGCCCTTTTATAAAAAGGGACAGTTTGCACTGAGGTGAAGAATGAGTCAGCAGGGGGAAAGCAAATCTTCAAAGCAAAAGCCTCTTGACTCACCATATCCTGCTTTTACTCACTTAACCCGCTACATCTTCAATAGCCAGCAACCGCAGCCAGACAGTCCAAATAAGCTCTTGAATCAAATAAGACATTGACTCAAAGTAAGGCTTTTTCTCTCTCCCTGACTGGCATGAAAATGTATTAGAGGCGGTAATATATTTAACATTTCTTACATTATTTTTTTCTAATATATCACTAGATTGTCTACAGAGAATCACTAAGAAATTCAGTTTAGTCCCCAGCAAATTAAACATGCATTATTTTGAATTGATGATTTTTTTAATATATATTTTTATTGATTTCAGAGAAGAAGGGAGAGGGAGAGAGAGATAGAAACATCAATGATGAGAGAGAATCATTGATTGGCTGTCTCCTGCACACTCCCTACTGGGGATTGAGCCTGCAACCAGGGCATGTGCCCTGCCTGACTGGAGATTGAACCATGACCTCCTTCCTGGTTCATAGGTAGACTCTCAACCACTGAGCCACACTGGTTTAGCTATAAATTAATATTTCAAAGGACAAAATTATAATGTGGCTAGCAGCAGTTTATGTCCATCAGCAATAAAACAATGCTTCTCATAAGACTGTGTGCAACCTACTTATGTTTTAAAAGCCCAATGACAGGACACTAAGGATGGTGCTTTCTTCAACACAATGTTGTCTTCTGGTAGCTATATAGAAAAGCAAGACACACAAACACTTGCCATGAGAAATGAAAATGCCCCCCTGAAATTCAATTAGTTTAACTCCTCCATTCTCTTTGGTTAATTTTTTTTTCCACTCAAGAGAGAAAAGTTATGTTCATAGAAGTTATGCTTTTAGTAATTATTCAGGTTTACAAAATCTTTATTCAAATACCAGAGGTCTGGTAAATCATTACATTCAGGGATGATACTTTCCCCTTCATTTTAATTTTGAAATTTGCATTTCTTTTTTAATTTTATGCCTTTAGTTACACCAATAAGGATTCAAACATGTTTATGATCAAACCACGGATGCTCTGAAGCTTGTAGTGCACGCCCCTTCCTACGGTTAAATGTTGAAGAAAAATACACTAATGTAATCTTTGTGAAGAAACACGATTCTTAAGAAATATGAGAAAAGCGTGGCGAAGAAGATTTTAAACGTCCAGTGCCTGTGTTAATGATTTTGAACATTGCACACTTCTGCATACTAATTTTGTTCATTCTAATACTGCAATTCTCCCAGTAAGAGGGAACAAGGGGGGAAGGGTTTTTGCCTTTTTTTTTTTATTTACTATTTTTACTTTTATAGATATGTTTTTATTATTGATTTTAGAGAAAGAGGAAGGGAGAGGGAGAGACAGTAACATCAAAGTGAGAGGGTAGCATCAATCAACTGACTCCTGCATGCCCCCTACTGGGGATCGAGCCCAAAACCTGGGCAAGTGCTCTGATCCGGAATCAAACTGACGACCTGGCAGTACATGGGACAATGCTCAACGAACTGAGCCACACAGGCCAGGGCATTTTACTACTTTTAATAAGTGATATTGTTATTGTTTCCTTTACTAAGTGCTATTTACTAAATACTCTCGGGACATGCCAATCACAGACTCCCTGCCCTGACTTTGAACCAAGCAGAACGCAAGAGGCCTCATCTCTCTGGAGCAGACCTGGGTAGCATGATTTCAGTCTGGAGCAGCGGTTCTCAATCTGTGGGTCGCGACCCCTCTGGCGGTTGAGTGACTCTTTCACGGGGGTCGCCTAAGACCATCCTGCATATCAGATATTTACATTATGATTCATAACAGTAGCAACATTACAGTTATAAAATAGCAACGAAAATAATTTTATGGTTGGGTCACAACATGAGGAACTGTATTTAAAGGGCCAGAAGGTTGAGAACCACTGGTAAGGAGTTGCTCAACAAGCACACAGCTGTGTAAACTCCTCTAACCAGTTTGAACTTAGTGTAATTTCTTCTTGTTTTTTTAGGGCGGAGGAGTTGGGGGCTGGGCAGGCAACTCCTGTGTTCAGACAGGGGATCAGGTGCTGGTGATACGATGATAAACGAGGAAAGATGAACAGTAACCAAAACAGAAAGGTTAGCAAACAGTCATCCACCAATATCCTAAACTCCACAGGCTTTAAAAGTGGGACTCTGTACTTTACTTGCCCTTCCTAAAAAAAATAAAAATAAATAAAAGACTAAAATAAAGAAACTCTAATGGCCAATAGGGTTTAAGAATCTATTTACCTATCATTCCACCTACCAAGTCACATGCAAATTAAGTATGTAATTACATTTCAATGGCACAGCTGCTCTGCTAGCTTTCCTTGCATTTATTTGTGAGTTTCAAAGGTTTCATATGAAAACCTTGAAAGAAAGTAAATATTTGGAAAAGGAGTTACAATTTGTCATCAGTAATCCTTCCCTGGATAGGGAAAGGAAGGCAAATCCTGGTAGATCCGAGAATTATGGCTTTCAGAAATATTAGCGTCACCCTGAGATTCAGCCTGCTAGGATTATGTTGCCTAGCAAACCCTCCATGTATTCAATGTCTGTGTCATTTATTACAGTAAAAAGCAAAATGGTCCAAAAGAGAATTGTTTGCAGTAAGCACAGAGATATTCTGAACAAAGGTAGACTTCCATTGCATTCACAAGTGCGGGGCAGTAAATACCACATTGCTTAGCCACCGCTCTGCGTCACCTTCCTCTGAGAGCTTTCTGTATTTGGTAGCAGAGGAAGAAGATATATATATTAGAGAGAGAGTGGGAGAGAGAGGAAAAGGCAGAGAGAAATATTGATGGATTGGTTGCCTCCTGCCTGCAGCCAAGATACCTGCCCTTGACCAGAATTGAACCCGGGACCCTTTGGTCTTCAGGCTGATGATCTATCCGCTGAGCAAAGTGGCTAGGGCTGGAAATTACATATTAAAGGAACATGAGACTAGAATCTTAAGCTGTCACATAGGAAGCCTGGAAAGAATTCACAAATGACCAATTGCACGCAGCTTAATAATGGAAGGTGGTCTTCTGAAGCTTTATACGCTGCAGGGAAACCACTTACCGGGTGCTGCCCTAGGTCCATTGGTCTCACTGGTTCCGTACAGTCCCCTCCTGAGCGTGTCGGGGCGACGATCTCTAGTGCTGAAAGCGGGTGGTCACATGTGCAACAGCACGAGGCTAGTTAACTATGAAATGAGGACCAGGGACCCACTTATTTACCCCGGCCCGTGCACCCAATAATGAAGCACAGCTGCACCACTGTTGGAAGATGAGCAATCCCCCAGGTGAGGCAGAGTTTTCCACAGCAGAGTAAGCTCTCACATGATGGATGGGACCGATTTAAGGGTGGCGAGGTGAGTCTCAGATAACTTGGCTTAAAAGATTTCAAAGAAAACAATGTTTTCATTCCTGATTTTTCAGTGTCGTTATACCCTCCTCCTGAAATATCTGGATTTGTGTAAAATTGAGAGTCCACAGGCTAGCACATAGTAGGCATCCAATGCATGGTTTGAAAACTTTATTTGTGTTACTATTCTGATTATTTTCCTCACTAGAATGGCCTGACCTCAACGCATGATTTATTTTTATGCTTCCACATAGAAATCTTGGGTCATAATTCTCCCTAATAGTCATCCATTTCACATTGTTTTATATTATTCTTAAGGACATGAATTGATTTTGAATCTTTTTCTTTAGACGTATAACTTATAAGCAGCCATCCAATTATACCCAGAGGGCAAATTTATTAGAGTTCAGGAGAGGAATATAATTGTAGAATATTTCACCAGAATGTAATGTCAGCATTTTGTTATAGGTAAATAGTTTCATTAAATTTTTATGCACCTTTAATTCTATGATGATATCAATTTGGTGGCACATTGAGAAAAACATGCCATTAAATATATGGATTAATTATGAATCATATCCTGTTTTAGAAACATTCAAAGATAATAAATTCTACATTTATTTTTACATTGAAGAGATTGATAGTAACTGTGAACATAAAGTAAGTGCACAGAAACTTGCATGCTTTTATGTTCTGTTAATGTGGATTTAAAATTATAATATCAAAAGGAAAAATGAACACAGAGACTAATTACGCCCAGTGTACTAATGACAGTTCTCATCTCACTCAATTACCACTTCACTCTTGTCCTAGTTGCTCAAGCTACAGCAACAAAATGACATACACTGTGTGCCATAAACTACAAACATTTATTTCTCACAGTTCTGGAGCCAGGAGGCTTGGGATCTTGGTGAAGGCCCTCTTCCTGGCTTATAGATGACCATTTTCTCATCATCTCCTCACATTGCAAAGGGAGAGAAAAGGCTAACTCTCATCCTCTTCTTCTAAGAACACTAATCTCATCATGGGGGCTATTCCATCTTGACCTAATCACCTCCCCAAAGTTCCAGCTCTCCTAACTGTCACATTAGGGCATTAACATATGAATTTAGTAGAGGATATAAAAATTTTTTATAGGATACAAACATTCAATCCATAGCATTCTGGTGGAATTCTGTGGCTCAAATGTTTGTACAGCCCCAGTCCCCCTAAACCCATGTCCTTCTCACATTCAAGATATATTCATTCCATTCCAATAACCCCAAAATCCTGTTCCAGCACCAACTCTAAAGTTTCACTTAAATATTACCTAAATCAGATAGGGATGAATCTCCAAGTTCAGCTAATCTTAGGCAATCCTAGCTGTGAGCCTATACAACCAAACAAGTTATATGTTTCCAAAATACAATAATGGCACAGGCATAGGATAGAGATTTCCTTCAAAAAAAAAAAAAAAAAAAAAACTCAGAGAGAAGGAAGGAGGAACAAGTCTCAGAGAAGTCCAAAACCTTGTAAGATAGGTCCATGCAATCTTAAGGCTTGATGCTCTACTTTCCAGACTCACTAGGATGGCAATGTCACTCACAACCTAGATGATGCTGTCCACGTTGTGGCTCTCTGCCTGATGGGGATGTTTCCCTATGTATCTAAGTGGCCCTACCCCTATGGCTTCTGTTGGAGCCTAGGCCATGTCCTTGGTAATCCTTGAAATGCCTTCAGGATCCTTCTTCCCTTTTCTTGAAAGATAGCAGGCATTCCCTGCTTTCCTTTGTTAGGTCCCATCACCTCCCCCTGAGTTCAAACTGGTGGTTTCCTGCAGGGGTGGCTGATTAGCTCTGTGCTTCACACCCACACTCACCTCCTCATCAACCAGTCTACACCATTAGTGTTGTCTGCAAACAAAGTTTCTTATTGTTTGTAATATGGACAGTCTGAGAATGTTCTTCAGTTTCAGTTCCTTTTTGCTTAACAATCGTCTTCAATTCATTTTATCATCTTGCATTTTAGCATAAGCAGTGAGGAGGGGCCAGCTGCTCCTTCAACACTTTGCTTAGAAAAGTCCGAGCTAAATTCCCAATTCCATTCCTCCCCAGTTCTCCCCTCCACAGGAGAGACCTCTGCTTCTCCATAAGCTGTTGTCTTAGACTCTGCACATTTTTTTCTGTAATTGTGAGAGTCTTTAGGGATATGTAGGAGCCAAGTATCTCTGTTTCCAGCCTCTGTTCTTCTTCTTCTTCTTCTTCTTCTTCTTCTTCTTCTTCTTCTTCTTCTTTTAATTATTGTGGTAAAATATACATGGCATAAAATTTACCATGCTAATTATTTTTAAGTGTGCAATTCAGTGGCCTTAAGTACATTCACAATAGTGTGTAACCATCATCACTACTTTTAGAGACTTTTCATCAACCCAAATAAGAATTCTACGCATGAAGTAATAATCCCCTTGCCTCTTCTCCCTAGTCCCCGGTAATCACTATTCTACCCCCTGTCTCTGTGAACTTGACTACTCTGGCTCACATGAGAGGAATCATACAATATTTATCATTTTTATTTCACTTAGCATAATGTTTTCTAAGTTCAGCCATGTTGTAGTAAGTATCAGAAGTTCACTCCTTGAACTTGAGAACCAAGATGGCGGCATAGGTTAATGCCGGAGATTGCTGCTTCGAACAACCAATTCAAATTACGCCTGAAACACGGAATGGACACCATCCAGAACCACAGGAGGGCTGGCTGAGTGGAAATTCTACAACTAGGAGTAAAGAGAATATCATACCCAGACTCAGAGGAGGCGCAGTG
>NW_006299715.1:7267156-7298105 GCF_000327345.1 Myotis davidii
GGGGTGAGGGCATGAGCGGGGAGGGGAGGGTGATGTGGGGACAGGGACACATATGTAATATCTTAATCAATAAAAAATATATTAAAAAAAAAGAAAAAAAAAGAAAAAAGAAGTTCACTCCTCTTTATGGCGGAATGATTTCCCAGTGGGTATGCATCTCATTTTGATTATTCATTTATCTATTGAAGGACATGGGTTTCCCCCTTTTCCTGCCCCCTTCCGGGCTATTGTGAAGAATGTGTCTGTGAATGTTGGTGTATAAGTATCTGTTTGAGTCTCTGCTTTCAATACTTTTGATTATAACCGAGGAGTGGAATTACTGGATCATATGGTAAGTGTATGTTCAATTTTTTGAGGAGCCATCAAACTGTTTTCCTTTCTGCTCCTCTTGGCACTTCCTTTTGGTCTCCATCTTCCTGACTCTTTACATAGCTCTGTCTTTTTCTGCCTTATTTTCTTCCCCCTCCCCCATCCTGTTCCTTCTATTTCTAAGTAACAGTTAGCTACAGTATGCAATAGATTTATCATATTTACATAGATTTATCATATTACCACAGACTCACATGGAGCTGTTGTTCAGTTAAAGGCATATAAATGTGAAAGTCCTTTATTAAAAAATGTAAATGTTTTTTTTGCAGATGTTTTACTTTTTGTTTGTTTTGCTAATGTAGACTATTTTCAACTGATTTTATGGAGAGGTGATTTGTTCTGACATTCTCAAGTGGTATGTGCTCTATCTCAGAGGTTGGCAAACTCAAAGATTTACCTTAAAATTCAAAGATTAAATAGACTTTGCAGACCATACAGTCTCTGTTGCAACTACTCAGCTCTGCCATTGCTTCATAAAAGTAGATACTGATATGACTAAAAATGAATGGGCATAGTTGTGTCTTCATTTACTAAAACAGTTGGGCTAGATTTGGCCTTTGGGTCGCAGTTTATAAACCCCTTGCATTTGAGGGCAGAATAACAGTTTTTATTGAAACATTTTTGCCAAATAAATAAGATTAGGCAAGAGGTAATTTTGGAAATATTCATTCATTTTTTTATTCATTTACTAAACAAATGCTTAGTAGGTATCAATGCTGTATTTTCTTTTTCCTTCTGGATATAGTGGAAACCAAGAGAGACAGCAGTCTTGCCTGATGGAACTTCCATTTTAGAGACAGGAGACAAGAAATGGAAATGAAACTAATATAAATTTACATAATAGGACAATAAAATAAATGTAAGTCAATGGAGAGTGCCTGTGGGTAGTTATTTGGGCTAGCAGTGGCCAGGGAAGGCCTTTCTGAGGAAAGAGCATTTGCGTAAAGACCTAAAAGATTTACAGAACCATGTGGCTCTGTTGGAGAATACAGCTTATGGGAAGGCTCTGAGACAGAGACAAAGGGCATTCTCAACAGGGCAAGTGTGGCTCCAGAAGAGTGAGCTAGAGAGAGGGAGGTGATATAATCGCAGAAACAGGAGAATCCAGGTCACTAGGTGCTCCTTAGATCATGATATTTAATCCTACAAAATCTAATCCTCCCATTTCCATGAGCTCCTCTCTCTCTGTTCCCTCTTTTGGAACTAAAATTGCAGATGGTCTCCTTTGTCTTACACAGAGTAGCTTACACAGTCCTGGCGGCCAACGCCTAAGGCACTGTGTCTGCGGGGTAATGCAGAGACCAAGTTATGCCTGGTTCTTGCTTTGAGCAGCTCTAACCTCAGAGGGAAGGGCAGCAGCGATCACAGGGCAGTGCTCTGATCAGGGCTGGCTTCATGGTCGCTCAGAATCCCCACACTCAGAAAGGTTGGTTTAATGTTCTGGTATTGCTGTCTCAAAATTCTTAGTTTTTTTTTACACAGGCCCTGAATTTTCATTTTCACTGGGTCATTCAAATTATTCAGCTGGTCCTAACTATGCGAGGCACACAGAGGGAAGCTATGGCAGCCTAGAACAAGTGTCTAAACAGAGTCTTTGAAAGGCAGAAGAGATGATAAGGGAAGATTTCCCCTAACATGTAATGGAAAACCTGTTAGCTGGCCTGGCAGGAATGGGGAAAGGAACAGGTCCATATTATAGATGGAACAAGGAAAGGGACACAGGTGAGAGACAGCAACTGAAATAAGGTCAAATGTTCAAAGTATCAATAAAAATTTGTCTGTGAAATTATTTTGTCTTGTTACTTAATAGAGAAGAGTAAAAACAAAGATCCGCAAATGATCATAGCCCAGCTGCCCTACAAAATGGCTGCAATTATGCCATTGATGTTGTATAAGCTACTTTTTAGGAAAAATTAGTTAATTGCTTATTGTTTTAATTATTAAAGCTCTTTTTAAAGCTTTCTTTATGTGTCACAACTAAGCCAGAGAGAAAGGAAAGTTGTTCAAATGTGTATGTAAAGTTAGCTAATGGATTTATTTGCTGATTCACATGGGGTTTAAATAGGGTCCTGCTCACACTTAGAAAAATGTTTTATCAGCCACCGGGCTCCAAATTGTCAAAATTAGGACAAATCTCACATTTTCACATGCTTTGGGGATTTCTGGATCCACAAATCCCTCATTAGTAGTCATTCATTATTGATCACATCTTGCAATTTAAAAATGTATTTTAAAACTACAAAAGAGGAATGTCAAAGTCATTACATGTTTCTTTACATCTTCCTTGGTGATTAATAAAGCTACTCAGTCTCCTGGGTTTTTGTCAGTGAGTGAAAGGGAGGCTTGTGTATAGTAATTTGAATGACTAGGCCTGGGACATATATAAGCACAGAGCAAATTGAAATAATTGAACATTGGAATTGCACTAAAGATACTTTTACAAATTTATTTTATCAAGTGTTTACACCCCCCCCAAGAAAAACATAAATTCCCTACTTTCAGACTTTTTTCCTAATTCTACCTGTTCTGTATTGATAAGCATTTAATTACCAATGAGCAGTTATATTTTTCTCCTTAAATGATTACCCAACATGTGAAATGCATAAAATTTGTCTATGTCACCTGATATTTCCATTTGGAACCTTGTCCACCCATTTAAGCACCACAGAAAAATGTGGTTCATTGATCACTGGCCTAGCACATGTAGGGACCTGATGGATGTTCAAAGAATAAATAGACAAAGTGTGAAAAAATGAGTAGAGGAATGAGCTTATATCTCAACTCAGCCACAAGTGAGAAACTATCTCGGATTCTAATGGTCTCAGTTATAATCTATAAAGTTTTTGAACTTTGAATGATTTCCTTAAAATTTTAATTTCTCCATTGGTATGGCCATCCTTCATGGCCCTGTTCCTCAGACAGGGTGATTGACATACATGTGGAAGAGTTATTTATATACCTTTTCCAGACTGGACTCGTAAAATCTCCCCACACTATCCCCATGCTCTTTTTCTTGCCCTTCTGCCTCTGGATTGTCAATGCAAAAATTGCCATTGAAGGTCAAGCACTGACATTGGTGGAACCTCAGTCAGCCAGGATTTTTGAATGACTGTGTGATGTCCCCTCATGCCATTTTGGTCTATGGAAGCAAGGGATAAACAGCTACTGTGTGGGTTGCGGGCTCTAGGGGGTCAATAGAGAAAAAAGGGACATAGGTAATACTTCCACCAATAAAGATAAATTAAAAAAAAACAGCTATTGTGTGAAGGCACTGATATTTCAGGGTGTTTTGTTGTGACAGCAGCCACTTTTTCTTTAGCACGTTTCCCACCCACTGTTCTGACACGGCTGTGTTAATTCCCCACACATCCTTTAGATTTCAGCACAGGGTCTCTTCTTAAAGGGAAACTTCTCCTCCTGATTAATCATATATCTTCAATATTCTCCCTGGCCTCATATGATTCTACTCTTATCACTTATCCAGGGAATCTTCATTGCCATAGTGTCCCCTTTCCATAAGGTCAGCGATAAGGGACAGATTTCAAAATGGCGTCAGGAGCTGTGGTTGCCTATCAGGAGGCCAGGCCAGCAGTGTAGGTGAGCACGTATGAAACATCCCTCAGCACATAATAAGAGAGATGATTGCCAAAGCAATGCAGGTCAGAATGAATTCAAATATTAATGCAAGTAAAGCCTCATTTAGGCCAGCAGCCTTCTGAAGCCTTGAAAAGTTCATGTTACCAATATTTGCTGAATAGAGAGGTACTGACAATATAGCCATCCTTTGAGAAGCTGAAAAATTTTACAGCAAGTCTCAAGGCTCACATTCATTTTTGAACCCGGGCAGCTCAGAGGCAGTGAACATTAATAGAGGGCTTGTTTTATGGCACCGGGTCTGCAAAAGGTCCTTACTGTTTGCAGTAGGAAACGGAGGGAGTGAAATCAATGGGAACATACACTGCCATTCAATAACCCAAAGAAAGGAACGAATAACAACGTTATTGTATTTGGTTTTGTCCTGTTTTGCTTTCTTCCCCAAGGTTGATAGTTATTCACCATCCACAGAAAAACTTCCTTCACTCAGATTCCAAGTGGGACCCACCAGGTTGCAATGCCTCAGTAAGAATAATGTGACTTTTCCCCTCCCAAGTAGACTCTCGTTTGTGTGTTAAACCCTCATCTCCCACTAGGGACTCTGTCTCTGAAAGGCAGGTGACTCCCTGATCACACCTGCTGGCTGATTCTTACTTTGTTGGGAGGTAGCATCGCTCCTGCAAGGCAAGAAAAGCAGTGGAGCATCCCCTAGCCTCCCAGCCACCCTTCATAGTTCCCAGACTTTGTTCCCCTGATCTCTTCATCTCACTCTCTGTGTCAAGCACTTCACTCTGCAGGCATGGATTTCTTAAAGGATTTTAGTCTACTTAATAATTCAAGTGACATGAAACCAGCATTAAAAATTCTCAATCAGGGAAGCAAAAGTTATCACTGGTCCATATGCTACTCTACTCTAGCTTATTAACACTGTACCATTTCCATGTGTCTTTCCTGGCATGAGAGCCCTTCATGTTTCCTTTCAATAGAACATATGTTTCTATTTATAACTCTCATGTAAATGTTTTCCTTTTTAATTAAGTAAATCTATCAAATCTTGGTTTTTCATTTTCCCATAGTAAGTATGTATCCTGTTGCCTTTTCAATATAGGGCCTTGGTCATCCAGCTCAATAGGACATGGCCTCTTTCACTCAAAATTATGCTTTCCTGGCAGAACCAGGAATTTTCATCATGCATTTTACACCAGGTAGATGCCCAGTCCTGGCAAGCCTTTCTCACTTTTAAGGATATTTTCCAAGTTATCTCTGTGCAGGACTGGCCTCGTGGGTGTGCACCCTGTGAGGTCACACAGGGCCCAGTGCTTAGAATTTCCCACACTTGGTTAAATGTTCTACTGTTGCCATCATGAAATTCCTAACAGTATTTGCTTAAGGAGCTTATATTTTCATTTTACACTGGGCCCTGTCTCTGCAAATACTAAGCAAAGCCAAGATCTAGGCCCAATTTCACACAGTGCTCATTATTCAGAGAAATAGATATAGTCTTGTCTCTCTATTCAATTTAATATTGAGATAGATAATACACATATCCTGTATGTACACTTTGATTAATTTGCGCGCACACACACACACACACACACACGTACAAACTTTAAGATATAGAATGTTTTTAACCGTCCTATGACTTTCTCATATCCCTTCCGGTCAGTACCTGCCTGTACCAGGTGTAAAATATTCTGACATATCAGCAAAGATTAGTTTTGTTTGTTTGGGAAATCCATATGAATGGAATCATACTCAATGGGATTTTTTATGCTCATATCTTTCTTCATTACATATGTGAGACTAATTCATGTCTATCAGTAGACCGTGTTGTCTAATGTTTTTTATTTTGCTGCATTGTGTCCCATTACATGACTGCATCACAATTTATCCATTCTACTGTTCTGGTTGTTTCCATTATTTGGTTAACATGAATAAGCTGTTGTGAGCATTCTTGCACATGTTGCAGTGGATGTACGCACTCTTCTTTTGGGCTTATACTTAGAATTGGAATCGCTGGTTCATAGGGTATGTGATGTCTCACTTTAGTAAATATCACTACTGACTTATGAATTCCCATGGTGATAACTTCTTGTAGTGCTATATGCATGCCTTCATCATTTAACATTTATTTTTATTTCAATGCAATGTATTAAATTCCTTCATATATTTTAGATCTTTTAAACCTCACATCCTTTTAAGATTGAAAAATCTCTTAATTTTCACAGATTTCTTTCCAATTTGAGATCTAGAGAATATACAGCCAAGGTCTCAGAGCTAACAAATGGCACTGAATCTAGATATGATACTTAGTTGCTATTAATATGCAACCAGCAATATTTATTGCTCTTACATATTAAAGAATAGTTATAGAAAGAAAGTCAAAGAAAAAGCCAGTTCAGCATCAATCCAAATGCCTGACACATATTATATGCTTATTAAATACTAGAGGCCCGGTGCACAAAAATTTGTGCACTTGGGGGGGGGGGGTACCCTCAGCCTGGCCTGCGCCCATTCGCAGTCCAGGACCCATTGGGGGATGTCCACCTGTCGACTTAGGCCCACTCCCCAGGGGATCAGGCCTAAGCTTGCAGTCAGATATCCTTCTGGCAGCCAGGGAGCCCTCGGGGGATGTCTGACTAAAGGCTTAGGCCCCCAAGGGAGCTGTGATGAGGAAGCTGGGGTGACAGAGGAGCCACACTGTCCCGCCCAGCCGCCCCAGGTCGGGTCGCACACGGGATGCCCACTGCCCCGGGTCGCAGATAGCAGGCCCGATGGCTTCAGGGCAGGCGGGATGGCACTGTCCCGCCCCACCGCCCCAGGTGGCAAATAGCAGGCCTGGATGGTGGCGGGGCAGGCGGGATGGTGCTGTCCTGCCCTGCCTGCAGTATGCAAATTAGCCGCCATCTTTGTTGGTGGTTAATTTGCATATCGTGCTGATTAGCCAATGGGAGGTGTAGCGAAGGTACGGTCAATTACCAAGTTTGTCTTTTATTAGATATGATTGCATAAACGGATACTGAACTGTGACTCTTTGCAGTTAGAAATAAAAACCTATATGAACAGTCTATATTTTTCTGAACTTTCTCATTTAAATTACTTATTTACAATTCTAAGACTACTTGAACTTTGAATTAGATTACAACCATCCTCCCAGGAGCACAGATATGCTTGAGTGTTAATAATAAGTAAAGGAAACTAAAATATTGCCTCAAATCTTAGAGTGGGGAGTCACAACTTCAATTTCATTTAAGGAGTCAAGAAATTTATACAAAACATTTTTAAAAGGAGTATTAACAAATACAAATGCAGAGTGTCCCCCTAAAAAATGTACATGCACTTTAACAGCTGATAGGTCAATTTTGAAAATGAAATGCATGTTAATAAACACTGCCTTTATAATTATTCAAACTGTGTGTATACATTTTTGGAGACACTATTTGTGAAACTCTTTGAAGACCTTCTTAAGGCTTTCAGAAAATCTAGGTAAGGATACTAAGCCCCAAATTACTCCATAAAACAGACATTTGGCATCCTAAGAGTAAAATTTTCCAACCATATTATTTTCACTGGTCAAAATAACTCCAAGTTGGTGTGTTTCATCAACCACCCCGCTGAGTCCTTCCTGTGGTTAACATTATCTGAAGGAATGCACCACTGAGAGTTTTCACCTAAAGAGCCATTGCTATCATAAGCCCTCCCTTCTGTCCATAACTGATCGTAGAACACAGGTAAATGATAATCAAGAGCATACAGGCAACTGGAATTGGAGAATGATTAAGATATATATGAATGTTTATTTATTTGGAGGACCAGTATTGAGAGCTTGGAGAGTCACTTAATCACTCTTTGAATCAGTTAGTTCTTTTGAGGGGTGGACACAATATACCACCTATTTTTCATAGATGCATTGTGAAGATTAATTGTGAAAATGTATTATGAAGATGTATTGTGAAGACCTACTTCTCATGTGTATGGCCCATGACAAGAACATCATGGAATCTCTTGGCCCATGGCCTGTTCTTTCTTTTCACCCCAAGTTAATTCCTGCACAATGTGTAGCTTTGTGTGTATACAAATGGACACTCCAGGCCTTAAATCCAGGCTCTCTTCAGACCCTCCACAATCAGAACTTGGCTAATCTTCCAAGATCGAATTGTGTAAACTTTTGTGCAACCCACCCATTCGGAAGCTGGACTCAGGAAAGTGGCCCAGGCAGGCCCGGGAAGCAGACTTAAGCCATTTGGTAAAGCATTCTGATATCCTGAGTACTCAGATAGGGATTAGAAGGCAGAGTTTAGTCTCCATGTGGTCAGATCTTCCTGACCCTCTGGTGAGAAGCATGGCTGGAAGAGACTCAGAATAAATGCCTCAAAATCACAGTGTCCATGGGTCTTCAGAAGATGATTATTGACTGGATCATGACAGGAAAGAGGAGCATTACAATAAATGGGATTACTTCAGGAATCAAAGAAAAGAGCCATAATCATAGTTCTTATTTTAGTCCTTGTTAATTACTCATCCTCTACAAGACAACTTCAGTTTACTCTACTTTGATTCCAACTGAGAGCAGCCAAGTGGCAATGCCTCATTAAGAACCTTGTGACTCCTTTCTGCCTGGGCAGGCACACATCTTCTTGCTAAACCTGCCTGCCCTAGAGCTCCTTCCCTGAAAGGCAGGGAACTGCCCTGTTCACACCCCTGCTGGCTCACACTCTGTGGGGAGCAGTCACTTCTGCAGGGAAGCAAGGTAAGTCAGCATGCTTCCTTCCAAGAACCTTATGTCAGACAATATATTTACGAATCTACCTCACATATATTTCTTCTGAATTTCTTTATGCATTTTCACATGTTTTAATGATACAAGTGATATGAAGATAACACAGAAAATGAGAGTGGTATGTTAATTTACATTTGGTAAGAAAAAGTATCCAAAGTTCAATTCCCCGGGAGAGCTGCTTCTCTTTTTCCTGTGTTCCATCCCAAGATGGCCCCTAAGTAGAGGGAAATGGTATTTTCCTCATAAATTAAAAAAGGAGGGGGGATTTGTTTTGTGCTCCTTCTTGGGTTGGTTTCCATTGCAGAGCCCAGTTGTCCTTGTCCTCTGAATTGTCCAGTTGAGATTTAACGAGGGGACTGAGAAGGCAACGCTTTGTTGTTGTTAATCCTCACCAGAGGATGATTTTTTTCTATTGATTTTAAGAGAAAGTGGAAGGGAGAGGACAAGGGGAGCAAGAGAAAGAGAGGAGACTGATGTGAGAGAGACACGTCAATTGGTTGCCTACCTCACAAACCACAACCATGGCCGGGATCAAACCTGCAAACCCAGCTACATGCCCTTGACTGGAAATCAAACCCATGACCCTCCTGTCTGTGGGTTGATGCTCTAACTCAAGCATGTCACACTCGCGGCCGGTGAGTTTGGTTAGCCACACCAGCCAAGGCAGTAGGCAATCCTTTTGACTTTGACTATCAACATCCACTTTGGATATATCTTTAGTTTGCATTTCCTCCACTCTTCATTTTTTAAAGATATCTCCATTTTTACATTCATTGGCTTAGTTTGGTCCAATGGATAGAAAAAAAGCTGAATTAAATCTGAAGACCTGAGTTCCCAGCTTTACTACTCCCCTGATACAGCATGTCCTTGGCTTTCTTTGAGACTTCCTCTCTTTCTGAACCATAAGAGCATGTTTGTTCTTTCTACAGCATAGATTTTAGGATAAAAAAGCCATAGCTCTTTGTAGGTTGAAGGAGCTTTGTACAGAGTAAAGTGTTTGCAGTGGGAATAAGAGTCAAGCGACCCAGCTTCAAGTCCATGCTGTGCTAATGATTGGTTTTGGATTCCCAATATGTAAAATGGCTAGACAATTTTCACTTTCCTTAAGATCTAATAATCCATGAAATCAAAATGTCAAGTATTAAGAAACAATCTAAATTTAACACTTTAATTAGAAAATGAAAATTGATCTCTTTAGATCTCAAGATTTTAAATGTGGTAAGGTATATATATATAATCTTTGATGTATAAGATTTAGGCTCAAGAATAAGTACAATAAGTGAGGCTTTTAATTTTTACCAAAGAGCTGTTTTGAAAAGCTCCACTGGAATGTAAAATAAAAAGTAGTATATTTACTCCATGGAAGATTTAACTATGGGTTGTTGGAAGCTTCAGTGAAAAGCTGGTGACCATCTATCAAGGATGCAAGAAAGAATATTACTATGTAGATTGAACCTCATCATTTTACCATTCTCTGAGCATAATTCCATGCATATCTTGTATGTTTTAGTGGATGTCCATGTAATTTTTTCCTGAATGTATGTTCTAAGTTTGGGCATGAATGTGTCTGTGCTACATGTATATAGTGTATTTTATCTGCGGTTCTGTAACTTATTACTCTTTTTACAAACATTAATGGAGGAAAGCTTTGAGGTGGACCTCAAGAAAAACATGACAGAGCCTCTGATTCAGAGCTTCTGTTCTAGGTGGTGAAATAAAAACCAATATAATAATTATTTGACTGGTGTATGCCAGGTGCTGCACATTCAGAACTATGTAAGCCAGGCACCATGATAAGACCCATCAGACCCACTTCCCAGAGGACAAGTCTAAGGCTCAGAAACGCTAAGTAACTCCTTTTGGCTATGAAACAAGGAAGTGGCGGGCCTAGAATGCAGGACCATATCCCACAAATACTGAATATTTAATACTTGCCACATGTTTTACAAATAGGTACCCCTTTGTTCAATCTTCCTGACTTCTGCATGACTAGGTATTATCACCACTTTAGAGAAGAGAAAAGTAAGAGACAGAGATGCAGTGACTTGCCTGAGGTCACACAGTAAGTGGTAGATAGCAGGTGTTTGAAGACAGGAGGTCTGGCTCCCAGTCCTTGTTTGTACCCAGTCTTCGAGGTGCTTCTCAAGTTCAGCCAGATCTGACTTCAAAGTCCTCACATTTAACCACTGCAGTGAATGCCTGCTTTCTCTTTTGCTCCCTTCTGAAGACAAACAACTGTCCTTAAGTCCTTCACCCCAAGAGAACGGCTGATTCAATGGTCTGCATACAGGTTTTGCCTGTGTGCTCACCCAGCCTGCCTCCTTAAGGCACCGACAGCACCATTCTCCCCGCACTGACCTGCCCTTTGCCACTCTTTTCCCAAGGCTTTAATTAAATGTTAACATTCATTTGCCCTTTTCCATTGTGTTAAAGATAACCTTTGCTTCCTGCCGCATCTAGATAAGCCGCATTCCCTGACAGGTACCAAACAGGTTCATCTTGATAAAAAGACTGGGGACGCTCTGATCCTCTCTGCTGACATATTTAAAAATGACAGTTTGAATATTTGTTTTGTTCTTACTTCTTTTACGTAATGTCAGGATAATACATTATTTCTGGAGATGGCAGAAGCTAAAAGGTTTCAGTCCAAATTAGTCACACTAAGTGGCTGTGGCCCTTCCTGAATGTCAGACTATATTGAGAGGTGTTTTCCTTTTGGCTTTAAATAGTTGCAAATATATCATGGACAGATGTCCCGGTTGAGATGTAGAGTGCCACAGTTCATTAATTTGGGGGAATTTGATGTTTTCTGAACGTTTCCTTGCATGCTCTCCCCATTCATTGCTATGGGAATGGCTTCTTGCTGCAGTGGGAGGAGTACTGGGCTAAGAATCAAGCCTTGATTCAAGTCTCCTCTTTGCCACTGATGCATCACATGCCCTTCGGTTAGTCTCTTCTTTTCTCTGAAGCTCAGTTGCTTTATTGCTTTAAGGGTGATACCGCATTTTGATTCAGATAGAATTGAGAGATGACATTGTGGCAGGCACTTAAAAATATCATCTGATTTATTCTTCAGAACAAACCTATGAAATGAATATTTGTATTCACATTTTACAAAAGAGAACACACTGATCCTTACGGAGGTCAAGTTCACACCGTAGCTGGTAAGGAAAGTGGAGACAGGACTCTTCCCCAGAGCTGTCCAATTGGGATCCTGTGCCTTTAATGATTACAGAGCTCTTTCCGGTGTCCCTTGGCATTACAGATCTATAACTGTACTCATTGTCCCTTTAGACATTGCCTTTTTGGTGTTGCTACTTCTACCCATTCACCTCCTAAAAATGTGACATTTTAATGGCTATAGATAGCCCACTGCAACTTGAGTGACTACTTCTCTGACAACATTTGCTTTCCTAAGACTGACAATTAGACATATTCCCGGTTAGCCAGGTGTTCACTGGCTGTGTCCATAAAGGTCTCTCGCATTTTACAGAAAGTAGAGGGATTCTCTTTATTTCCATACTGTGGGACTAGGGGAAATTTTATGATTTTATTTTTATAAGTTATGATATATTCAAATAAGTGTATTTAAACATAACAGAGACACAAAGAGAAAACAAGAGTTAAAGATAAGCCAGGGGAAAGAGAGATGGCAGAGGAGAGATTACTCTCAGAAATGCTTCTTACAACAAGTAGATATGTACATAGATCTATCAGACAAAATACTCCAAAATGTTAACAATACTTCTTGTGGGTGGTAGGATTGCAGAATTTATCCTTAATTTTCTTTTTTAAAACTTTGTTAACTTTCCACAATATTACACATCATTAGTGTATTAACAATCAATGAATACATACATATGCCCGTAGCAAGCAAACCACAAACCATCAAGCGGTCTTAAGCTAGCTAACAGCCAAGACAGCAAATTACTTGGTGATAAATTTCTAGACCAGGCCAACTCCCCAGGCAACGGCAGGCGGCATCAAAAAATACGTGTTCCTTTGTTAATATCTCTGGTGCCATCCATTATTTTCAGCCTCATCCCATACTAAATCACCAGTGTGACAACTTCCCAAAGTAATTTACCTCTTAAATAACTATATGACAGGACATCTTCAGAGAAAGAGCCTTTTCAAACAGTTTCCATTTTTTAAAAGTGTTTACTTTCCACCAATTGCAATGCATCAATTATAAATGCAATTTATGAAATGTATCCTCCTTTGTACTGATTGTGTCCTCCATTCTGTGTGCCTGGACCTCTTCTCCCATTCCTCGATTGTTACATAGTTTTCTAATGGTCCTCCCTCCTTCTCATGATGCTTAAACAAAGGCCAAGTGGCATCATGCTGTTCTAAGAATCATAGGATGGGCCAATGCATTTTGTGAGCATCTGATAATGTCCCTGTTACCTATAGATCCTTTCCAAAATAGTTACAAAATAATCTCTTCATAATTCTCTAACTTTTGCATCCACCACATTTCTCTTGGTTCTTAGCATGAGTCAATCTTCCCAGCCTTTCTGGCCCATAGTCATGCCTTGCTCAGCCTCTGCTCTTCTGCTTTGATTCTTATTTTTTTTTTTTTGTCATGACAGTCCTTTTCTTTTCTTCTGCTTATCCTTTTTTTTTTTAATTGGGTCCTTTCCTAAAGCCTTCTGCAATTATCATGCATACTGAACTCACTTTAAAAAATATATATACATTTTTATTGCTTTCAGAGAGGAAGGGAGAGGGAGAGAAAGATAGAAACATCAACGATGAGAGAGAATCATTGAGTGGATGCCTCTTGCATGCCCCACGCTGGGGATCGAGCACACAGCCTGGGCAAGCTTTTGAAAGTTAGGGAAGTAATCTGTGTAGTTCCTTTATATTCCTACTAGAGGCCCGATGCACGAAGTTCATGCAAGAGCAGCTGAATTCATTTTTTTTCACTTATCTTTCAATAATGCAAATCCTTACCACATATTTTATCATTTAATCAAATGTATTTTTATTTTTTTCTAGGAGATATATATAAGCCTTCCTTCTCCCAGTTGCTGACACTGGTTTCCCTCTGGCACCCAGGACCTGGGCTTACCTTGCAGCCCTGGCTTCCTCCGGAAGGTTGTCTGGAAGGACTTCCAGTCTAATTAGCATATTATACTTTTATTATTATAGATTAGTCCCTTGTTCAGTGTTGGAAATGTAGTAGATGTTTGATAACATTTCACTATATTATATTTTGGTTCATGATAACTTATAAAATATAATCTTCTAACAAATAAATATAATTCTATTATTTATAGATCAAATTTTAAGTACTGATTCTTCTAAGTAAGAAACTTTAATAATACATTTTTAATCTATGTTATGCTTTTGTCTATAAACAGAGCATTGTTCATGTTCACATTCTTAACCAGTTAAAATAAGCTTTTCTTTTGACAATTTCTTGTCAAATGGCTATTTCAAACTCTTTGGGAAATTGCTTTCAGAGACTGACACTTTGGTGATTTAATATGAAATGATGCCTAAATAACGGATGGCAGGGGAGCTATTAATAAAGAAATCTATATCGGAGTGCCCTCAAAGACTTCAGAATAATGAGAAAGTTATCTTAAGTCAACTAGCTAGCTGCCTGGTAGATTATTGGCTCCTTAAGAAGTGTAGCCTCTTTTATTTTATTGCTCTAAATATTTCTGAGCAGTTTTGTTCTTAGCTGCTGCTCTTACTAAACTGCCCAATTCTTTATGAAAGGAGGGGTTGTGCTTTGGGGATTTAGTATTCTGATCTACATTCTCCCTTGGCGAGATTTTCTACCATCAAAATAGTGTAGAGAATTACAGTGCAGGTTAAAAGCAAGCTCTGAGTGCCATTGAAAGCCAGAAGTCTATTATTTGCATAGATCCAAGCATAGAAAAAAAGATACTTTATATATAATAATTACCAGTTACATTCCAATTACCACTGTCCTTTAAAGTTAAATTATCTTTTTTTCTTTTAAATATTTATTGTTGAAAGTATTATATATATTCTCCTCCCCCACCCCCAATGACCCCTTCTAGCTCACCCCCACCCCCTGCCCTAGGCCTTCAGCACTCTATTGTCTGTGTCCATGAGTTATGCATATATGCATACAAGTTTTTTGGTTGATCTCTTTCCATCCACCCTTACCTTCCCTTTGAGATTCCAGTCTGTTTCATGCTCCTATGTCTCTGCGCATTTACAGAAAATGGCTAGAAGCAGCTTATCTAATAAGTTAGGTGATAAAAAAAATCAGTTTGATCATTATTGCTCAATAATGCATCTTATGTGCAAAACTTTGTATGTATCATTATGAAAAGTTTATTTCTAGTACCCGTCAAAAGGTCTACCTTTTCTATTATTCCACCTTAAGCCCATGAAAAGAGACACTATTTTCTCAATCCTTTCTTAGGTAGAAAATTATGTTTAATTTCAAATATTATTCAAAGAACTAATAAGATTTCAGTGAAAGTTAGGGATAGATATTCCCAATGTAAAATGAATAAAATTGAATATTTACCAATGAAGATTTATTAAAATTGAAGCAAATTGAAACCTATTTATAGACTATTAAAAATTTTTGACAATTCACTAGATTTTATGCTTGAAAATAGGATTTGCAGGTAATAATAAGCAACAGTGGAGTTCAGCTCTAGATTTACAATCAGTGAAATTGGAGTTCAAGCTACACAGTCTCTTACTATGTGACGTTGGGTTGGCCACATGATATCTGACATTTCTTGTACTTTTTTTCCTCTAAAATATGTTTTTACTGATTTTAGAGAGAGGAAGGAGAGGGAGAGAGAAACATCGATCAGCTGCCTCCTTCACACCCCCAATTGGGAATAGAGCTCAAAACCTGGGCATGTGCCCTGACCAGGAATTGAACCAGTGACCTTTTGATGCATGGGATGATGCTTAACTAACTGAGCCACACTAGCCAGGGCTAACATTTCTTACACTTAAATGAGAATGATAGTAATGTCATTTCTACATATTTCACCAAGTAATATTGTAGAATATGAGTGTGAAATATTTTACATCTATGAAGTACTCTCCAAATGTATATTATAATCACCCTCATATGTATTGCTATAAAAAGTGTTTTTATCCTCTGTGCATTTCTTATGCTTTGTGTATATGGAATAATTGGTCTGCCAAGTATTAAATCCTCCCTGTGCTTACTCTGCCTCCTTGCTTCTGTCCTCTCAGACAAGAGAGCAGATGAAAAATGCAGGATAGAGGCTGATCTCAAAAGGAACTATATCACAGTAACAGGAGAAATGTCATATTTTCTAAGTTCCTACTGTCTTTGCCTCTGGGTTATCTCACTTAATCTGTTAATAAAACCTCCCTAGGGATTTATCTGATCACCATTCTTCATGGAAAAAATGTGTATGCAGGCAGGTGAGGTAACTTGTCTTGGAAGCTAGTTTGATTCCGAATTGTCTGTTGCCATAGTCCTCATTGTCTCTGTTACAACAGAATGCAAATTAGGGGACAGGCATAGCATGGGGGCATTCATGATCATCAAGGGCTCTATCAATCCCAAGGGGTGAAAATTAGTTCTTGGTGAAAGATCTTATTCTTTTTATGGACAAAGAACAGATTTGCATACAATACATGCATGGACATGCAACATATCTGGGGTATTATAATTTAATTGGTGTGAATAAAACAATTCTACAAGGCTTCTTAGGAGAACAATCATGAAAAATGGTTGAGAAACACTGTCCCAAGTTCAGAAACGAGTAACCATCATCATTTCCCAGCTGCTTCAGCGATGGAGGGTATCATCGTATATTATCCTAGAATGCATGGGGTAGAGTGGGGATGCTTTTCTGTCCCTATGCTGGAGTGCTGAAATGCCATCCAACCCAATGGAAGTCTGGAAGAATCAGCAAAAGCAAACGACTGTGATGCTAAACAATCAGAAAATCAGAAGGACCTGGCCCACACAAGAGCAAACCACGTCTCAGACGTGCTCAGCTCTTCAGGCAAAATGCCCTACCATCACCCTCTGCCTTTCTGCCTTCTACCCATCTCCCAGGAGTCAGTCCTAGCTCCACTCTTCTAAGAAATCTTTGACATCCAGTTTTCATCTTTCTCCTCCAGGAAGGTCTACTATCCCAGTACAGGTTTTCTTACAACCCAGGCATTGCATTGACAAAGACCTGGATTTGAATCCTGACCTTGTAACATATGATTGGACACAACTGATACCTCCTCTCCTTGTGCCTCAGTTTTTCCATCTATAAAATGGGAATACGTATGTGCACTCACCTTGTAGCCATGAGAAGAAAATATGTAAAACATTTAGCACTGTGTCAGGCTGGTTGTAAGTTTTACTTGATAAGAATATAATAATAATTTCAAATGCTAACTTATTCTCTCCTTGGACCTGGAACAATACATTGTATGTGACCCATTCCTAATCACAAATCCCAGCTCAGACATCATCTTGTTTGTTAAAATTCCACCTGTCTCTTGCTTCTCTTATTGTGCTGTTCACACTAGTTTCTACAAGTGTTATTGCTTGTATTACATGAAATAGCTCATCATTCCATCATTTTAAAAAGATACATTAATCCCCATATCTTAAATCTGAGACATACATCCTTACCTTTATATACAAATTTATCTCCCATTAATTTAAACCTTGACTACCCTGCACACCTTTTGATATATATATGCATATATGAATTGCACTGTAAAAATGAAATTCCGCCCTCAGTCTTTGTCTTCCAGTCTACACCTGTTGTATTTTTTCACACTGTTTTCTCATTTATCATCAGACCTTTCCATAGACTGTCCTGAACTCTGGGGATAGAAAAGCAGGAAGTGATTCATTTATATAGACTCCCAGGGCTGTGGGGCCAATTTTTAGCAAATGCCCTGGGTGAAGTTTTTGGAAAGATTTATAGTATTTATCTTGTAACCTTCTGTTATGAGTCCCAAGAGCATCAGCATCCAAATACCAGTGCAAAGTTTGACTGTCTGATCGATGCTTCTCTGTCTCTGACAAACCTCAGAGGGAAGGTAGGGGAGGGTGGGAGTAAGGGGGAGAGATCAACCAAAGGACTTATATGCAAGCATATAGGCCTAACCAATGGACACAGACAACAGGGCGGTGAGGGCATGAGTGGGGGAGCAGGGGGGGTAATGTGGGGATAAGGACACATATGTAATAACTTAATCAATAAAGAAATTAAAACAAAAAAACCCAAATACCAGTGCAAAGAATATGTACTGATATCCAAGCAGTGAGCACTGAGGGCCCTTCTCTACGGAACTATAACTGCACTTAATCCTACAGGTACTAGTACATATCAACAGCCATTGCATCTAATTACTCACGTTCACAAATTACCTGGGGTGATAACAGAATATATTCTCTTCACTTTGACATGATCTTGGAAGTCTTCAAAAGACCTATTGATCATTTCAAGGATGAGCCTGAAACAATGGAACTCTGTGGAGTAACTTAAAAGGATCTGATTTATAAAGCTCAGCCTTAAAAGGTATCTTCATTCCATTGTGTATAATTTTTTTCAATTAATGAGCATACTTCAATTAGCAAGTGCTGCGGCTTTTTTGTAATGAAAAATGCGAGTCTTTTCATGGTTAAGCTCAATAGCCAATGTTGTAACCTACATTTCTTTGAGATTTCACTAAAGACACATTCACTGAAGCAAACAAATGAGTGTTCTTTTCATAGTAACACTGTCTTCTCTCTGTCTCTTGAAACAGTGCACGCATCGCTAGTTCCAAAAGAATTCCTGGACTCTTCACCTATGTGGGAGGCTCCTTCTCGCTACTCACCTGGAGCTCCTCGCATGCCAGGGTATGATTATCCTTCATCATAATCCTCTATCTCCTCAGTTCTCTAAGGACCAAAGCCTGGTACCTGGCTCATGCTTCAGGCTAGGTGCTGTGTCAAGCACTAGGGATAGAAGATGAATAAGAGGGGGGCCTCTCTTTGAGGGAATGACAGTTTTGTATTAAAATATGGCAATGTAAATGAACAATTATAATTCAAAGGCTAAGTCTATGGTAGGTATCTCCAAAGTTCAAGGAATACAGAGACTAGTGAGAAATTACTTCACAGTAGAGAGGATTTCACAAAGATTAATTCTCCACACTAGCAGTTTATAAGAGATATTATAAGAGATCACTCCAGAGATAACTCTGATCTGCAGTTATTACATCATCATAAGAAGAAAACATCATAGCAACCATGCGTATAGATACTATCTTTATATCACAATGTATCCTCACTGTTTATATTGCCATATGCTATCTCTGGATGTAACAATAATTTAGTTTAATTTGGTATATTCTAAGCACCAAATATTTGTAAGTCAGCATGAGAACTGCTGTGAAGAATACAAGCCTGAGTAAAATTGTTCTCTTGAGGAGAATGTAAGAGGGTAATTTAGTTTGAATTGGATGCTACATGGTTGGTGCTATATGATATGCTATTCCTTTGCCAGCTTATTTAATTTTCGAGAACTCACCAGAAGTCATTATTGTTGCCATTTTAGAGATAAGAAAACTGAGGATCAGAGAGGCTGGGAACTTGCTCAATGTCACACAGCTAAGAAGTGGCAGAGCCAGAGTTAAAAATTGGGTCCTGTACCCCAAGCCTTGTTTCTCTCTATCCTAATACCTGGTCTCCCAAAGGAATTACGTACTATCTAATTTAGGAAAATGCAACACATATACACATATCCCTATTATGTGAAGACTATCCTGGATCAGATATAGACAATAATAATGATGTTTATGGAAGGAAACCAATTAAAGGCTGCCGGGAGCCGGTCCATCCTTGCTGTTTCAAGGGACCTGGCATATATGGCATACTGTTCTTAATATGTCTGCTCACCTTCTTGGCACTATGTGTTTTAACCAAGGTCACCTCTCTGAGAAAGGTTGTTTCCCCAGGTAGGGATTTTCCCCTGAAGTTAGGGAGGGAATAAAACCTCTTAACTAAGTGTGAACCTGGCTGGAGAACCTAGCAAGAGAACATGGACACAGAACCTGGCTGAAGAACCCAGCTACAGAACCTGGCGACCGAACCTGGCTGGAGAACCTAGTGAGAGAACATGGCTACAGAACCTGGCTGGAGAACCTGGAGAACGTGGCTGGAGAACCTAGCAAGAGAACATGGACACAGAACTTGGCTGGAGATTGTGGCTAGAGATCCTGGCAAGGCTGCTGATCAACTGAACGCTGTCTCCGTGTCATTCCTTCTTCGCCAACTCCGTCCACACCTTTGGGGACCCCTGGACCTGCTGGGGTTGGACCCCAGCAAAAGGCTTCGTGAAGAAGGTGCAAAAAACCTGCAAAAATGTTTGACACACTCAAATGGGAATGAGACTATCTAACAGGGAAATATGCAGTATTCATCCTTCAGGTAAGTCTCCCACAGAAACAGAGATAATAATAACTACTCTGATGACCTGTTGTGAATGTTAATAATGCTACTAACAACTAACTTTCACTTAATAATTATTGTACACCTGGCAGGGCTAGAAACTACATTATCATATCCACTCCTCAATAAAACCTACCAGATGGGTGTTGTTGTGTCCCTTTTATTTTTATTTTTTTTAGGGTGTTGTTGTGTCTGATTGCATATCAGGAAAGAGGTGGAGAATTTAAGTAACTGACCAAGTTTCTCAGTTAAATAGGTTGCAGAGCTGGCATTCAGAGCTCAAATTCTTAGCACTGTTATCAACCTGCCAATCATAATTGCAAAGTACTTAGCCCAGTGGCCCAATAAATGCTCAATAGTAATTATAACAGCTGTTATCACTTATCAGTCATATCATTGCCAAAGGCACAAAAGTGAGACCACGGAACAATTTCAGAGAAGTGGCCTTGGGGGCAGCGGGGCTTGGCACTGGGAGTGGTTGGAGGTATGTGTGCAAAGGCAAGTTGGGGGCACACAGTGCAGAAACATTAAGGACCAAAGGAACATGACCTTGATTTGAAAAGCTATTATGAAACATAAAAGGCTTTTAGCGGTCCAGTCACCTAATTAGAACCTAACTCTTAAAATGCACATTTAAAATGCACATTTGGAAGTGAGAGATCATTGAGTGAGACTTGAAAAATGATGGTTGTGCACTGGGAGGGGGAAAGAAAGAGTAAAAATATATCTTTTGAGAAACTGAGCTTAAATGGGTGGAATGGGGTTTGATGGTGTTCTACATACAAATAGGGCAAAAAGGAATACAAATGGGCTGGGGCTGGGCTAGGTCGAAGGCGTGGAGGGGGTCAATGACATGAACATGTTAACCACATTTTGGAAGACCTTGATTTATTGGAGCCAATGTGACGTTTACTTGATGCCATCCAGTAGGCTGTTAGAAATGTGTGACTGAGCATATCCCATTAGAAAAAAAAAAGACATGGTTAATGATGCAGACTTTGGAATGATCCAGAACTGTGCAATATTAGGTCATCTAATGTTTACTCACTGTAGCCAAAGTAAATTTTGGTTACTAACTCTTTGTATAGATATAAACACGAAATGGTTGCCTTGGCTGGTGTGGCTTAGTTGGTTGAACATCATCCCATGCACCAGGAGATCATGGGTTAGATTCCCAGTTAGGGCACATGCCAGGGTTGCAGGCTTGATCCTGTGCAGGAGGCAACTGATGGATGCTTTGCTCTTACATTGATGTTTCTCTCTCTCTCTCTCTCCCTCTCCCTTTCTCTCTCTCTAAAAATCAATAAATATATTTAAGAACTAAATGATTGACTAATGGTAGAATTTTCAGTACCAGAAACTATGTATGCCATATACAGTTAAATTTTTTATTATCTGTATTTTGTTTTTATCCCATGATTATAGGGAATTTGCTTGCAACTTTTTTTTACCACTTTTTCTAGGTCCTAGCATAATGCTTGGCACATAGAAGGCATTTTGTTGCATATTTCTTATATGAATGAATGAGTAAATGAAGGAATGGGTCTCAGTTTTTACATCTGTGATGAAGGAAGAATTTGTTCTTTACCTCCCATAAGGCACTGACACTTGAAGGAAGACTAGAAAACCTATAAGCTATCTGCTTAGGAAAAGGCACTGCGATTTTTCATGTAATTACTGAGGATTCACAGAGGACCTGAGGTTCATGGATTAGTCTCCTGGAATTCAGGATAAAAATCTGCAGGCCCAGTGAAAAGATTCTAGGTTTTTCTCACTACAAACCTTGAGAAGGACATGCATTTAGGGTTTTTGTTATATTTTTTATAACTAATTTTATAATGTCTCAATAAAATGTTTTCTATATATGTGTATGATAATTAACCCTATACCCTGGGGGAGGTAATTGGTTGAAGTACCCAAATCAGATTCCAGAGACGGTGACTATAAATCTTGCCAATATTTTTAGGAATTTTGGGACTATTTTCTCATTGATAAAATAAATTAGTTTTTAAAACTGTGTATGCATTGTTCTACATCATTTTATGTAAGGGACTTGAGCATCTGTGGATTTTGGCATCTGAGGAGTGTTGTAGAGCCAATTGATCTTGGATACCGAGGAACTACTATAGTTTGAGTTTGGGGGAGTCAAAAGTAATAACTCCATGGAGAGTCGGTGCCCTAAATTCCATGTTGTTCAAGTGTCACCTCTAGTTCTATTAAGAACACCAAATGCTGGTGAGACTGTGGAGCAACAGAACTTTTCATTCATTGATGGTGGGAATATGAAATTACTCACCCACTTTGGAAGACTGGTGGTGTCTTACAAAATTAAATACATTCTTATCATGTGACCCAGTAATCATGTTCCTTGGAATTTCTACTCACACAAATGCCTACACACAGATTTTTATAGTAGTTTTATTAATAATTTCCAAAACTTGGAAGCAACCAAGATGTCCTTCTGTAGGTGAATAAATATACTGTAGAAAATCCAGATAATGGAATATTATTCAGTTTTGAGAAGAAATGAGCTAAAAAGAAATAAGCCCTGCCCAACTGGTGTGGTTCAGTGGTTGAGCTTTGACCTATGAACCTAGAGGTCAAGGTTTGATTCCAGGTCAGGGCACATGCCTGGGTTGCAGGCTTGATCTCCAGTGTGGGATGTGCAGGAGGCAGCCAATCAATGATTCTCTCTCATCATTGATGTTTCTATCTCTCTCTCCCTCTCCTTTCCTCTCTGAAATCAATAAAAATATATAAAATTTATTTAAAAGAAAGAAGCTCTGAAAAGATATAGAGAGGACTTTAGCTTTAAAATTAGAGGGAGCATGGGTTACTTTTAAGAAGAATAAATTCAGTAGAATGATAGAGTGGACATTTTTAGAATAAAGAATGAAAGCTTTTGAGTGCTTATTCTGTACAAAACACAGTGATAGGTTTTGTTGAGAAAATACAATAGAGAAGACAGACTTCCTGAATTTAAAGAGCATTCGATTTGGGGATTCCTTCTACAGCACAAGAAGATAATGTAAAAAAAATACTGTCCAGAAATAAAGAGGCTCAAAATTATTAATTACTTACTTGTTTTTTTAATTAATTCATTATTTTCTTATTTATTTTGCCGTGCCATTTATTTGTCCTTTTTGTGCTAAAACAGTACCAGTTTCCCCTCTAAGTAAGCACTCTTCCCCTATATTCACTATGCAGCTATAGCTGACACCACCACCAACTCTGGAGATAATCCTAAATTGGGTTAAGGCAATTGATATAATTATACAATGATGACTAGTTCATAACTGGGGCTGTAGCTCAATTCAGGGCAAAGAGAATAAGGTTGAGAAATTGTGTTAGGCTCCTAGAAAATAGAATCTTTTTTGCAATCAGTAGATGGATTTGGGGTCCAGGACTGCCCTTTTGGTTCTTCCTCAATAGTTTAGAATAGCCAGGAGTCCTCAACATGGAAGGTATAGAAAAATGAACTAGGACTCTGGGGTGGTATTTTAGTTGCTGGATTAAGCTTCATCTGAAGTTTTACTTTTAGATAGTTTCTAAATGCTTAGAAGTAGCTCTGAACTTTTCAGGAATATCCGTTAATATATTCCCAACATTATTGAACAAACTGTTATGATTTGAATGTTCTTAAACGTGCCTTTAAAAAAATGTCCTACTGAAAAAATTCTTTAGCGGTATATGAAAAAGATGGAAATGAAAGTTCATGAACCCCAAGGAATTGGCTAAATCTAGAAGGACTGAAACTAAAAACAAAGGGCTCTCACTAGTCTAATTAGCTAGAGGTTGGGCTTTTAAATAATTCATTGTTCATTACATGGTTGCATTAGATTCTAGTGGTCACTGATGTCATCCCAGCCTGTGCTAGAACTCATTGTTCAAATGTTTCTTTTTTCCTACTGGATTGCAAATGAAAATTTAAGTTTTCTTGAGGGCAGAAACTATTTCTTATTCATGCTGGTAGGCTCATGAACCCTAGCACAATGCCTGTCACACAATAACTAGTTGTAGCATTACATTGGCTTTTTGAGCAGGGAGGGATGTGGTGAGAACATCATGTTAGTGAATTTCTCTGGCAGCAGTGGGTTAAAGGCTAGGCCAGGATAGGGGGACTGGGAAGAGAGCCTGATTAGGTATGCATTTCAGTATTCCAGGGGAGAATGGGTAAGAGCTCAGAGAAATAGATGAATAAAATGTGAAGATCTAAATCTAGGCAGCCAAATGGACATGACCACCTAGATAAATATTCATAGATTATTTCTTTTCTCCATTCTCCATTATTCATATCAAGTTCTTAAAACCATTGCCCATGGGAACATTCAATGGAAAGCTGACCAGCATTCAGATGCACCTATCAGATCAAACACGGATGAAAGAGGCCTGTTTTGGGTTTCATTTTTTTGGTGTGTGTGTGTGTGTGTGTGTGTGTGTGTGTGTGTGTGTGTGTGTTTCTACTGAGCCAGTCATTCTAAATATAGACTGGATGGGTTTCTCACAGCAATAGAAGTGACTAGAATTGGATTTCAGTTTATGCAGTGTCCTTCCCATACACAAAATATAAGCAAACTTGAAATTAAAATAGTATAATCTGAAAAAGCTAAGTCTTTAAAATAACCTCAAATATCTTACAATTTTCGAGTGCTGACTTCATACTTTCTTTCATGGTAGCATGATATTGAGTATAAAGAGGAATGTAACATCTAAGTAACATCTAAGGAAGCACTAGTTTTTAACACATTTGAACAAGAAACAGTTTTGAAATAGGCCCAGTATTCACTTTCACACATGACTGAGGAACTTTTCTACAGATTCTATCTTCAAGAACAACACACAATCCACCCCTTTCAAAAAATAAAGTTATTTTTATTTTTCTAATTTAAAGGGAATCACTATCGAAATTTTAGAAAACTAAGGTCCAAAAAACAGAGGAATGGAATCACTCATGATTTCATCACTTAATATAACTACTGTCAGTAAACTTTGTGAAAAAAATTCAGGTATTATTTTATGGAAAGAACTACGTAAATTTTTTATCCTTTGGATTTTTGCTTAAATTTCACTTCAACTTTAATTTGTAATGTTATCCTTTCCTTGTCTTCAATATTCTTTTTTAAAATAAATATATTTTTATTGATATCAGAGAGAAATGGAGAGGGAGAGAGATAGAAACATCAATGATGAGAGACAATTATTGACTGGCTGCCTCCTGCATGCTGCCTACTTGGAATTGAGCCAGAAACTCGGACATGTGCCCTGACTCGAAATCGAACCATGACCTCCTGGTTCACAGGTCAATGCTTACCTACTGAGCCACTCCACCAGGCCTTCCAGGATTCTTTTTAATAGCACACTCTTTTTTGCTTTAAAACGTAACACACTTTTAAACATTGATTATGTACTTTTTAATGCCAGCATTTTATGAGAGCAGGTTTATGGTTATTCTTCAGTATTGTGTATTCCACATGAGGCAAGTACAAGGCATATAACACACATGAGATAAATTATTTATTGAAAAAATTTCAGGCACTGTGTTGCACTGGCTTAAGGCAGCAGGTTCTGCAGCCAGATTGGGCTTGGGGACTGCTGTGGAAGGCTGAGACAATATGTTACCTTACAGAGTAATAGGAACTTGACCTATGTAACCCCAATAAGTATCTTGAGATGGAGAAGTTATTCTATATTATCTGTTGGCCCAATGGAATCACAAAAGTCCTTATAAGAGGGAGGCAGGGGGGTCAAGGTCTTTCAAAGGTGATGATGTGTTAATGGAAGAAGAGGGAGAGGGAGCTTGGAAGATGCTATACCTTGGCTTTGAAGTTGGAGAATAAGATCATGAGCCAAGGGGTGTAGTGGCCTCTAGAGTGTAGAAAAGACTAGGAAACAATTTCTCACCTAGAGCTTCCATAAAGACCAACCATGCCAACCCATTTTAGGTTTTTGTCCTCCAGAACGATATACAAAAGAATACATTTGTACTGCTGTAACTTATTATCTTCCAGAAGCTACGTAAAATTAATCTGCCTGATTTACATTTAAAAGGTATCATGGAAGCCAAGGCATAACCTACATCACAGCATAGTTTAAATCTGTAAATACATACAAAGCATGTACAACAGTACTTGGCATGACCTATGGTCTCAATAAATATTACCTGTTGGCAAAAAGACAAATTACCAAGTAAATGAAATGAATGACAATGATTCCTTTCTTATTCTTCAATTTGTAAATGCACTATGTTGATGATACTTTTTCCAAAATTATTTAGTTGACCAATTTGGTTATGAGTGTATGTCTTTCTTTGCATAACAATCTTCAATTTGACTGGTTAGCATATCTGCTGAGAGGAAAGATAGTCCACAGCATTCTTATTCTTCATATAAAATCTGCTGAGGCCACCTACTCACCAGCCAGGGAATCTTCTCCAGGCAACCCATCAACACATTTAGGATAAAAACCAAGATAATTGCGTTTATTGGCTTACATCTGGATTCTCATTCATTCTCTCTCTCTCTCTCTCTCTCTCTCTCTCTCTCTCTCTCTCTCTCTCTCTCTCCTCTTTACCTATTTCTATCTCTCCTCTTGCCTATTAATTGACTTGTGCTTTAAGGATCTTCCAACACTTTAAGATGGTGCCTTCATATTGTCATATTGTCCCTGTCTTCGTCAGTTTGGGCTGCTACAATAAAATATCATAAACTAGGTGGTATAAACAGCATAATTTATTTATGACAGTTCTGGAAACTGGGAAGTCCAAGATCAAGGTGCTTGCAAATTTGGTGTCAGTTGAGGGCCCTTCTGACTTAGAAAGCCAACTTGTTGCTGTGGCTCCCTTGGCTTGTGCTTGGTGCATTTAGAAAGAGAGATATAAAGACCTCATGTCTCTTCCCTTTTCATGAAGGCATTTATTGCATCATGAGGGTCCTATCCTCACAACCTCATCTAAACCCATAAGCTCTACCTCCAAATACCATCACAATGGGGCCTAGGGCATTAACATATGAATCTGGCACAAACAACAGTCAGCCTTTAACAAACAATCCCTTTTATATACCAACTCCAGAGCCTATTGAGATCTTTTCTTCACTTCAGGTCATCAGGTTTTCATATTAGTGTCCGAGTTTTCAGTTGTTTTGGGACAGTGGTTCTTAGCCCAGTATAATAAAGTTATAACCAGAAAGATTTTTTTCTTATAATTACATAATAATAACTAAACACAGATTGCTAGAAATTTTCCTGTATTTGAATTCTACCACTACAACATTTTTTTTTATCTACAGGGATAATGATTATATGCTCCACATTACATGAGATAGTCCCAATTCATAACTATTGATCCATCATAATCATTAGTAGTGCCTTCCTTTACTCTTAAAAGTGTTCTAATTAATACAATAAATTATTTTATCACCCTATGATGGACTTTGGGTGAGTCACTTAATATATATTAGGATTTATTCCTCATCCATGGTCTGCAATGACACTACCCCCTCACAGGATGCTGATTAAGTGACGTGAGCAATGATCATGATACACAAGATGCTCACTCTGGGTTTCTTTCCTTTGTTTTCAATAAATACCAAGAACCTGACAACCATGAAGAGAAATGCAACGACACTTGGGTCCACTGATTAATTTGTTTTGGGAGAAGATATTTAAAAGCAGGATTTGGCTGGAAATAAAGACAAAGACTTAGTCAACTTGCAAATGAACTAAATCCAGGAAGGACTACAAGAGTCACGGCATCTCAAATGTAAAAGATACTACTCATTATCAAGTCCAATCTCCTCCCTCAAGCAGAAATCCCCTGCAACATTCTTGACAGGCCCATCTCCTCACTATTAATATCAGTGGTTAACATTATAGAGTGCTTACCATGTCCTGGACATTGTGATAAACATCTGACAGGAATTACTTTAAATCATCTTTATAAGAATCCAAGTAGGTAGATACTATATGCACCTCACTATGAAGATGAGATTTGCAAGTTCACAGAGCCAGAATCCAGTATCTTGTTTTCTGAGCTTTTGGTGGCCACATAGGATTTTAGTGAAACAATTAAAGAAAACCTAAAATTTTCATTTGAGAAACAGAGAGTTCCAAATGCCCTTAAAACTTATAAATAATTTACAGTCATTCATTCATGGTAAAGTTGCATTATTTGTGTGGATTTTATTCTGCAAATGTTAACTCCTATTTGTTTGTAGTATTTAATCATGGAATGCTATAATATATTGAAACACAGAGAGGTCTCCTATAGTTATGAGGTAATGACAAAAATGACACATCAGAATTTTTTTTTTCCAGAACAACTAACTGTTTTTGAGATCTGGGAGAATTTTTACCTATTGGGAAATCTACATTGCAATGACTAGAGAGTTAATCAAGAAGCATGGAAGTATAGTAGACAGTGTTCAGGGTTTTACAGACAGAAAAATTTAATTCTTATTGATCTTAAATAGCTCATAATGTGACTTTCAATTACTTATTTTGCTATACTTTGTGTCTTAGTCACCCTTAGCTAGATTATTCCTAAAATCCTTTCAAGTTTTTCCAGATTTTGATTCTCTACAAAATGGCCTAGATTCCTTGCAAATTGTCGCTTTGGCAACAAAGCCCAGTGCTTACAAAGAGCTCAGGGCATTCAGAATATTTCAATTTTATATTTCACAGATGGAAACTAATTAAAATTCTTTAGGTAGATCAAGTGTAACAACAAAAGCTTGCACAGGTTTGTAGCAGACCCTTAGTTCAGAACAGCTTCCATCTGTTAACATGCTGAACATGTTGGAGGAAGTCAGGAGTAACCTGTCTTTCTCAGGGAAAGTCATCTCCTGGAGCAGAGTTCTGTTGGGTCAAGGACACCAACTTGCTTATTGTGAGATGGATCACACTCAGGGATCTTGGAAACTGGAAGAATTTTTTCAGTTCTGTGGTAATAAATGTTTAACTTAGTTTGGAGCAGAAACCAACATCCCATAAGGAACATGTGTCCATCAATGGGACCTCATTGCCCTGTCCCTATGATTTTGAAGATTGTTTCCGTTTTAGCCCCTCCTCTGTCCACACCTTGAACCTGTTCTCTAGGAGCTTCTTCTGCAAAGTTTGAAACATACAACTGGTCTACCTGTTCTAACTCCTCTTCACTGCTCTTCTCTCTTTTATGGCATCTAATGTGGATTGTCTCTTGTCTGTTTGTGGGCATATATTTGTGTTTATTCCTGCTTGTGTCTATCCCTAAATTCTGGATCTGTGACTTCTACCCCAAGTGGGCAATCTGAAACTGCTCTCATAACCATAAAAAATTACCGAGTTATCAGGGTCAATTCCATTTTAATTATTTCTTGATCCTGTGTTGTGTTCCTGTTCCTGAAGCTCCGTGTGCATAAAGATTCAAATACATCCCTCTACTTTCCACACAGAACTGATAAGCTACTAAAGAACTAGACAGGCAAACTATACTTCAGTTCCATGATACTGAATGGTTTTGCAGAACCTATTTTTCAAACTGTCTACAGTAAAAGATAAATTTCATTTTTTTCTTCCCAATCCATTCTACACAGATACTTTTGCAAAGTTCAAAATAGCACTGATGGATGTGATGACAGAAAGAAATTGCTGTCATAGCTTCTAAATGCTTATGAACAATTTAGTACTTTTGTCCTTGTGAATGAGTGGCCTGCAGTTTGCAAAACAGCCCTGCTCCTGCAGACTACAATTTGAGTAGCATTCTCTTACAATAGCTTAAATCAAATGCTATTAGAACACAAATAAGTGCCCTCCTCATCCTGGTTGAGGCATGAGAGGAGTCTCTCAGAGAAACATCAAAACCATTTTTAGTTCTTTTCTTCTCCATTCTGTTCCCTTGAAGGCCAGTAACTTCCTCCATCTTATAAGACTGGTTTCCCATTGCTCCCATCAGATTGCACTAGATCTGTCACCTCACCGCTTCTAATCACACTTCTGTTCTTTGGCCGGCCAGTGTTGCTCAGTGGTTGAGTGTTGACCTATGAAACAGGATTCCCCGTTTGATTCCCAGTCAGGGCATATGCCTGGGTTGCAGCTTGATCCCTAGTGTGGGGCATGCAGGAGGGCAGCCAATCAGTGATTCTGTCCCATCACTGATCTTTCATCTCTGCTTCTCTCTCCCCTTTCCCTTTTCCTCTAAAGTCAATAAAAATATATTAAAAAATAAAAATAATAATAAATAAATAAATCACATTTTTGTTCTTTTATTTATATCATATTTTTTTCCTCCCGTCCTTATCCAGTCAGGGACTGTTCCTCAGCAGTGCGTTATCCTGGTTCCCCACATTGACTCCCTGACACACAGAGCCTGTCCAGACTGGGCAGGCAGGGCTCACCATGTAAAGGCGGAGCTCCGAGCACACCTCTCCTCTGTCACACTCCTGTAATGACGTCTCGTTACACAGCCAATCAAGGCTTCTGTGATCTAATTCCCATCTAACTTCCTAGTTGTTTTCATCATAATGATCCATTCCCCGTTTGATTCCCAGTCAGGGCATATGCCTGGGTTGCAGCTTGATCCCTAGTGTGGGGCATGCAGGAGGGCAGCCAATCAGTGATTCTGTCCCATCACTGATCTTTCATCTCTGCTTCTCTCTCCCCTTTCCCTTTTCCTCTAAAGTCAATAAAAATATATTAAAAAATAAAATGGAGAGAGTGATACCCCATAGGATTATTGTATAGATTAAATTAAGTCACAAACATAAAGATTTTCATTCAGTTCTTGGTATTCAGTA
>NW_006299715.1:7298154-7302444 GCF_000327345.1 Myotis davidii
GCAACCCTGCCTCAAAGCTGAATTAGTTACTGTTTTTTTTTAATGAGTCCTAGACTTATATACCTTCATGCTTTCAGTCATGCTTTTTCTCTTTCTACCTTGAAAGTTCTCCCCAATTCACAATTCCCCAGTGCCCCCACCTGCCCCATTGCTGCCTAAAAAGCTATTCCTCAATGCTTAGCTTGGATGCCATAATTGTCATAAAGTCACTAGAGGTCATACCACAGTTGGGATCATCACTGTGTCTGCTAATTTCCTAATGTATTTTATTTTCTCTCTCTCTGGCACTAGAGACTATGTCCCCAAATATGGTGAATTGCAGGCACATCACCTACCATCCATACAAGCCCTGTGAGATTAGAATCGATATGCTTTGTCTTCTAGTAGGTACCTAGCATTGGGCCTTCTTCAGACCCTCAATCAATTATTTACTTATTCATTTGCCTACACAGGGTTTTCTGGATCTTTTATACTCTGGTCATACCTTCCCAGACTACCAGCACCTTGCAGTCTATTGAGAGAAAGTGATACATTAGCAAGTAGTTATCTAGCTGTTTGGCAAGTGCAAAGGAGTGTTTTGCACTGAGAGATACAGGAGATGAAGAGGGGATACACAGCTCACAGTAGAGGGGAACACAGTGTCCAAGGGAGTCATTTTTTATGAGGTGCCTATTGAGCTGAGAATAAAAAGATAAGCAAACCCAGGAGAGTCCTCCAGAAACATGGCCAGAGGGAAGTGTCTAGGCTGAAGGGACTGCCTACACAGAGGCTCCAAAGTCAGAAACAGCTGTGTGGTATATACAGGAGGTACAGGCTGGTCATATTGCTAGAGAATAAAGGGCACGATGGAGCAGGGGTACTCAGAAAGGGGGAGAATATAATACAGCATGTGTCTTGCAATCAAATAAAATAATTTCACAAACAAAGGCAAACACTGCATATGTTAAAAAGTAAATGATAAATGATATACAATGCTGACATTCAAACGGCCAGGTTGACTCACTGGAATTTTCCAGCTATCTGATTGCTTTTCCCTCTTGATTTTTCTCCCTGGAATAGTCCTGAGATGCTCACTGTGGTTCCCTCTAGACCAGTGGTGCTCAACCTTGGCTGTACATTAGAATCACCTGGGAATCTTTTTAAAATCCTGATTTCTGGCCCTCGTCCTCCAGAAATTCTGTTTCTTTGTTATGGGGTGAGGCCACAACGTTAGTAACAAAGAAACAGAATTTCCGGAGGATAAGGCCCAGAAATTAGGATTTTAAAAAGGTTCCCAGGTGATTCTAATGTGCAGCCAAGGTTGAGAACCACTGCTCTAGACTTCTTCCTATACTTTCAGGCAGCTGTCATCCTCTTGTGTTAAGAATCATTTAACCAACCATTATGTCAAATAAAGAGTCTTGCAACTGTACTGAATTGTTCCCTTGATGTACTAAAATTGGGTAAATCAACATCATTTAAGTATAAATAAATCTGAGTTTCATCACATTTTCCAAGTACAGAACTTTTACAGTCTTTCTATAGATGTATCTTCCTTATATAAAGTAGTTCCAGGTGCCATGCATATTTGTTAATTTTATCTGAGTTGCTATTTCCCAAATTACAATGCTTCATTCATCAAGAAAAAGTTGCTTCTGTGAAGAAAAGGTGTAATCTGTGAATATGTATAGGATGTATTTTAATTGTGTATATTCTTTGAACTGTGCTTCAATATTGAGCTGACCCTTTAGTGAAAAACAAATTGGTATTACTCCTCTTCCTGGTAATAACCAGCAGTCATTAAGTTCTGCTCAATAGGTGGACCATGAGTATTTACAGGAAGATTTGAGATGATTACACTTCTCTGTAGATGTCACTGCCCACTCTTAAGAATACCATGTTAGCATTCTTTTTTTCATTTGATAAAGATGGGAAAGCATTTGTCAGAAGGTGCCACAGAGAATGGTGTGGCACTTGGAACAGCAATAACATTGATAATTTGTGGGGGTTCAGGTCTATTTATCTCCTGTGTTCAAAACTTATGACACAGATGCCTGACTTTTCCAATTGTGGTCAATGTCAAGACCAGTCAAGCGCATGTACTCAATCAGAGGAAGAGAGAAAACTGCCTGATAGCCAAGGGCACAATCGGAGCAGGTTAGCGCTGCTTTCTTTAGTGAGAATCACCCTTTCTTTACCTCAATGCTTGTATTTGACAAAGGTGCCTTGAGTGACCATTGCTGATAAATTGCTGGGTGGAATGAATGCCTCTGTGTTTAAACCATCTGTCGGAGATATTGCTTTTGTTCCTTCCCTGTAAGCACAGGTACAAATACCCTAGCAGACTTCAACTTTAGAGGTATAAAGTATCAGTGTTATTGGAAGAACCAGGCGCTGTACACATGGAAGAGCAATGCAATTGACCTGTTGAATTACAAAAATTGACTCACATATAATGTTTTAATTGACATAATATTTTAATCTATTTATGAAATAGTTCTTTATCAATGACTATATTATAGGTAAAGAAGGAAGAATTTAATAAAAGCATTGTGGAGAAATCCATTATAACAATTGACTACTTGGAGTGTGTCTTATAGGCAAAATTTATCCAAATGTAAGAATTATTTCTTATGTATCATTCAATAGTTTTTACATTTATTTTTGACTAAAACATAACTTATTCAATAAATTATTATTGAGAACTTTCTTTGTTTTAGGCACTGCCCTAGATATTGGGTTTAATTCATTGTTGAAGGTATCATAGAAGAATTTCATTCATTCATTCATTTAGTCATTCACTCAAAACCATTCTTGGAGCACACATGCTGTGCAATGCATTATTTTAAGAGTTATTTCTTGATTTCAAGGAAACTTCCCAATCTAATACAAAAATTCCCCAATCTAATAAAAAATTACTTAAAATGAAATATTATATATATAAAATACATGAGGTTTCGTGGTAGAGAATGAGGTGAATAGCTTTGGAGGAATGTAACAATAAGCAAAAAGGGCAGGGAAGTTAGAGAGAGGCAACACTAAACCTGGAGTTTGTGTGTTTTTTTGTTTGTTTGTTTTAAATATATTTTATTGATTTTTTACAGAGAGGAAAGGAGAGGGATAGAGAGTTAGAAACATCGATGAGAAAGAAACATTGATCAGCTGCCTTCTGCACACTCCCCACTGGGGATGTGCCTGCAACCAAGGTACATGCCCTTGACCGGAATCAAACCTGGGACCCTTCAGTCGGCAAGCTGACGCTCTATCCACTGAGCCAAACCGGGTAGGGCTAACCCTGGAGTTTGAAAGATGATCAGAAATGCTCTAAAAGAACATCCAAGATTGAAGAGGTTTCAGTGATGTGTATAGTGAAAAAGGAAAAAGGAAACAGAAAGTTGGGTAACTGAGTAGTTTGATATCACTGATAGATATGAGCTGAAGAGGTGTGAAAAAAAAGAAAAGAGAGATAGGTAAAGATCAAGTAAGATCTTTATTTGACCTGCTGTATGTCTCTTTGCAACTTTCATTTACCCATAATTCTATCATAGCTTTAATTGCTTATTTGGTTAGTGAATCTGTTAGAAAGCAAGTTCTCTGAGGCAGGGACTTTTTGCTTAACAACATCTTGGTTACTGGTAAATAGCAAGTGATCAGTTGATATTTATAGACACAGAGCATTTTAACAATCTGTGGTAGGGGCGTAGATGCAGGGCATAGCCAATGTCTGGGGCCTTAGAGAGGAGAAACAGCTCCTAGGAGGATGTTTTGTCTGGGGAAAGTCTTGATGCCATCAGACACTGAGAGAAAAGGAGAAGATGAAACACTTTAGAAAGATATTTAGGCTCCAATCTAGATAGTGTACATGTTTAATGAAAATAAATGGCTTCTTTGGTCATACCCTAATGGTCTTGATTTTGCATTTTCTTTCTACTCTCTAAGCTCTGCATTAATTAAAGATTTTTAAAGAAGCAACTCAAAGTAGGCATATATAAATAACAGATAGCAATGTGAATATGCAATGTAAGAATTCAGAAAGATGAGTTCCATTAACAAAGAACTGAGAAGGTAGGACTGGCAGAGCATTTGTATTGATATAATCACATTACTTTCATATGGTAAATTTGATTTATTTTTCCATTTAAATATATTACAACCATTTAAATCCATCAATAGGGAAATGTAACATTTGAGTCTTAACCTACAAATCATTGATTCCACAGACTTTCTTCCTCATTCAAATGGCTTTTCTCCTCATTCAAATTCTTGAATTGACTGCACTTGAGATAAGCATGGTTTTACCCTGATTGAAAC
>NW_006299715.1:7303235-7355046 GCF_000327345.1 Myotis davidii
ATGTTTCTTGTCAAAGTCTACAATAAGCAAATAAGAAGAGATGCAAGCATATATTTCTGCATAAGGATATTCATGGCATTGTTATTTATAGTATTGACAACTTGAAAATAAAACTCTAAGTAGGTCAAAATAAGGCACTGGTTAAATAAGTTAATGTATATCCTTATATGCTTATGTGTGTGATAATCTACAGAGCTATTACAGTGATAGTGCAGAAGAACATTTAATGACAGGAGAGTGCGTTGATGGTATATAGCATATTGTCAGGTAAAAAAAAAACCAGTTTACTTACAGGGTGTGCCATGCACTTCAAACAGTGTGTATGTTCACAGAAATAGTACTATGTTGTTCACAGAAATGTATAAAACCAAAAGTTAATAATGGCAAATAGGGTAGCTTGAAAGATAACTTTTTATTTGTGCTTTTCTAAAGACTTTTCAAAATTTTCTAAAGCCAACATGAATTACCTTTTATAACCAGGGAAATATGTTATTTATAAAAGCTTGTCCTTTTGAGTGGTGAGCGCTTCTATCCTTTGACATTTAGGTAGGGGTTAGAGTCAAGTGATAGACTTGTGGATGCGTTTCCAGATTTTTTAAAAAAAAGTAGACTAAAGAAATATAGAATGGAATGCCTGAAAAACTCTGGTCTTTGGGGAGGACTAAACCAGATGGGGTGCAAGGGGCTGTCAAGAGATGCCATGAATAAATCAGAGGTCTTGGGGCTTTTATTTATATTCTGAGGAAATTCCTTTGCCGTTCTTTGTCAGGGTTTGTCATTCTCTGGGTAGCTGGGGTTTTGTGTTTGTCCTGTATTGTCTTGTTTTGTTTAAAGCTCCACAGTCGGTGCCTCTAGGTACCAAACAGAAACCCAAACAGTAGGCTTCCTACCATGGTGCAGAGCACTTAGCCCCCAAAACTACAGGATGCTCATCTCCATTATCGACATAGAAAGAGCTTCCCAATCTTCCTTATCAATTAGGGTTGTTGAAAGAGCAAAAAATGGGAAGTGAAACAAGGAACAAAACAATCTTGTATAATAAAAAGGTTTGCAATCTGTAAACACTACACTTATGTTAGACCTTGAGCAAATACTATACTGCTTTGTGACTCTGCAACTGGGATATCTGTTAAGTGGGGGATTATAATAGTCACCATCTCACAGGTTTTTACAATGACTGAAGGTGTCTGTGTATATAGAACACAGAGTAGAGTGTCCAGCACCACTACCACTGAAACCAGGCTACCAATGACTAAAGACCAAAGCCACCCCTAAAATAGCTTTCTTATAAATCATTCCATAATCTGAATACCTTTTTTTTTCTTTTTGGATAGATAAATGTTTACTAGCCATGACACTATATCACACTGACAGATAGTCTACATTTACACAACTAGAAAGAAGTAATTTTGGAAGAAGCCATTTACAACTGGCTATGGATCTATTCTATTTATAATACTGAATATAAACACACTAAACATCCCACAGAGAGGAAAATGTCTTTCCGGTTGAATTCTCTTTCAAACTGAGACTTAGCATGTTCATTCTGTGCCAATGTTGATGAGTTCTGATTCTAAAAATATTTATTTTAATGCATCACAAAATACTTAAGTTTGAGGTTAGTTGAAACTATTAGAATATTTTTCAACTTTTAGAATGAATGCTTTATTAAAGTGCACATTTAAATGAGAGGCATCTCTGAGGCCTGATTCTTTAAGTTGCTAAGTCCTCCAAAACAAAAATTAAAGCTTCCATCTCATTACAAATAAAATGACAAATTGAATATTGTTTATGCACTACTGAAATTCAAATTTACTCAAAAAATTTTTCAAATGCTATTGAACCAAAGTCAACAAAGATAGATAATTTGCCCAAATCCATTACACATAAGTTGTATTTCTAAATTAAGGAAAAAATAGAAACAGAAATAAATTTCTCTGTATTACATATGAATAACAGTCTGGAGCATTGATAAGATTGGGATGGAGATCTGGGCCCAAATCTCACATTTATGACTTATAAGATAAGCTGTTTCACCTGTGACTGTTTAATTGACCTCAGTTTTCTTTTTTTTTAAATAAATGTTGTCACTAATAGTACCTTATTAGATTTCTATGAGGTTGAAATGAGAAAATAGATGTCATTCCTTGCCCTTTCTAGGCATTATGGGATAAACTGGTTTTCTGAAGGTTCACTCTCCCAGGCCCTCACCATGGCCCTGACTATATCACATGCCTCCATTGCACACACTCTATAGTACTTGGATGAATTACAACTGCTCATTTGTTTATATTCATTTCTAATTAGGATAAGCAGATAGGTATCCCCCATTCATGGAGTTTTGAGTGTAAGCTCCATGAATAAAGTATTTTTCTTTGTTTTTGTGGTTGATTATTTTTGCATATTCCATTTTAAATAATTTTCATATACTAGGCGATTAATAAACACTTATTCTGTGAACAAACATGCAAAATCCCTGTAGACCAGGTGTAATAAGATTTTAAGAGAGAAATCATGTCTAAAACTAATAACAGGGGTCAGAGGAGGAGGAGAAGTAGAATATGTCAGACATGGAACTGGAAATTCAAGAGAGGCAATAGGGCCCACACCAAGAAAGAGAGGACCCGAAGGAAACATGGGGCAGGCAGATGCTGCAGGTGGCCTTTCATGACCCTCACCTGCTGAAAGTCATGTCTTTGTGCAACTCTGTTTTCTGAGTTTGGGTGAGATCTGTGACTTGATTCAAGCCAAGAGAATATGAAATGTACATGATTGCATTATATAAAGCTGTAGTGTCTGTGTTGCTAGAGTCTCTCTCTCTCTCTTTCTTCTCTTTCTCCTCCTCCTCCTCCTCCTCCTTTGGATTTAAAGTAGCAAGCTGCTATTAATTCTACAAGTAATTGAATGTGACCAACAACAATATGGCCAACGAAACATATCCATTCCCAATCAAACCTCCAGATGAGAACTATTGGCTAATACCCAGGGATGTGCAACCACAGAGCATCAGCAAATCCCTTCCCTAAAAAAACCCTACACACGGCGGCCTACAGGTCTAGCTGGAAGTTCTCTGCTTTCAAACATACCCTGAAAGGCCCAGAAGACAAACTGCCTGGAAGCCTTAATCTCACCTGCCGCCTTCTTAGTCCAACATGAAAGATACCAACATACCCCTCCAAACACTTCCAAGCCCTAAGCCAGTTTTGTTTTAAAAAACTTAGTTTAGAGCAATTGCTATGTGAGGTATCCTGCAAAATACCTATGACTGATAAAGCAAAACCTTTGAAGACATGGTGTCTGAAATCATTGGAAATCCCTCATCAGTCTAGGTCACAGAGTTGCCATGGGCTGTTTCCTATTAAAGCTAATCTTGCTTTTCTTCCTTCACTCAAGGAGTAGGCATCTTCAAAGTGCCTACCCCTTCCCAGGTACTGCATTAGCCCTTGGGGGGTTGAGAGGGAGAAGCATTACTTCAAACCCTTAATTCTCCAACAGATCCACTGGGTTATAAAGGATTTTATAATAAAAATTGAAAATAATAAAAAAGGAAAACTACTTCTTCAGGGGAAAAGAAATGTAAAATTAGAACTAATATTTTTTTACAAGCACTAATAGCCAAAGTTCTGTTCATAACTGAAACATAGGCTCACAACTATTACCATTTAAAATGCAATTATGAAAATATAATAAGTAATTTTCCATTTCTTTTCATATTTCATCTGTCTCACATTATTTATTAATTAGTTCTTGCAGAGATCCCAAGAGATAAGGATTATATTACTAATATACTGGTTGTGGAGAAAGCTTATCCCAAGTCAGTGAAGTTGAGCTTAAAATAGAAATAAAATGAACAAGGGAAACTAGGCATTTCACTAGATCTAAGAACCTTAGAGTTGGAAGAGACTTTGTACATCACCTAACAAACCTTTACATAATAAATACAATATGGTCCAGAGGATAAATGACATGCTTAAAGGTCACACAGCTAATCGTCAACAAGTCAAATTTGTAAACCACCCCACATTCTGTTATATATCTCATTCCTTCAGTTAGTTATCCCATACAAGTTATGACCTGACTACGTTAAAAATGTCAAAATGGAAGTGCAATGACTTACAGAAGCTAAAAGAGAAAGGTGTGATTCTGGTATCATTATCTAGAAACCAGTCCCAGCATGCATGGAGAGGAGAGGCATGGCCAAAGGGTGTTTACAGCAAGATTATACATATATATTAACAGCAATCTTAATATACATAAGATTTAAGGTGGCTCAAATACTCGAATGCCTATGGGGGGTGAGCAGGTCATATAAAAGTGAGTCCTGCTTGGTATGAACACATGTGCCGTGTTGTGAGGGGTGAGGGCTGTGGTCACCTGAGACTGCACACCCCATTTAAAATGTTGTGGTCAGGCTCAGGTCCACCTCAATATTCATGTGTGTGTATGTGAACCAGTGCCATCAGATCTTTTTTCTGTTTTTCCAAAGACACCAACAATGTAGATTTTGTGAACATTTTCTGAAGCTCTTCACTTGGCTGCTGGCCTCAAAGGAGCAGAGCAAGAATAAGGTAAGCCTGGACAATTAGCAAATACACAATATACAAAGATCATCTTGAAAATGATTTGTGCTTAAATTCACTTCTTCCCCCTGGGATCTTTGCGTAGACTTGTTAATTGGGTTTCTCTGAATATCCAGTTGTTCACTAGTGATCACCTTGACCGCCCACAGCCTTGATAATGGGAGAATTGCTAAATGCTGCATTTTTCAGCTAAGCAAATTGCATGGTAATAATATATAAAAACTTATGTCTTTCTCCTTTTATAGAAGTGCTTGAGTATGCTTTATCTCCTGGGATTTATCTACTCCCATTAGAGGTGTTAATGGAGCCCAGTTCCATACATGGGTGCTCAGCAGTTTTTGATGCCATGTACCATTTTGAAAGGCTTAATGTGGGCCAAGCAGAGTGCAAGGGCTTTTCAGACATAATCTCATTTATCCAAATATTCATTCCAGGGAATAGATACTATTATTGATCTGGAAAATTGAGACTCGAGAGGATAAATAACTCTCAAAGTCAAACATTCATGGAAGTGGTTGAGTATGATTGGAACCGGAAAATACTAATTTTATTTTATTTTAAATATATTTTATTGATTTTTTACAGAGAGGAAGGGAGAGAGATAGAGAGTTAGAAACATCGATGAGAGAGAAACATCGATCAGCCGCCTCCTGCACATCTCCCACTGGAGATGTGCCCACAACCCAGGTACATGCCCTTGACCGGAATCGAACCTGGGACCCCTCAGTCCGCAGGCCGACGCTCTATCCACTGAGCCAAACCGGTTTTGGCGGAAAATACTAATTTTAAAGTCAAGGCTTTTCTATTATTTCTTTCTATCATGACAACATAAGTGATTTGTGAGTGAAAAATTTAGCAAGTACCACATGCTTCCTCTGTATAGCAGTGAATAATCTACTGGAAAAATTTATTTTCAGTTTAGACTAGGAAATCATATTTGCCTTTAAGTCTAGAGTAGAGATGGCTAGCTTATCTGGCATAGATCAATGCCAACTCAATAGAATGAAGGAAGCTGAAATGTCCATTCATTGGAAGTCAATGATACTATTATATTGGGTGTCCCTCCAACGTGGTAATATACACATTTAAATAAAAGAGACTTGGAAAATAGAAAGTGACAAGTATAAAAGCCTATACTTTGAAATTAAAGTGCCAAAGTTCAAAATTGCCATTCCTTTCATTATGCATTAGTGATGGTATTGAAGATGACATGTGTTGGTGAAGATGAAGCCAATGGTATGGTTCTCAGTACTGAGTCTTAGTCTTTCTAATCTTGCAGTCAGACTGACTAAGTTTCAAATATTTGCTCCAAACCCTGCTAACCTTGTGCATTTTGACAAGTAATAACCATTTAAGCTTTATTTTAATGCCCTTGTAAGAATAGTGAAAAGATTAAATGAAATACTCCATCTCAAGTACCTAGAAGAGTGGTTTTTTTCATTTTTTAAAATCCTCACCCAAGGATACTTTTCCATTGATTTGTAGAGAGAGTGGTAGAGAGAAGGAAAGACAGAGAGAAATATTGATGTGAGAGAAACACATCAATTGGTTACCTCTTGCATGAGCCCTGACCAGGGCCTGGACTGGGGAGGAGCCTGCAACCAAGGTATGTGCCCTTGACCGGAACTGAACCTGGCACCCTTCAGTCCACAGGCCAATGCTCTATCCACTGAGCCAAATTGGCTAGGGCTAGAAGAGTGTTTAGGACAGAATATCAACCCATAAATATCACTTCTTCCTCTTCCTTTTCTCTTTATTCCACAGTCACAAATAATTTTCAAAGCATGGGGACTGGGAACAATTATCTGAGGGATAACTAACCACAATGTCCCCAGAGATGTGTCCAATTGTTGAGAACGACAATGAATGCTTCCTCTGTATTAGACACCTTGCCAAGTACTTGGATGTCCAATAATAATTAACTGTCTCCAGCAACTTGTGAAATAACTGCTATAATTTTAATCATTTCATAGACAATAAAGTTTACACATATATTACATATCCAAGATTAACTTGTCTAATAAATTGTGGCATTTGAACATGAACTTGTTCCACTGCTGGGAGACCTAAACCTAGGCACAATAGAAGAGAACAACAGTAGCTGGCTGTTTGATGTTGTCATGGTAACTACAAGCACCCTCAAATTCTTAAATTTGTGTTCTCACTCTTAACAGTAAAATACAAAATAATCTAGAATTTCTTCTCAGGTAATAGTTACTTTCCCCTTCGCACCAATATACGCTTCCCCACCCCAAACATTTTGATTTTCTCTGAATTATGTGTACTAATATGAGAGAATTATTTGAAAGTATTCCTTTAGACTATTCACAAATATTTCTATTTAAATTTCATCACTTTTCAAATCAGCATGGTGCTCCACAGCGTAGCAATATTTTAGTAATGAAAAACTGAATATGCCAATAACATTGATTATGTTCAGACTTGTACAATACTTTTTATGAGATAATTTTTCCCTTGAAATATTCAAAAAGCTCATAGCCAGTGACTTAATTATTCTATGCAAGCACAATAGCTTCCTGATAACCGAAAGCACTGCCTGTGACAAAGCTGGTGTCTGTGTACTTTTTAATAAGGAAGGGTTCAGAGCAGTGATTTCTTGATATCCATAAGCCTTTTGAGTTGAGATCTTATCCAAGAAATACATTTTGTTAAAGGATAAAGGGACCAGTAAACTATTCAGGAAGGCTGAAGCATCCCTTTTCTTTCTTACATTTTTTATTTTCCAAGATTGGTTCTTTGTAAAACCACACGTGGTCAAAAAGCATCTAGACAACTATAGTCTTGCTCAAAACCTCTGCATTAATATTAAACATATTAATATCTGTACAAAATCACTATTAATCATAATGAGAATTAGAAAAAGAATTCTACATACTTGGAAAGTTCTGTGTAGAACAACACTTCTTCCCAAGAGTTATAGCTCAGTTCTTTTCATTTTCAGCTCTGAAACTCCCCTATGCAATAATGACAAGGATTCTGCGTGAGTGGATGCCTAACGCTTCTGACAAGTCACTAAAACCAGTGACTAAGCACTGCCTGTCCCATGATGCAGAAACCTATTATTTTGCTGAATTTTATTGCTGGCTCCAGGAGCAATGTGCAGGACAAACAATTTGATAATGATGTCAGTACTATAGCAAGAGTAATGTTTGTATCAAAATTGATCTGGTCTATACGATTTTAAAATTTATATTTTTATACAGAATAGAAACTGGAAACAGATTTTTCTACTTTTGGATGGAGATCCAATGGGATGGCGGATGTAACTGAGCTGTGATTCATAATTAATTCCTTGGCTTAAAAAAAAAAGTAATATTTAGCAAACATACTAGCAGATTCTGATTCAGCAGGTACTTTATGCTGGGGTTTGAAAGGTTGTAATTTTTGTTTTAAATTTCTTCAGGAAAAAGTTACAGCATATATATATATATAGATTATGTTAAATTATATAAATATATTACATATACAAATACATACTATAATCACATATATCTGTATATATTTTGAAATATATCATATTTTTCCATGTCCTAGATGCTCCCATGTATAAGACACCCCCCATTTTTCAACCCCAAATTTAGAAATCAACATTTTAAACATTTTGCAGGTTTTCCTCTTAAGGCCTTCTTCTTCTTTTTTGGCATCTTAAGGAGGTGTTCTTCCTGTTTTCTCCACTGTCTGATTATACACTCAGTGGGAGGAGGTCCAAATTGTGTCTCTGCATTTCTATTTCCATGCTCTTTTTCATAGCTGATTACATTCAGTTTGAATTTTGCAGAGTAAGACAATCACTTACCAGTATTTATCTTTTTATTTTTTTGACAGCTTTATGGGCTCAGAATGCGCTGGTCCCTGTTGCATCTGCACACTCTCCACCTCCACCTCCAATTACGGCATCAGCTGACCAGTAACAATAAGGCTTATGCATGGAGGAAGCCTGTTTGACAAGGTATGGGCAGCTACGCACCCATGCTGATCCCTCCTCAGCTGACTTCCATGTATAAAACTCCCCTCGATTTTCAGTCTAATGATTTTAGAAAATAATAGTGTCTTATACATGGAAAAATACAGTACATATGTAATCTAGAGGTATACTTTATTCTAGAAATTCCTTATCTACAACTGTATCCTCTATTTTGACACATAAAATTCCATATATACCAGGCTGCTTATTCATTACAGCTATTTCTAATTATTGGTGATTTAATTAAATGAATTATTATATAGCGAAAGTGTTGTCCTTATAAGAAAAAACAAAATTTTATATTTATATAGTTGAAATTAATTAAAGAAAAGTTATCCAAGAGATATTGTTAGAATATGATAGATTGTAGCATAGGGCAGGAAATTTTAGGAAAGTGATACAAAGAAGAAAGTGTTTCTTTTTCATCCTAAATCCTTCTCTATGAGCTCAAATTTATTGTTTGGATTTTGATAGAAGTCATCCCTTTTATAATGTAACAGATAAAATAAATGATAAATATACAACACCAATTCAGATATTTTGATATTCATCCTATACTCAGAGCACTGTGGGCCTCATATGATGTTGGGGTGCTAAAATAAGGTTTAATGACTAAAGAACTATTCAATCAAACCTACAGTATTTATTAAAAGTTTCATACAGGGATGACTGGTGTGGCTTAGTGGTTGAGCATTGACCCATGCACCAGGAGGTCATGCTTAATTCCCAGTCAGGGCACATGCATGAGTTGCAGCATGATCTCCAGTAGGGAGCAGGCAGGAGGCAGCCAATAAATGTTGATTGTCTCCCATTGGTCTCTCTCTCTCTCTCTGTCTTTCCCTTCTTCTCTCTCTGAAGTCAATAAAAACATATTATTTTTTTAAAAAGTTTCATCTAGGGAAAAATGTATTTATCTTGTGCTAAAAAATAATCAGACCTCAGTTACCTTTTAAGTAAACTATGTGCTCAAGGTTGCTTTATAATACCCTTTCTGTGACAATGAAATGGCATGTGATACGAAAGTGTATCATTCCATCCCACCTACTCAGGAGGGCACCTTATGAGCGCCTCATCAAATACTGACAATGTGAACACAACTGTGTGAAATCCAACAAAAATAATAAAAATGAATGTGAAAAAGTCCCCCATGTGGTGAATCAATAATGACATTGTGACCCTGATAGAAAACTCAATTCAGGCAGTTACTAAAGTGGAAATATCCATCTTCCATGTTGGCAGATATTTTTTTAGTAACTTTATATGTTATTATTGTGATGAAAGGGCAGGGAGGTGGCAGGGCCAACAGTGAGGGCCCTGGGAACCAGGAGCCTTGGATCCTATCCTAAAAGATGGAAAGATAAGCCTTGAACACACTATTTAACCTCCCTGAATTTCTGCTTCCTATCTTCTGTGAGATGAGAAGATCACTAACCAGACACCCCACAAAGGGGCTGAAAGGGCTTATGAGCAAGTCCCTGGAAAATACTTTGAACTCCCCCGAAATAAGCTTTTACAGAAGTACAAAGCCTCCCATCAAAGGACCTTTATGAGACATCAATGAGCAGTTTGTGGAGAAGATATTATCTAGGCCTGGCACTGAAGGGTCCTTTTCATTAAAATAATTGCCTCAGCAATTTCTTTTCTTTTTTCCTGGATACTAGTCACATGCATCCTGGACAAACCCTGAGCCCCTTCTCAGATCACTGTGTGGCTCATTTTTGGCTCATTCAGATGCACTATTCAGCTGACAGGGATAAAATGTTTTCCCCTCTGCCCCTGGCTTCAGGCATTGCTAGAAAGCATTCTTCTGGGGAGAGAAAAGTAGCATATGTTCAGTAGGTTATTTATGACCTCATGGGCTCTGGCCACAGCGGAGGCAGGACTGAGCTGACACACTCACACCAATTGTTCAACCTTCAATTGTTCAACCTTTTCTAGAATCTCAGCTTGTTCTCTAGTTCCCAGCTCTCATTACTGAGTACCACCTGTGCACGGAGCCCCATGGAGGAATGCTCCATTAGTTCCAGAAAAGGAATCTGCCTACTAAATAGTGCTTAAGTGACACGGAAATTCCAGTCTTTCTCCTAACCAATACCTTCAACAGCAGTTCTCAGCACTGGCCCCATATTAAAGTTACCTGGGAGATTTCAGCCAGATGGATTAAATTAGTATCTCTAAGGCTGATGCCTCTGCAGAGAGATGTTTTAAGAGTTTCCACACATGCATATTCATAGCAGCATTATTCACAATAGCCTAATACTAGAAACACCCCAAGTGCCCATCAATCAATGAATGGCTAAACAAAACGTGGTATAAGCATAAGTTAAATATTATCCTATATAATAAAAGGCTAATATGCAAATTGTCCCCTTGGGAGTTTGACCACTCACTATGACGTGCACTGACCACCGGGAGGAGGGGGGATAGAGAATGAAGAAAGACTCTGGCCAGCAGCCAGCAGCTGAGGAAAGGAAGGCCCTGATCAGCCCTGATTGCCGGCCAGGCCTAGGGACACTACCTGTGCATGAATTTTATGCACTGGACCTCTAGTTCAGACATAAATGGGAATGAGTGAAGTACTGATGCATGCTACAATATGGATGAATCTCAAAGACATTATGCTAAGTGAAAGAAATTAGACACAAAATTTCTTATACTACATGATTCCATTTATATAGAATATCCAGAATATGTAAATTAATAGAGACAGAATATAGATTGGTAGTTGTTAGGAGCAGGGGAGAATGGGAAATGGAAAGCATCTGCTTAGTGGGTACAGGTTTTGGGTGAAGAAAATGATTTGAAACTAGATAGAAGTGGGGGATATACAACATTGTAAATATAAATGAATGAACCAATTAATGAACAAATGAACAGTTTTCTAGGTATTTACTGAGTAAGAACCTTGCTCTAGAGCAGTGGTTCTCAACCTGTGGTCGCGACACCTTTGGGGGTCGAATAACCCTTTTACAGGGGTCACCTAAGACCATCGGAAAACATATATAATTACGTATTGTTTTTGTGATTACTATGCTTTAATTATGTTCAATTTATAACAATGAAAATACATCCTGCATATCAGATATTTACATTATGATTCATAACAGTAGCAAAATTATAGTTATGAAGTAGCAATGATAATAATTTTATGGCTGGGAGTCACCACAACATGAGGAACTGTATTAAAGGGTCGCGGCATTAGGAAGGTTGAGAACTCTTTTAATCTTGACAAATAATAGGAGAAGAAATTACGTGGAGAGGGAGGAAATAACTTGCCCAAGAGTACATATTTAGAAAGGGGTGAAACCAGTAACCAAACCCAGGTTTATTTTTCTCAAAGTTCTTTAACACTTTCCTCCCAACACTCACCATATTCCATTTAATTATCAGGTCCTGGCCCCTCTTGGTCATTCTCTCTATCTTCGAATATGATCCACACTCACCAGATAATCACCTTCATTCATTCCTGACTCATCCACAAATGGGCCACTATTTTCAATGATCTTCTCTTGAAGTTTCCAGGCCTTTCTGACTTCAGGAGAAGCTGACTCCTTACCTATGCCCCATCACTTCTTATCAAGTCCAAGTTCAGGTGGATGAGTTCCTCTAATTCTGCCCTGTCTACTGCATCATATCCTTGCACATGCCTATGTCCATCGTCCCCCCACCTTTGGAGGCAGTGGCCACTTTCCCTTAACTTCTCGCTGCCAGGCTACTTTCACTCCCAAACTCACGCCCCCATCCTGGACTCTCCCTCTCCACTACCTCTAATCTTACCTTTGTTTAAATTCTATCTCGCATTTCTAAGTAATAATAATATATGAGTTTGAAGTGGTTTGTCTCTGTGTTCTTAACCTCTCTGATACCTATTCTCTTCATTTTCTCTTCTTGCCTTAACTCCACTCTCCTCCTGACTCAGCTCTCTTCAAATTTATCAAAATCTGTCTTCAGGACAAATCCATTTGTCAATGCTCATTCCCTCCTCAATATCTGCTCGCTGACATTTTATCTTCCTAAACTCTCTGCCCCTCAGCCTCTGGCATGTTTAATCTTCAACCTTTGTGGGTTGTTTTTTTTTTTGGGGGGGGTTTTTTGGTTGTTTGTTTTGTTTTCTTGTTCTTTGCCTCTACTTAAGCAAGCTCCTCAAACTTTTTTAACCCTCAGAATCTTTACCCCTAAAAAAGAAAAACTAATATGTAGGATGTTGTCACAGAGGTTTAAGGAAGTGGAATGCTTGTTTTACTTATTGACTCATGCAGCAGACATTTGCTGAGCATCAGCTGTATGCAGGGCACTGAGCTAAACGCTGGGCATAAAGATGAAATAGACATTGTCACTGACATTGGGGAATATCTCAGCTACTTGAAGAGACATATTGACAGTTAGTCACAGTGCTTTACTCATCCATTTATTTATTCAGTTAATTTCAAATGGGTGTATATGCTAAGTTAGGCACTTATCTATGCCCTGGAGAGATAACAATGAGGAAGTCTGAGGAAGTCAGTGCCCTCATGAAGCTTACAGTATGCTGGTAATAGTCATCTATCTATCTAAAAAAAAGTAGCCCGCAACCCAGGCACATGCCCTTGACCGGAACCGAACCTGGGACCCTTCAGTCTGCAGGCCGACGCTCTATCCACTGAGCCAAACCGGCTTCGGCAACACTGAGTTTATTAATAAGCAGTGAGGTGTGTTAGAAATGGGGTCAGAAACTATTTCTCTGTGGAGGTGACATTTGGTCTAAGACCTAAGGGATGACAAGAAAAATCAGATGCTCAGAAAAGAGTGTTACATGGAGGCGGGAGAGCAAGTGCAAAAGCCCTGAGGTTTAAATGAATTTAGCATGTCAAAGGGGCAGGAAGAAATCCATAGGAGCTTGTCAATGGCAAAGGGATTAAGTAGGACATTTTTGAGAGGTCTTAGATGCCATGCTAATGAAGGAGTCTGGATTCAATACTAACTGCAAAGGAAAGTGACCAAGAGGTTTTAGGTAGGAGAATACCATAATCTGATAAATACTTTTAAGGGTGCTTTGAAAGCTGGATTACTGATTATATTAGGGGACAGTGGAAGCAGGAGGACCCATTATGAATCCATTTCAGTAGACCAGGCAAGAGAAGATGCTGGAATTGGGGTGGCAATGGTGATGGCATGAAATGCTCATATTTTGATTATAGTATATGGTATATGCTATATACTTACTTATTTTCTTAGTGTTTTATATTTTATATACAAAAGTTAAGTTCTTTGAGCACTTGGACTTCATTTTGGTCATTTCTCTATCTCCCAGCATCTAGAACAGTTACTGACATACAGTAGGTACTAAATAATTAAACATTTGCTAAATAAGTGGAAAAATAGCTTGGGAATTGGTGCTGAGAGAAACCCCTAAGTTTTTAATTTGATTACTTGGGTTGAGAGTGTGTTATCAACCGAGGTGGGAAAGACTGGAGGATGAATCAGCTTGTGGACGGAAGGCAAGAGTTCCATTTTGGCGTGTTGATTTGCTGTGCCTCAGGTCGACACTGACACACTGTGTCTGGAGCTCAGGGCTAGAATGCTTTTTTCATCCATTTCAACTTCGTCTCCTCATTTGCTTTGCAAGCTCGGCAAGAGCAGGGGCTCCCTTAACTTCTCTGAATGTGTTCCCCAGACTCTTGGTATCAGCTTACCCTGAAACGTGTTAGAAATGCCCCACCCGAAACCAACTGAAGGAGAAACTCCAGCAGAGGGTCTAGTCATCTGTGTTTTAACAACTCATGATTCGATGCCTCATGATTCTGATGCACACTAAAGTTGGAGAATAACTGGTCTCAAACACGGTTAGAGTCATCAGAAAGAGGAGAGTAGTAAATGGATGGTTTGGGTGACTATTCAAACTCTCAAATTATTCTGACTTTTTTCTTGCCTCTCATCAAATCTCCTTTCATCCAGTAGCTTGCCTCGGCTGCTTTAATTAGTTTGTCCAAAGAATCAGATTTATTTCTTTTCTTTTAAATTATATAGCAATGGTAACAACAGAAGTTTCCAAAAATAGTCTTAGTGTTTCAAAACAGTTTCTCACCTGTCATTTAATTTTAGCTTTGGAGCAGCTATGAGAGAGTAGAGATGGGAGTTCTAGCCTCACATCACATATGAACATATTTAGACAAAGTTCCAGTAAGTGGTTTATTTATTGGTAATCACATGAAAATTTAGACAGGACTGAGACAAAAATAATTGTTGGTAAATATGGGATAAATAACCCTCAACCTCAAGTATTTCTCATAAACCTCTTATACTATCCAATATGTAATAGATGCTCAAATATTTATTTACTAATTCCTGAAACAGTCATTACAGGATCCAAGAAAATGCAGACTCACCTTAGCAAGGAAAAGAGAGAGAGAGAGACAGAGAAACAGAGAGAGACAAAGACAGAGAGATATAACCCAGCTAATCAGCTGTTCACATCAGGCAACACTACCGAGACCCACTTGCCAGCAACATGTGGATTACTTGGGAGGAGACATACATTCTAATCCAAAATTATTAACTATCGATTTCTTCATCTCTTTAAGAGTGTAATTGATATAATTCTTGATGCCTTTACTATTTCAATTAATTGCATGCATTTAAAAGTGTTACAATGTTCCTATATGTTGACTTCTGTTTTGAATTACCTGAACAATGTAAAAATAAAAAATAAAAAACTGCAACAAAAACTGACATCTTCCTCACTCTGAGATTGCCTCTTGCCAATGTTATCTGCCTCACTTATTTAAAACCTAAGTCATATCCCTTCCCCTACTGGAATGCTTTGAGGCTATCAGACACATGATGACAATGAAACATTCCTAGATTTGCATAATGCTGAGGCTTAGTTTAGGAAGTCTTAGACACAATCGTTTGGTTTTTATCCGAATGGACATTATAACCCAAGAGGGACCATTATTTTGTTCTGTAGTGAGAGACTGAAACACTATTGACACTGATCATGAAGATAATAATAGCAAGCACATTTTGAGGGCCTACTCTGTTCCTGCCACTCAGCTATGATTTCACATGGATGGTAACATTTAACCATCCCATGAGGGAGGTTCTGTTTTTTCTGTCCTTATGGTACATATGGTCAAACTATAGCTCAGAGAGTTAAATAGTCTTCCACTCATCCTTAGTAGTCAAACTGGGACTTGAACTCTGAACTGTCAAACTCCCAAACCTGTAGTATTAACCACTGTTACCATCTTGCGTCTTTCAAACAATTACTCCTGAAAACCTGTCAGAAGACTTACTGGTTCAGGCAATAACTAACTCTCTTCCATGGCCCCCAAGTTTCTGGACCTGCCTACTTCCTCAGCCTTACAACATTTTCCCTCTCACTCATTATGTTCCCAACATACAGAACCCTTTTGTTCCTTAACCACATGATGCCCTTTCCCATCTCAATGCTTTGCACACAGTTCCTTCTTCTGGAAAACATCTCCCTGTCCTTCACAAGGCTGAGTCCTTCCAATCTCTGGTTTTAACGTCAGCTCACCAGATGACACCCCCATAGCAGCTGCTGTCTGCACTCTGCCCGCATCACCTTGGGTCTCCCTTTCATCTTCCTGAACATGAACTCCCAGTGCCGTTTCACTTCCAAACACCAGAAAATGTGTCTCTCTGCTCAAGGATGACTTTCAGACAGATGGCTTTGGCTATACACTGAGAGTTGAACGTGCCTATGGATTTATATCCCCGTCTATCCCAGGGTGCAGCCTTAACCAGTGCCTGATGGATGAAGGGTACAAATGCTTCCACATCCTGGATTCATGATGGGCTCAACTCTGCCGTTGAATCCTAATTCCCTGGCAGCTCTCCTGCAGGGCTGACCAGTGTTGCCCTCTGAGTCTCTGATTAATACTGCACTCTTGTGTGTCCTCCTTCCTTTCCTACCATCTTTCCCTGGGAACACCTTCTGATAAATCACATTGACACAAAATCTCACCTCAGAATCTGCTTCTGGGAAGGCAAGCTAAGCGTACACTCCCACTTGTACCCATTATTCCACAGCAACACACACCGCTTATTGTTTTTCTCTAGCATGTGCCAAAGCTGTTATTATTCATTGGGTTTCTTGTTCACTTATTTATTGCCTACATCACCAGGACTGTGAAAAAATTTAGGGCCAGAATTGAATCTTTCTTTTTTTAACCATCCCCAGCACCTAGTAGAGTATTTGGGCAATACTAGTTGCCTAATTAATATTTACTTAAAGAATGATTAAATAAATAGCAAAACCTTTCCCAATGTCCCTCTTCATCCAGACTAAATACCTGTGCCTTCTCTGGTTTCCAGGGCATCTGTCTGTTACAGTAGGCAGCTGGTTAGGTAATAACAAAAGAGAAGGGAGATGGCCAGCTAAGCCTGATTAACTAGGAAGGTGCAGCTTTACAGACACTCCAGGGGACAGACCCATTGCCCTGCCAAGAGGGTTAACATCCCTCCAGACTCTCTTTCCAATGGCAAGCAAAGCAGCTCCTCCCATAGATTTACTATGTGCCAGGTAGTACTAAGATAGAAATACAATATTATATTAAATTCCAGAATATAGCTTTATGAGGAAATGCATTATCCATGTTTTTGAAAGAAGCAAAATATGATTCAGAGTTAAAGAATGTGCCCAAGGTCACCCAGCTTGTCCGTGGTGAAGACTCTACTCGAACCCAAGTCTGACCACAAAACTCTCATCATGCTGCCTCTGTCCTCTGTGAGGTGTGCTTAGCTTGAGTTATCCTCTCAGGAATCAATCAAGTGAAAAGAGTAAACTTCCGGGTCTTCAAAGCAGACGATAGAGCCCTACAATGCCATGACTTCTATGAGCCACCACTCAGCTCCAGCTGGTCATTATGTGCAAAATGCCCTCACCACTGTCAGCTCTGAGAAGAGTCTGTCCTATAGCTTGTCTGACCCCAAAATCATAGCTCATGTTCTGCCACAGATAAGGGGTGCTGAGGATCAGGGAACTTCTTTGCTTTCTGTGCCCCAAGAACAATAGTGGAGATACTTAGATTGGGGATTAGTATGGGCGGAGGGAAGTTTTAAAAGAGTTCTTCTGTTGCCCAGTGTTTTACAAAATAAATTTTGGTCTAGAAAGCATGAAAAGCCAAGGGAAGGATTTAGAGATAGCACTGAATTGTTAATATACTAGAGGCCTGGTGCATGGAACTTGTGCATGGTAGGGTTCCTAGGCCTGGTTGGCGATCGGGGCTGATCAGGGCCTTCTGGCTGCGGGCTGGGGCCTCCCTTCCCTGGCTGCCAGCTGCTGGCTGCTGGCCTGGGTCTTCCTTCATTCTGTGCCACCCCCTGGAGGTGAGCACATGTCATAGCAAGTAACCGGTCTCCCGATTCCCAATTAAACTTCCAAGGGGACAATTTGCATATTAGGCTTTCATATATATATTCAACTACTTATATGTAGCCAACATCCATATATAGCAAGTATGCACTTGAAATGAGATAGACACACCAAAATAAGAACTGGAAAACGTCCTTCCAACACCAGTGTGGGGACAGGGATGGTTTGCATTGTGGTTAAGAACACAGTGTTGAAGTTTTGCTCAGCGTTCTCCCTGCTGATTTGGAGTGCTGGCTCTACCTCTTACTTACTGTGCTACTGAATCTCTCTGTGCCTACCTCTCTTCAGGTATAAAATGACAGGAAAAATACCACACCCAACTCCTAGAGTTGTCCACAAGATTAATGAGTTATTATTTGTAAAATGTTAAGACAGAGTCTAAAACAGAATGAGAAGTTTGTTCAATAAATAAAAGAGATTGGAGCAAGAATACAATGGACACAAGATATTAAGGCATATAGAAAAGGAAGAGTTAACTCAATCTGGTGTCAGACTGGGAGGACCAGGAAAAGGATTACAGGAATGTAACATTTGAGGTGAGTCTTCAGAGATGATTTGGACTCCACCCAAGAAGGAAATGAAGGGAAGAAAAAGAGGGAGCTGGGAGAAAGCAAGAGAACAGGCAAAGGCAGGGAGATGAGGAGCTGCTTGTTACATGCCTGAGTATATTTGGAGAAGGAGTGAAAAGAGAACTGGTGACATAGAAGGCCTTCGGTTAGCAGGAGTCAGGCCATGAAGGGCTTTGTGGGGTAAAAATAAATTCTTACTTCATGTTATCCATGAAGTACCTTTAGAGAATGTCAAGACAGAAAAATTTTATGACCAGATTTGCAATCTACAAAGATCACTCTGATGACAAGGTAGAGAATGGATTTTACTGAGTGCAGTTGAAAACATGGAAACTACTTACTGCTGCAGGAGTGAGTCGGGGAAGAGGGCAAGAGCCTGAAAGAATGAACTATTACGGGAAAGGAGATTCTGGGAAATAATAGCAGCACACAAACCAATTTTGTTTGGAATGGTCAGATTTGTAGTAGCTTATTTGAGTGAAAGTACTGACCTCTGAGGCAGAGAGATAGAAGCACAATCGAAAATAACCTTTACAATCAGAAATCCTTGCTCTAAATTGAAAGCCATCAGTCGTCCCTCATTTGATGAGTGGAAGAGCAAATACATACACACTGTTTTTGGCTTTTGAACACATGGAATAATCAATTTTTTATGTAGCCTGGGACTGAAGAAACAATAATATATTAAAGCTCTAAGGAGCTGTGTAAATTACCTCTAAATAAAATATTTATTGGGGAATTAACTCAGTAAGATTGTAATAATAATTAGTTAAAATTTCTTGAGTATTGCTTATTTCCAATAGGCTAGCAATTTGTGGATATTATCTCACTTAGTCCTCTCAATAAACCAATGCTTGTCCCGTTTCACAGCTGCAAAATAGGCATTTACAGAGATTTACATACTCATTTCAAGTCACAGGGATAGTAAGTGACAGAGCGAGAATTCAAGTCTTTCCAAATGTTAGGGAATCCATTCTAGTTATGCCTGTGGTGTTAGCTCTCATCGCATAAGTGTTTGAAGTTAGGCATAATTTTTAGGGAAATAAACATGCCACTTCTCAGAGCTTGCTGTGGACAATAAAGACATTGGTTTTACCGGTCCAGTTTATTTTTGCCCAAAATTATTTGTGGGTTTTTATAGAATGATGTCTTTATTGAGACCATCATGTAACTTAACTAACAAATAATTACTTAAAAGTAGGATGCCAAGTAAGCAAAATAAACAGAACAAACACTGAGGACAACTGATACCATTTGAGGATAGTTCCTGGATAACAGAAAGGGGTACAATGCAAAGGTGATAGTTTGGATGATCTGGTGTCAGCCAGGATGGAATTTGAATCCCAGGTCTGCCACTTACTACTAGTGAGATATTGGGCAAGTCACATCACCCTTCCAAGACTCAATTTCCTTATCTATAAAATAGAGATGATAGCTACCATAATACAGGCTACTGATGAGATTGAATGAGATGATAGAGGCCAAGTGTCAAATTCAGCTACCACTGTAGGATAATCTGGTGATGACAAAAATGATGGATATTGCCCTAACCGGTTTGGCTAAGTGGATAGAGCGTTAGCCTGTGGACTGAAGGGTCCCAGGTTCGATTCTGATCAAGGGCATGTACCTTGGTTGCGGCATATCCCTGGTGAGGAGTGTGCAGGAGGCAGCTGATCGATGTTTCTCTCTCATTGATGTTTCTAACTCTCTATCCCTCTCCCTTCCCCTCTGTAAAAATTAATAAAATATACTTTAAAAAATGATGGGTATTGGCACAAGTTCAAATATAGTTTTTGAAAATAAGACTGACTCAAAAATTTTCTTATTGAATTTGCCTACCTAGGATATTATTCATAATGACAGTTTCCTACTGTTTTAGGTGTCCTTTTAATTGAATTTGATTTTCATTGAAGAGTGCATTAAGCTGCTTTTTAATTCTCTCAGGAGGATAATGTCACAGCCCTTATGTTTGAGTAATCTCAGGCCCTGAATAGGAAAGGTAGATTTTAAAAATCTCTCTGAGTTATTTTTATACCATCTCTCCTGTGTACAACATAACAATCCTGCAGCTAAGTTTTAAAACATATTTTAAAAGGTCACTTTTAATGAATCGGGCTTTTCACGTATCAATCTTTTACATTTACATTTTTTTGAGATTTCAACAGCAGAGCTTTCTTTAACTGAATAAATATTCAAGTCGCAGAGTGTATTTTGAAATGACTATTTGCATAATAATGTTTTTGGATGAAAACAAAGTCTCTGACTGCACATAAACAGGTTTTACTGATCTTTAATGGGACCAAGTGAAATTCAGAGGCCTTTACCATCAAACACGGTGCTCTCAACATTCAGGAACATTTGTATAAGGCTGCATTTTCCATTCTAATGTTTCCTTACACTAACACTAATAGGACATGTTTTCTTTCACTAATTAGCCACTAATGTTCTATAAAATTAATTTGGAAGACAGATCACTGACAGAGCTCTAATTAATGAGCTTGACTTTGCCTTGAAGGTGGCAGGAGGGAACAGGGAGTTACAGATGTGTATTGTTTTCTGCTTAAGTCAAGGGGAAGATTTCTTTTACATGTGGTCTTTGAACCTGAGGGATATTTGATCTAAGGAGCAATTCATTCACCATTGCTTTCTAAACATCTATTTTGTGTCAAGCAGTATTTTAGGGATAAAGTGGGGATGGATAAGCAAGAGGTAACAAAATGCCCAAATATAATAGTTCCTGACCTCAAGGGCTCAGCAGTCTGATTGGGGAGTTTGAATAGGAAATAAGTGATTAAAGTTCACTGTGCTAAGGATTGTGATGGAGATGGTTTGAGGTGCCTTAGTTCAAATATCTCACAGGCTTGGGGCATTTGATTTGATCTTGAGGAGGATACCCAAGATTTGGAAATTGGGGGAAAGGATGGTGCAGGGTGTCTATCAGGCAGGAGGAATCATATGGCAAATGACCAAGTACAGGCAGATGTTCTCTTGATTAGGAGCCAACAAGTACTTCGGGATGAATGGGAGGCAGAGTTTGAGGAAGATAGGTTAAGAAGTTAAGACGGAAGAATGAGCAGGAGCCCATACACCCTGTTAAAGAGCCTGGCTTAGTTTCACAGGGGAGAGTGGTATAATTATAATTTAGCTATCATGAGGAAGAAGGGCTAGAGCTGCTAGGACGATGATGTATTGGATCAGAAGATAATTGGGGTATTTAGTAGACAGGGTTTGGTGACTGATTGGATATCTCAAGTAATGGCCATTGGGACTTACTCTACTTGGGCAAATACAAGAAATCCATATGCAAGTTTTTCCCTCCCTAATGTGTGCTCATTCCATGTTTAGAGTGGCCTGGGTGAATACTGCCATCACTGACAGGACTCACATTGACTAAATTAGAAATATGCAACAAGGGAAGAGAAACCAATGGCTCAATAGATGGGCAGGAAAACAATGAAGACCACATGGAAAGAACAGGGATTCTGGCAGTCGGAGCTCAACTTAGGCACCACCCGTAACAGCTGCATGATTTTCAGAATTGTCCTTGGTTGTGTATGTGACTCCTCAAAAATAGATTAACAAGAGATCCTAAACCAAGATTTGCCCTGTATGACTCTTCTAGTTTGAGCAAAGCTCATTTGTGTTTATCCTGTGGGGCATCTTAATACTTACATCAGGTGAGTTGGGGTGGAATGTAGGTGGTAGGAGGTAGCTTTTCATACTCCATTTAAATAGATTGGTCACCAGAGAGTCACATAATCTCACAGACTTTTCAAGCTCTGAGTGATCTTAAACACTAGGACAGCCCAGACAGTGTAGCTCAGTGGTTGAGCTTTGACCCATGAACCAAGAGGTTACCAGTTCCATTCCCAGTCAGGGCACGTGCCCAGTAGTGGACACGTGGGAGGAAGCAGCCGATCTATGTTTCTCTCTCATCTGATGTGTCTATGTCTCTATCCCTGTACCTTCCTCTTTCTCTACAGTCAATAAAGACATATTAAAAAAACAACAACACTAAGACAGTGGTTCTCAACCTTTTCTAGTTATGGGCTTTTTTGATCAAATTAGCACTTATGGAAGCCAAAATGCCAAAATGAAAAAGATAAACGTGGAGTTGCTTTGCTTGAAGAAAGCATGAGGCCCCATTAGACCCATTCTCATCTCACAAGGAATAACAATCCTGCAGAAACCACCAGAATTGCTAATGTGCACTTGTACTCACAGGCCTGAGAGGTGACTTTTTGCTAAGGGGACAACAGCAACTCAAAAATGTTCAGATAACAAAGCATCTAGAAACCATGCCATTGGTAGCATGACAGTTGAGATAGCTATAGATTTAATTCTATCAAATGAACTAAGGTCAATTCAAATGACAGAAAGTAAGAATATTTTATATGTAATAATTAAATGTACATATTAAGAAATTCAAAGTCATCAAAATATGATCTGCTACTCTTTCTTGGTTTCCATGTCAATAGATAAATATTTGCCATTTGCTCATTCAAGTTATTGTCTTCCAGAATTTTCCAGCAGACAATAATTTAATGTTAGATTATAGAAGAAAACTTGAAATTGCAAAAGCTCTATTTACAATTTCCCCCTTCCCCCACCTCCCCATCGCCCCGCCCTGCAAAAGGGGAAATGCTGCATTATTCAGTTTGGGATAGAGAGAAGCATGTTGGTTCAACTTGAAATACTAGTACTTCTTAATTGTATGGTTTAAGAACCAGTGTTTTAATCTGGTCAACTGATTTTAATATATAAAATCTGATGCATATAGAAAGTCCTTTTACAAGATCATTAACCAAAAGTTTATTTATTATTTCTTCAGCAGTTAATTTTTTCTTCACCATGGTCAGACCCCAGGGACCTAGTTTTTAGTCTAGAAGATTCATGGCATAACTCTTACTTCTTGCTTTGATAGGTCAGATGAATCAGAAACATTGCGTTGGTCTTCCATTTTACTCTTGTTTTGTCTTTCCAGGTGGAATGAAGGCAATCAGATAGAAAAGAATTACTTCTCATTTCTAAATACTGAGTTTGCCCTCGAGATACAGCAAAAGCTATTGGTAGTCAGTCAAAACAACTGATTCATGCTTTGATACATATAATTTTAGGGGATGTGGCATTACTCATGCAACTCGTGTTCATCTGCATTCTTAACGTGTGTTATTTATGATTCTCAGGGTGCCAGTGCTTATAAATAGTTCTTGGAAGTAACTATACTAACGTTGTCCAAAGGATGGATGAAGCCAGAAGGAGAGGCCTACTGGGGAACTTTCAGTCTTTGATCACGAGGGTTGGGGGAGGAGGTATAAACCTGGAGGTGGTCTTGGCCTCGTAAACACTGCCTGGTGCTTTCGAGCAGCCTGTCTAGAAGGCTTGGATCAATGGAAGAATTAAAATCTTTCCGTAAGAGGCAGCAGGTTGCTCAGAAGCTCACAGTGAAAGAAAATAGGACAGAAACTCTTGATAAAACAGGCAAGGAAAAAAATTCATAAGTGGTTTGGCAATAATTTATCAAAAATGGAAAAGCAAATAATTAGTAATCAAAAAAGGCTCTTAGAATAGGGCAAGGGAGAGAGGTGAACCTAGGAGGACTCTCACAAAGCGTAGCACCCACACATATTACTTACTGACTACCTTTTTTTAAAGAACCATCATTATCTTGAAACTGTATAATGTGATCAATGTCTCTTCTTAGCCCAATAGCATTATTATTTGTGGTGACTACATTACCAGCAATGTATCTTGAAGCATTTATCATAGAGTGAGCAGGCCCAGAGTCAGACTGCTGGGTTCCATTCCCTGCTTGATAGTTTTTGGATGTTTTTCTTAACCTTTCTGTGCCCTTGTTCACCATCTATTAACAGCAGTATCCATCACATAGGGTTGTTGGAAAAGTAAGTGAGCTACTATATGAAAATCACTGAGGTTAGTTTCTGGCATATCATAAATACTACTGGATTTGGCTATGATTTATTCATATGTAAAAACAACACTAAATTATGACAAAGTTAATATTTATTGAGTGCTTTCTGTGAGTCAGATAACACACCGAGGATTCTGAGTGCAAGTATATCATCATGGCAACCTATTAGATGGAAGTTTTACTATCCCCATTTTACAGATTAAGACAGCAGCAAAACCCAGGCCAGAAGCTCTTTATTACCACTTTTTTTTTTTACCACCTCTTGAATATGAATTTTAAAATCCCTTTTCCAGTAATTTAAGTATTTCCTTCATCCTATAGAGCAATTAACAAAATGAATGTACCTTTTTTAAAGGTTAAACCAAGAAAAGAAGACTTAAGGCAGGCTATTATGTATATTTTGCTCAACAATTCTCACCTTCATAAGCCGTGACACCACTCTCATTGTATTTCTCATTTCTCACATTAATATCATTATTTTATTAGGTAAGTTATACATATAAATATTTTATACAGACACTTCTTTTTTTCCCATTAGGATGATGAAGGGTGTATATACTAATGGAATTCTAAGGTCTTCTGATTTTTTCCTTTAGAGCCAATTATCAATTATCTCCAGCACAGTTATAAGATTAAGCAAATCTTGGAATCCACATTTCCATAACAATATCACTTTTACTTAGATGAAGCATTTAGTGGCAATCACTTTATGAATAACGTGGCTGGATTACATATAGTGTCTCATTTCATTGTGTCATTGCCAAAGGCAATACAGGCAGATTCTTAAGGTGCTGCTTTGTCAACAATACAGTTACCACTATTTTTTGTTATTCATTATAAATAGTACACCAAAAGTTGAAAGGGATATTGAATAAATACTTTCCATATCAATTTTACCTCTTCTAAGAAGCACATCAATGTAATGTTTACCCACTACACCCCAAGTACCTGCTGAATCAGTCCATTTATAGACCCTCTACTTCTAGAGAAGTTTCTTTCTATTGTGGATTCTTACTAATAAAAGGTATGCTGGGTGAAGGCAACATGATGCAATGGAGAGATTGCTGCTGAGTCATTTCCGGTGGAAAGCTTGACTTCCTACCTGTATGACCCAATCTCCATCCCTTTCTTTATTACCCCATCTCAGTGAAAGCCGTTTCCACCTATGCAGTCACTCAACCAGGAATTTGAGAGTCATCTTTCCACAGTGACAGTGAGAAAGAATGCCTACTGGCATCATATTCTTTGTATTCTGTGATAATAGGACAATTAACATTTCCTTGATTTTACATAAATTTGATTATAACATATTTAAGACAAATAATGTAACACCAATTTCTGTCCAAATTGCAGAGCTCCTAAGCTCCACCTACACTGAATTCTGACACTGTTATGGATACTCCCAAATTCTACCCAAACCCTGTGGGAATTTATCACATCTTTCTGTATTATACAGCTGGACCTTGTACATGGTTCTATTATTGCATTTTGTACACCCTATGTATGCTGCATATGTGTGTGTGCATTTGTGTGTGCATGTATGTGTGATAGACTGGAGCTCTACATGGACAAGGTCTTGTTTATATCTGAATGTTAAGTGTATAGCACTGTTTTTGGTATGCGATAGGATAGGATGTACCCAATAAATTTCTGTGGAATAAACTGATGATAACTAAACTGAACAAATGAAGGCTTTGCTTGCAGGTCTATATGACCTTGGAAAAAATCACCTAACTTTTTTCTGCATAAATTTAATATTTTATTAAAAATAAAAACATAATAATAGATGCCCTATGAAGCAGATGTGTTGTGAAAATCAAACTAGAGAATATATGTAAAAACCTATATGTTGTGAAGCACCATGCCTATGTGTGAAAGATTAAAATATTGTGAAACAAATCAAGGAGGAACAAGGAAAGAAAATTTATCCTTGAAAGCTTTCTCAGGATGAGTGCTTTCTGGACACCATGTCTCAGTTAACAATCAACAATTTAAGGAAGAACTTAAGAATTTAATCACAAAGAGAGAATCTTGATTTCTCCCTTTGGGATATGACATTTAACAAATTAATTTAGAGTCCTTTAAGACCAACAGAGCTAAAAGGAAATTGGGAACACTTGAAATAATCACGCCCAACTTTAATGTAGAAGGTCATATATCTAAAAGGTTATACAATGGAAAAATTCAATTACAAGGGGCTCCTAGTAGGTTTTCTTTAAAATAGCACAGAACTATAGTGTCTTTAATTCCAATGAAAATCACTGTGTTTCCTCAAATATGGTGAATTATTTGGTAAATATATCTATTCATTCTAAGCATAAGTTCCCAACATCTGCAGAACTCAGGAGGCCAAAGGGCAAATATTCAAACATTTCAGCAAGAGTTTTAAATTTATTGACCCCCACCCCCCCAAAAAAATTAAATAAATATTCTCTCAGCTGGCATTTGTGTGTTTGGTTGTCCCATTTCTGTTTGATTTCTAGAAAAGAGGGGGGTGATCTTTCTCAAAATCATTATAAATATTGTTAATTTGATTAATTTCCGCCCATTAACAAAGGGCTATTTAAAAAAAATAACTGTGATAATCTTGATCCAAATAATGACAAAATTTAAAAGAAACTGATCACTGACTCTCATCAAACCTAGGGAAATTCCTAAAAGAGGACTAATCGGGGCTCTGCTGTGAATATTCAGCCCGATTGGTCTAAAGCTATGTTTAATGGGCACTCCCTGCCTTTATATGCTCTCTCATGGATCTGCATTCAGGCCTACTGGTTTCTAATTCAGTCTTTTCACTACATATATGAGGACATTTGAGGTCCTTAGAGGAAAAATGTTTTTCCCAGGCCCCATGGACTCTCAAAGCTGGCTCATGGCAAAGCCATGATCATAACCCAAGTCTTCTGACTTCCAGTCCAGGGTTCCTAATGAGCTACTGCATTCTAGAAGTTCACACATCTGGGCATCCATGTTCAACATACACTTTTCTAAGCTCATCCTAAATGCAATTGGCCACATTAGATCACAGTGATAAGTAGATAGATAAAAATATAAAATAGGGACCCTACACTCACAGAATGCAGCCTACTGTTTTGAGATAAGCACTCAAAGCATGCAAGAGTTCATACTTAGAGTTGTGAAGTTGTTAACATGACTCCCATTGTTAAGAATCTTGATGCAGGCCAGGTCTAAATGAAACACAGGGATCCATGCAATCCTCCCAGAAATCCCATGAAAAATCTCTGTATGGTGTATATTAAGAAGAATTCTCCCTCCTCCCGAAAAGCTTCAGGGAAGCCAGCATTGGTCACTGATCTTTTGTCACTAATGGAAAATTTTTGAAGATCATGGTGAGCTCTATGTCAGGGTCAGTGAGGTACAGTGCAGTCCACAAAGGCCTGGGGTCAGAGGAGCCGGGAGAGCAAAAGTCACGAGGAGTCTACTGGCATCGTCAGAGGCCTAGGTTTACCAAGGCCAGGAGAGCAACCCCATCTACCTTCCAAAGGCCACAGAGGGACCAGCTGAAGCCTGGTTTGCATATAGATTTGGTAAACATATTAGCTATGGCCTCATCTAAGTCATGCTTGATAAACTATACAGCAATGCCATATTTTATGTGTTTATTCAAATACTTACCAAACACCCACTCTTTTTCAAGCAATATATTAGAGGCTAAATTTGCAATGATGAATACATTTCAGCCACTGCACTTAAGGTAATTACAGTTTAGTTATAGGAGAGTTTGCTAACTCTACAGAGAGCTGGGGAGCACGATGAAGCACCTAACAGTCTTTTCTGGATAAATGCTACTAATAATAATGCTAGTAATAAATGCTAGTAATAATCCTACTGTTAGAGCAGACACATAAATACACTGATGTCCTTTAAGTCAAATTCTCTGTTTTGATCACATTTATTGGGGTGATATTGGTCAATAAAATTATGTAAGTTTTTAGTGCACAACTTCACAACACATCATCTGCACATAACACTCTGTGCTCACCTCCCAAAGCCAAATTTTCATTCATCATTTGATCTTAAAAGAATAATAGTGCAGCCCAACTGGGTGGCTTAGTTGCTTAAACATTGTCTTGTGCATCAGAAAGGCTATGGGTTCAAATGCCTGTCAGGGAGCATATGGGAAACAGCCAATCCATACTTCTCTTGCACGTTCATCTCTCTCTCTCTCTCTCTCTCTCTCTCCCCGCCCCCCCCCAATCAATGGAAATATCATTGGGTGAGGATTAGGAAAAACAAAAGATAACAATAGTGCACACAATATATTATGTTTGAATCTTTTCAGCTCAGTCTTTGGGTGATGAATGTTTTATTTCATGTAGCCAACACTGCTAGCTTTTCTATTTCGCATTTTCCCTCTCTTCTTCCTTTCTAATAGAAAGGCAACAGTGGCCCAGCTATAAACCCAACTTCTCAGACACCCTTGCAACCAGAAATAGTTTAACGAAATAGTTTTGGGCAGAGAAATTTGCTATGGATTTATGGAATGTTTGTTTATTCATTCATTTATTGTAATAAGGGCGCTACCCTTTCCTGCTTCAAGATTCTCCTTCCTGTCTGGAACCTAGACATGAAGTTGGAGATTGGGACAACCATATTGACACTGTGAGTGACGAATGTGCGTGCTAAAAGCCATATGCTAAGTGTGCTGGTGGGTAAAGATGCAACTTTTGCAGAACTCTAGCCTTTTTAATGAGAGAGAAGGAGACAACCTTATATGATTGAGCACCTAAGGTTAGATTCCTGTTTCATACAGCCTAATGCAATTTCCACCTGATAAGTGATAGGAAATCAGCTCTGGCCCCAGAGAAAAGACCCAGAGATGGGAGCGTTTCAGGACTTCTGATTAAATGGCTGAATTTTTAACTGAGCAGCCAAAATGAAAGCCGCTAATAAACACGGTCTGCTCAGTCACACAGGTGATGCGATCAGCATGTTATTATCTCACTCTGAAATATTCATAGAGAGCCCAGGATGAAAAGTCAGAGACCAAAAAAAGTAATAAAAGGGATTCAGAAGAAATATTCAGTACAGGAAGAAAGAAATAGCTAAATTTTTAAAATATATTTGAAAGCTTCAGATAAAATGTTTAAAATCTCGCAAGAACAAGTAGCCATTGTAGGAATACAAAGTTTCTTATTACCCTGCTTCTTTTCTTACAATGGCTACTTGTTCTTGTGAGATTTTAAAGATTTTACCTGAAGCTTTCAAATATACTTTAAAAATTTAGTTGACCAGTGATCCCACTTCTAGGAATATATCCCAAGAAACTAGAAACACCAATTAGAAAGGATATATGCACCCCTATGTTCATAGCAGCACAATTCACCTTAGCTAAGGTTTGGAAACACCTCAGTGCCCATCAGCAGATAAGTGGATTAAAAAACTGTGGTACATCTATACTATCATGCGGTAAAAAATTTCTTACCATTTGCAACAGCATGGATGGAACTGGAGAATATTATGCTAAGTAAAATAAGCCAGTCAGAGAAAGATAAATATCACATGATCTCACTCATTTATGGAATATAATGAACAACATAGACTGATGAACAAAAACAGATTCAGAGACAGAGAAGCATCGATCAGATCATCAAACCTCAGAGGGAAGGTAGGGGAGGGTGAGGGTAAAGGGGAGAGATCAACCAAAGGACTTGTATGCATGCATATAAGCCTAACCAATGGACACAAACACCAGGGGGGTGAGGGCATGAGTGGGGGGATGGGGGATAATGTGGGGATAAGGACACATATGTAATAACTTAATCAATGAAAAATTTAAAAAAGAAAAGAAACTTCGTAAAATTAGAAAATGTGTTAGCAGACATTAAAAGGAATTCATTAAGGAAGACAGAAAATAAATTTAAGTGATTCTTGTAGGAAGAGACATGCTAGGAAATAAGAGAGAAACAATTAGAAAATTACCAGATCAATTCAGACGGCCCAATATCTGACTAACTGAAGTTACAGAAAGAGAACAGTACAATCAATAGTGGAGAAATAAATTTCAAACAAATAAAGCAAAAGTATTTCCCAGAATTAAAGGGTTAAGTTTTCGAATTGCAAAGGCCTACAAAAGGCACAAACAAAAAGGCAAGAACCCCACATTGGCATGTGATTTGGAATTTCAGACCACAGGGAAAAAGACAAAGGGAAAACACTAACAGCTTCCAGAGGGGAAAAAGAAACAGTTTAGATTAAAACAAGAACAGTGGAGTCTTAAACAAGACCCTGGGACATTGAAAAAGTAAAACTTGCAAAATTCTGAGGGAAACTGTCTTCCAGCTTCTAATTCCGACACAAACTATAGGCCACATGTAATGACATTTATTTATTTTATTTTTTTTAATTAATTAATTTATTTTAATTAATTTATTTTTTATTGCTTAAAATATTATGGCCATTTGTACGCCTCCCACCACAGGGTGGAGCAAGAGCAGGAAAAACTTTTTGTTGTTATTTTTTTTCCAATTGTTTTATTGCTTAAAGTATTACAAAGAGTATTACATATGTCTCGTTTTTTCCCTGCCCTTAACAATCCCCTGGCCTCCCGACATTTTTTTTTTTTAATTGAGAATGAAAATCTTAGAAAAAAATAACCTTTTGTTCTTAGGAAGTAATGAAAGACAAAATCCACTGATTGGATGGACTAGCAACTGAGAAGAGGCCACGGGATGCTGCCCAAGAGAGAGGCCCAGGGAATTGTAAGAAGAGCCTGGAGGAGGCTTATGCAGAAGAACAACATCTTGCCCTGGGACCAGAGGAGAGTGTCAAGGGGGAGTTCCCAAGGGGAATAATGGTTTTAGGGGAGTTTAGGATAGGCCCACCTGCACTGAGAGGAGAATTACAGTCTGAGATTGAGACTGGGATTGGGAAATCATACGCACATAGAAAATTTAGCAAACTAAAATGAAAAACACCATTATTAGTTCAAGGGACAGGAAACTAATCATTGTACACAATCTTAAATAGCTTTGGACAATATTACGTGTTTGTAATACTGTAAGCTCCTGAATGTTGAGTGAAATATTGTAGGGGACTTGGGTATAGAGAAAAGGGTCTTATGAGAGAATGCAATCCTCATTTTCTATACCAAGAAGACAATAGCTAATATCTGAAATTAAAATGTCACGAACTATAAGTATGGGCATATTTATTATAAATGTCTGTAATAGAAGAAACAGTCTGAAGTTTCAAAAAAAGTTGCATCTAGGGAGAAAAATTTAGAAATAGAGTATCTCAAGTGGCTGTTCTTAATTTCATTTTATTTGTTTTTCTTTTAAGAGGATGTGCCCTAGCCAGTTTGGCTCAGTGGATAGAACGTTGGCCGTGGACTGAAGGGTCCAGGGTTCAATTCCAGTCGAGGTCACATGCTTGGGTTGCAGGCTCAATACCAAGTAGGGGGCATGCAGGAGCCAGCCAATTAATGGTTCTCTTTCATCATTGATGTTTTTATATCTCCCTCCCTCTCCCTTTCTCTCTGAAATCAATAAAAATATATTTTAAAAATGTTTCTGTTCTAAAGAAAGCATCTCACAAGGCAGCATTTTACTATTCAAAGAGTTAATTTCACCATTATTTCTAGCACTCACAAATGAGTGAGTAGGGATAAAGCCATCATAGCAAAAACTATCACCACGTTTCTCCTTAGTGCTATCAGGAAGATTGCCGAATTTTGTATCTAGTCACTCATTTTTTTCTGAATATTGTCGAGCTTTTGGATGTTGTTATTAGCAGAAATGCATTCCATGTCCATTCCAGATTTTTCTCTGCCTATGTTTAAAAAAATCTAATAAAACTATTCAACATCAAAATGCATTCAACTGCATAAGATGCAAATGAATGTTTCTGCTGAACTCAGCAACAATATAATACACCCATTCCCTGCCCATCACCTTAGATACTGAGACTATTCTGTAAATATGCAGAGACAAAAAAGTTTTAATTACTGGAAGGTAAAGAGTTTGGGACACAGACAATACAGTGGTGAAGGCCTTGAGTAGGGGGTGGGGGCAGGCTAGAAGAAGTCAATGGGGGAAAAAGAGGGATATATGTCATACTTTCAACAATAAAGATTTAAAATGAAAACTATGTAATGATATGAAAGGCAAAAAAGAGTTTGGGAAGCATGGAGGTATAGGAATATGGTATCATATATTTAATAAACACTATAAAAGAAGCAGAAATATATCAGGCTGGTTGCAAAGTACAAAAAAACCTATGACCTCTACAACCCTGGTTTATGCCATCACCACTTTTTACCTTCGTAACCACCAAAACTTCCATGCTGCTTTGCCTGTTTCTGCTTTGCCCCCTACCCCAAGAAGAAAGACAGAAGCTACTGTGACTCATTGAAAATATAAACAATATCATAATACTCTGCCTCAACATCCATTGCTTCCCCCAAATGGCCAAACTCCCCGCAATAACCTATAAGAAGTATTTGTTGAATGAAAATCAATTTGTCTATCAAACAGCAATGAGATTTGGGTTACACAATCCTTGCCCTCAGTGACTTAAAACTGAGATGAAAAGCAATCTGAACATCGGAAAACCATTCCTAGGACCCCGGACAAATGGTGTGAATAAGGATTTTTGGAGAAGTTAGAAGGAGAAGTTCATGTGGATCACAGTGGGTTGGAACCTTCTGTAGCAGACACTTAAAAACGAATGCCCTGGTAAGTATGTTGTTATCTAGTTTAACACAAGAGAGAAAACACAGCATGGGCACCTATAATCCTAAACCCCTGGCCATCATTTCCCCGATCCTATAAGATAAATGTATACTCTTTCTAGTGGCTTAAACTATCTTTTAAATTATACTTAAACTATCTTTTAAAACATACCAGTTACTTCTGCTGATGTAGTAACTATAGTTATAGTACCCTGATGCAGACATACATTTAGGAGACACACACAAGATTGAAGAGAGATACTGATATGCCAAATTTAAACAGGGACAGGCTCATCTTGAAAGTGGGAGGCACATTTGAGCTGAGGTAAACTTTTATCTGGCATCCAAGATATTGCAATTGAAGTGGTATCATGGCACATATGTGGATATATTCTCAGTAGTGTTTGATACCCTGAATTTAATTGTGATTAAACAAGGAAATATTAAATCATATACACAACATAAGGAGAACGGGGGTCTATTTTTATTGCATTCTAATCATTTGAAAATTGGTAGTCTGTGTACAAGTAGCAACTTCTCATTGATCTGAATATTGGATGAAGTGAGACACATTAGTATTTCCAACTGAGTTAGTTGCATCTCATGAAATAGAGATGTGGAAACTTCTATGTGCCTTCCATCATAGGCAAAGAAAGAAGAAAAGCGTATTTGATCTAAGAGTGGTTTCCAGCCCTGCCTCCCCTTTCACCAGCAAACCTTCAGTTCTAGACCATCACATATTGTCTGCTTGGCTATCTTTGAAAATAGACTGGTTGATTCTCAGGCAGCAGAATATAATAACCAAAGATACATGGAACAATTCAATTATTTTTAATATCAGAGAAGTTCTCATAAATAAAAGACATCTCAGCTTAGGTAAAACTTACAATTGTATTTCCCAAATTTCAAATATTCAAAACCATCTTTAATAATATCTCTATTAAAATCCATTTGTTTAATTTATTTGATTTATAATGAAAGGTGTTATTTTTAAAGGGAATATTTTATCACTATCTAATTGCAAATAAGTATAATTTACCATCAAGATGTAATTATAGATTTAAATACAATGAAACAACCTTGTTTTCAAGATTTAGGTCTGAGATCAGAACTGTCCTCTTTGCAAAGGAGAGACATAAACAGCTGTTTTGATGTGTTACTGACTGGCACCAAGAATAGACAGTCATTTCCATAATCAAAGGATTGAACTAGGATTAGAAAGATTATAAATTACCTCCCTATAATATGATTTGTTTCTTTATAATTCCTATCCTGGCTTTCTAGTATGTAACCATTTTATATGCATTAACTTAAGTGTGTCCAAGGAGCACTAGATTCACGAAATCTTAATATTTTTAATTAATAACAACCATTTCCATGGTTAATTTCTGTGTATGTGAAATGCCAGGTTAATAAAAATCTAGATAAGTTTTAAAATATGTTTTAGAAATTGATATCTTTCCTACAGGATTTTTCAGAACCTTTAAAATGCTAATGAGCATTGATATTTCCCCAGAAAGACGTATGTGATCCAGTGTTTTATAAAATGTTCTGAATGTGAAATATTTTCTAGGTAGAACATTTTGAAATGCATATTTATCTTAATGTTTATTGATAAATTGAGTTGTTGATTTCATTGTTTGCCAATTTCTCCATGCCTCTCCAAATCTCTTTGCTTCGGCTAAACGATAGCCACTTCTTCTGGATCACAACACAAACTTTTCATCTCCATTCCTTACTCATTTCCTTCACTGGTAGCTTATATGCAACTGTTAAAACAGATCTATCCTTCATACAAAAAAAATTGCCCACAAAATAGCTGCCCCCCCCTCCCCAAAAAAGAAAAAGAAACAATCCAAATGTTCCTCAGCAAGTGAATGGTTAAAGGAAATGCAATATATCCAATCCATATAATGGACTACTACTCAATAATAAAAAAATGAGTTATTGATATCAGCTGCATTAATGGATCTCAAGTGTTAAATAAAAGTCACGTATTGTCTGAACACGTTTGTATAAATTTCCCAGAAAAGGAAAACCTATAAAGACAGAAAGCAGATTAATAATTGCCTGGAGCTGTTGGTGGAAGTGGAGATTAACTGAAAATGGGCAGGAGAGAACCTACTGGATAATGGAAATGTTCTAATACTAGATGGGTATGATGTAAGTTTACTAAAATTCACTGAATCATATACTTCAGTCTGTAAATTTGGGGAATATAAATTATTCAATAAAGTTATTAAATATTTCAGCCAGGAGGCCAGCTGGCCATACACTTATTTACCCATTCTTCCTTTCTTTACAAGTCTTTTTCTCATGACTCAATCTGAAGGTGGCCTTTCCTTATCTTGAAATAACACACCATTTCAGTTTTCCATATCTTAGACCCTTGTCATTTGCCTTCTGGTCTTTTCTTGTATTATACTCAAGTATCTGTGAAATATCCTTACTAAACTATGTTTTCACAGATACAAACTACTCTGGACTATTCCATGCAAAAATAAATATTGTTGAATTAAGTACAAGGAACAAATTCTGTTTAATAAAGGTTAACCCTAATAAAAACACTCGTGAAAGTGCCCAGAAATGGGTATTCTTCAATTGGCTGCTCTGAAATCTGAAATTTACCCATTTTTATTTAACTTGTAAAAATAGTTTAATACTTTATAACAACAGCCACAAATTCAAGGAGTCATAATCGCGTCAGCAGCAAACGCAGAAACGTTAGGAGCAATAACCTTTACTGAACGCTTACTTGGGCTGCTGATGGTATTGGGTGCGTCTCATTCTGTGGACAATGTTCCTGAAAAAATAACTTGACCCAGTGAAATTAAGCCGCTTGTTTTAGGCCAGGTGCCCTGGAGGCAGAGCTTTGGTAGTTTTGCTGTGCACAGGGCTTACGGAGAAAATGCTTTCCAGAGAAAACAGAAACTAGAAATGAAGCAAATGGGAAAGAGATGAAGAGAGAAAGTTTCTGGCTTTAGTCTAATCTAGGGGAAGCGCTGGATGTTAAATAGGAGAGCAGAGTGTGTCCAGTCTTGAGGTAAGAGAGTGAGGCTAAAAAATACCTACTGTTCCAGGGAGAGAGAGAGAGAGAGAGAGAGAGAGAGAGAGAGAGAGAGAGAGACATCACTGATGGGAAATCACCCAAAGGTAATCCTTCACAGGAGGTCACAGTGTGAGCCATTATCAAGAGCCCATCAGTGGGGAGGAGTGGACACGCCCATCAGGAAAAGGGTTCCAGGAGACCTGGGCAGACACCAGTGGTTTCTCCTACAGCTCTTGACCCACATCACATCCTGAGTAAAAAGAGTGCCTCAGATTCAAACACTAATAATCTGATCTCTACATTAGTGATTTTAACTCCCTATCTGTTTATTTTGTAATCATTACCTGTGGGTATTTTTTCCACTGATTTTTTAGAGAGAGTAGAGGTGAGGGAGGAGGTGGGGAGAGAGAGAAACATCAAGTGAGAGAGACACATCCATTGGTTGCCTCCCGCACAAGTACCTGGCCAGGGCCCTTGATCGAGTCTGCACCAGAATGGAGGTATGTACCCTTGGCTGTGACCCTTCCTTTCTTGAGATGACACTCTAACCACTGAGGAAACTGGCCAGGGCAAAGTTTATTTTTTAAATTTTTTTAAATTAATTTTAGAAAGAGAGGGAGGGAGGGGGATAGAGATACAGAAACATCCATCAATCAGCTGCCTCCTCCATACTCCCTACTAGGGATTGAGCCTGCAAACCAGGCATGTGCCCTGACCAGGAAATGAACTGGTGCCCTTTTTCCTGCTTCATGAGTCAAAGCTCAACTACTGAGCCAGACTAGCTGGGATATCCTATCTTTTTTTTCTGCAGCATCACATTTTGTTATGTTTTGCCCTTAAAATACACAGGGACACACAAATGCATACAGAGGCCCTGTGTTGGCCTAGGTTGATCCATTAGCATCTATTTTTAAAATAAATATTAATTCAAACTAGGATAACAAAGTCAAGCCTATTTGACACCCTCTTCTAATCTTTCTTTTAATGAATGGATAAAAATAAGTTTTAATTACATGCATTATTTAAGCAGCATCTGAGAAACATGCAGGTTGCTTGAAAACAGTTGACTTCTCCCAGCATTTAAAATATTCCCCTCCCCAATCTCCTTCAGACTAACCCATTTAAATTCTCCATGAATAAAGATTTGCTCAGAGCCTCCGTGCAAGCAGTGACCCAATCACTTCACGTTGCAAATGAGTCCGTCTGAATTTCAGAGAAATTACTGTGTATCTTTAACTTTCTTTGTATCAGAGATAACATCACACAGACAATTGGAATTTCATGTTAGAAACTACAATTTAAAGAAACACAAACAAAGCCTGCCACCCGGCACAGCACAGAGGAGCTGGCTCCTTGCCAGCGGTGGCTGACTTACCGCAATGATACAAAGGACCGTTTATGAAAAATGACAAATGCTAAATGAAAACCGCCTGGGCCCCTTGGAGCCTAGCTTTATCCTTGTCAGACCTTCCCCCGAATTCAGCATCCTTTCCATTTACATGGAGACACGGGGGGTTGGGGGGGGGGCAGATTTCTGAGCCCTCCACTTATCTTGCAAACCTCTGTTTCTCTCTTATCTCCCTTATTGTGCCTAGCTTGAATGCCAGCCTCAGAGCTTTCAACTTTAGAATAAGTAGCCAAGAGGTCACCCCAATGGGAGGAAACAGAACGTGGGATTGGATGGCATTGTGTGTGCATGTCACGTAGACAATAAAATGCTGCCCTGGATGCCTGCCTGTGATAAGGCCCCATGCCCCATACAGTGACACAATAATTGGTTGAGCAGGTGAAAATTAGCATGGCTGAGCATGTGGTGTGATAAATGGCACCCCGAATTGGCTACAGTTTAAGCCCTGGAAGTCACAAACTGGGGAGATAAGGTTTATTGCTTTAGGGTAAAGGAAGTGTGAAGCAGAGAGGTGTCCCTGGATGTATTTCTCTGAAAAGGGACTGTCAGAAAGTGAGGCATCTTATATCCCATTTTAAACCATAGCCAGGAATATTTCTGTTCAATGAGTAATTTGCAAGACACTTCCCCAGGGATTCCTGATGTCTGTCAGAGACCCCTCTGTAAATTCCCTTCTATTCATTGCAGAGAAGGCAAGGGGTGTAATGTTTGTGACCTATGCTTATGCTTTTCATTGGTTCATTTTCCCAAAGGACCATTGAGGATAAAATTTCCATATGTTGCTGACAAGAAAAGAGACAAAGATGGCTTGGTTGCTCAGTTGGTTGGTGTATCATCCAGTACACCAAACCCAAGGTTGTGGGTTCAATTCCCAGTCACGGCACATACCTAGGTTGCAGGTTCATCCACAGTTGCAGAGCATATGGGAGGCAACTGATCAATGTTTTTCTCTCACATTGATGTTTCTCTCTCTCAAACCAATACACATATCCTCAGGGGAAGATTAAAAAAATAAAGAAAACAGGAACAACCATTTCAAAAGTGAAACTAAAAGACGGGAAGATTTTTAAAAAAAGAAAACAGAAAAAGGAGTTAAACAAAACAAAAAGAAAAAAAATCATAGCACAGATTCATTTAGGACAGAGATTGCATTTGAAGCCAGACTTTTTGACCCAGATGTGCAGGCTCTTTCCACATGCTCCTGCTGCCTGTAACACAGCGTTTCCCAAATGTGTTCTGCAGGGTGTTACCAGGAGGCGACTGTTGTTTAGGGTTCAACCAAAGCCGGCCAATGTGTCTCATTGCCTGAAATTTTATGAGCCTCCATTAATTTTGGAAGGAAAACCCAAAGTATCATTTATATGAATCAAGATAGCACTATTATAATAATACGAATAATAACTATATATATTCACATTCAAATGTGTTTATAAAAATATGAAAATATGTATTAAACGAAGTTCCTATCTCATAATCACTATGTAAAGGCAAACGATAATATATTCACGTAATACTTGATAAGTACTGTAACAATAAAACCATAAACAATTATGCAAGGCCGGGCACTATTCTCAGTGCCCGGTATATATTAATTCAGTTAAGCATCTTAGCAACACTTGAGACAGATATTATTATTATTTTAAACGTATTTTTCATTAATTTCAGAGAGAGGAAGGTAGAGGGAGACGGAGATGGAAACATCAATGATGAAAGAGAATCATTGTTCAGCTGGCTCCCCCACCCCCCGCACTGGGGATTGAGCCTACAACCCAGGCATGTGCCCTGACTAGGAATCCAACTGTGACCTTCTGGTTCATAGGTTGACGCTCAACCACTGAGCCATGCTGGCCAGGGGAGACAGATATTATTATCTTCATGTGACCGATAAGGAACCTGGGGTCCGGGTAAGTTAATTTACCTCGGAAAAATCTTACTGGTGATTTTCCCAAGCATGTGTGTGGCAGAACCTGGTACCGAATGGTTTTCCACTAATTCCATACTGCTGATGACCCTCATTTAAACAAATTTCGCAAAAACAGTCTAGGTATCTTTGGAGGGTTTCTGTAACCTATAAAGATTAACAAGGGCTCCTGCTATGACATTTCCCTTCCTTACCTTTCTACCACCGTTTTTACTGTGGTTATTGGGAGATCTACTGATTTACTATCAAGTAGGAGCCTTTCTTATTAAATATATATAGTTAATCTCAAAAGAAAATTTTAGAGTTATTAATCCTGTAAAATTTGATTTTCCTATGTAAAAGTAAAACTTTATAGTCATTTTCTGGCTCCCTTATGCATGTCCATTTGAGCATCTACTAAGAACTGCTGCAGGGGACGTATGCATAAGCTAGAAACTCTTTCTGCCTGAAATAGATGCTTGGGTTTCCTGGCGAGGAGAGGTGTTGGATTGCCAGGGGCTGGGTCTGTTCCATCCGTGGCAGGATCTGTGCTGACTCACGCCCAGCCTCTTAGGAGGCCGTCCTTGTTATCTGAGGCACAAGCGCATCTGTGGGAAGACTGGCCCAGGCGGAGCTGTGAACCTGGTACTGGCTTCCCCCCAAGGTGCTGACGGTACCTGTAACCGGCCTGCCTTCCCACGAAGCTTTCACTATGCACAGGTGTGTGCTTAGGCTATAGGCAAAACACATGCAAAACTATGCAAAATGAAAGAAACAAGCTGAACTAGAAGCCACTATTAGGAAACATGCTTTTTTATTTATTATTATTTTAAAATATATTTTTATTGATTTCAGAGGGGAAGGGAGAGAGAGAGGGAGAGAGAGAGAGAGAGAGAGAGAGAGATCATTGATCAGCTGCCTCCTGCCTGCCCCTAATTGGGAATCCAGCCCACAACCGGTCATGTGCACTGACTGGGAATTGAACCAAAACCTCCTGGTTCACAGGTCAATACTCAATCACTGAGCCACCATGCCCAGGAAGGAAACATGCTTTTTTTAAAAAAAAGAAAAAGAAAAAATAGACTAACCACTTAGACTAGATTTTGAAAAAGATGCGAAAATTATTTTAAAAAATGAGAAGAAATGTTTACAGAGATCTGACGTTGGGCCAGGCACAACAGGTGCTTTCTTTTAACTCATCCTCAAAACCCTAGGATCAATGCCATGATTATCTTCCTTTTACCAATGAGGACACTGAGGCACCAGATGGATAAGCAGTTCGTCCAATACTACAAAGGAGGCAATCGCCCAGGAAAGGGTTCAAAGCCAGGTCGCCAGACTCCAGCGTGTGTGCTCTTGGCACTGTGAGGCCACCTGTCATAGTACAATGCGTAACAAGTATTGGGTGAGAGCCTCCTCTCAGCTGGCTGCTGCACTTGACGTGATACATGTATTAGCTCATTCTTCTTCACGAGAATTCTGCGACATGGGTCTCACACCCATGGTTGGAAAAGGAAAACCAAGACCAGATCCTTGGATGGTGACTGAGTCTGCATGAACGCAAGGCTGTGTTCTTCCCATGATACGAACATCTGGGGGGAGTTGTTTTGAGAACTGAGTCCTGGCAAATTGCAGATCATATCTTACTTGGTTTCCCAGATCACAGTCTATAGTCTCAACCTAGGGATTTCCCCTCCCCCAAATTCCATTTATTTGAATCAAGGTCAACCTAGTTTTTTTTTCCACATTCATTATTCAAGAAAAAGAAAAAACAATCTAGGAATAAATAAAGGAAACTTATAGGATCATCCCTATAGCCAAATTTTATAAAGTACTTTTAAAAGGAGGAAAAAAAAGTAAGAGTGATATTTAGAATTCCTTGCTAGAGAGCCATTTAATGGACTCTTTGCCTTGGTCTTAAATGCCTTCATACTTCCTGAAGCTTCATCCTATCACTCCGTTCCCTTTAATCGGTTTCCCATATAAATAATTCTTACCTAGGCTTTCGCATGAATGGTGCCCACTGGACGTAGCAAGCTGCTGTTCTAGAAAGAAGATGACTGAAGCTCAGAAGTGAGGGAAGCTGAGAATTGCAAAGAAAGCAAACTTCCCCCAGCACTCTCCTCCCCATCTGCCTTTCTCACATACCACACACCCAGCTCCATTTCCCTTTCAGAGGAAGAGAAGCAAAGCACATCCACGGAGTGAAATGGGTTTTTCCTAAGAGTCATAAAACTACAGTCCCTCCTAAAGTATGCAGAAATGAGCTCCTCTTTTAGGTAAGTGAGGCTCTTAAGCAAATATCAATATCCTGAGTCTTTAATAACTTCCTTGTCATAGGAATAGTGATAGAGACAGCTCATTTATCAGCCATTGCAGAAGCTGACTTGAAGTTGAAAAATGGCTTCAAGGTATAAAAACCTGTCCTTAGTTCCAAGGTGTTTCTTCTGAATTATCTTAGTTTTAAAGATAAAAGCAAACAGAGAATGGCTCGATTTTAAGTATTTTTTTTTCTAAGCAAATAAAGCTTTTCAGTCCTGGCTGGGTAGTTCAGTTGGTTAGAGTATCTATCCTATGCTCCAAGGTTGTGGGTTAGATCCCTGGTGGGGACACATACAAGATGCCACCAGTGAATGCATAAAATAGGTGGAACAGTAAATTGATGTTTCTCTCAATCTAAAAGCAATAACAAGTTTTTCCTTTTAGATTAATAAATGACCACGTTCCAATGATCATTGAGTTTTTTCAATTAGAAAAAATAATGTGTATTCCATATTGATATCCTTTTCCTTTTAAAAGTACCCTCTAAAAAGTTACATAGCCTGGCTGGTTTGGCACACTGGATAGAGTGTCAGCCTGGGGACTGAAGGGTCCCAGGTTCGATTCCCATCAAGGGCATGTGCCTTGGTTGCGGGCACACCCCCAGTAGGGGATGTGCTGGAGGCAGTTGGTCGATGCTTCTCTCTCCTCGATGTTTCTGACTCTCTATCCCTCTTCCTTCCTCTCTGTAAAAAATCAATAAAATACATTTTTTAAAAAAGTTACATAAACACATGCCAAAATGAACGCTAGAAAAGAAATGAAAAATTCCAGTGTTCATTCTCTCCCCTCCTACCTCGTGTGTATTTTTTGAATGGGATCACTATTCTGCATAAAGTTTTGAAATGTGTTCTTTTAACTTAAGAAATATATTCTGAACATTTTTTTTCAGCACAGTGATACTTGCTGGTCTCATGTGACATATGTTAGGTAAGTGGAGTAATTTATCAACATGCAATTTATCTATAGGGCTCTTGTCCAAACTGAATGAATTCAGAATTGAGGCATGGCCAAGGGAGATGACAGGGATCGGGTGAGGGAGGGACTTGAGCTTAGCCAGGGCATCTGGTTGGGACCCAGAGGCTGCAGCCAGAAAACCACAGGAGACAGCCTTTCCAAACTCAAGGAGGCTCAGTACCTGGTGAGCAAGAACCTGGCAGAGATCAGACCACTTACCTGGGCACTTACAAGGGACCAGAACTATTATTCTAGGCACTGGGATTCTGATAAATGTGATTCTTTCTGACATTAGTCTGTGGTAGGACCCAGCAGAGGATCCGAAAGGTTAAATAACTTGCCTAAGAACACACAGCTAGTCAGAGATTGCAATCAGGACTTTTTTGTTCCATTTCAAACCCAGAGTCACACTTCATTCTCTCTCCAGTGCTCATTGTCTATGCCCCTCTTCTATTTTGTACTTGGACATAAATTAAATGCAAATGCATCTCCCAAGGTAGCTTCATAGGTCATGGATCAAAAGAATCAAGAATTGGGTTCTTCAATGGCTTATATCTTATTAACTGAAAACTTCATGGCTTATGATCTTGAAATGTGTGTGTGTGTGTGATGTGTGCAGGTGTACACACCCATGAGTCTAGTAATTCTTACACAAACATATTTGTGCACAAGTGTGTATGTGTATATGAACATACAAGATTACATACCTCACTGATTTTGATAACCACTGTAAACACGTTTTTGAAGGCAGGACATTGGATCTGTGGACTACTAGATATTATTGAACTTTCTAAAAGCTAGTAAGAGACTAGTTTCTAAAAGCTGCGGACATGAGAAAAGTACAAATGAGTCGTCTTTAAAAATATATCATGAGTAAGGCTCTATTTTTGAAATTCAAAATGTAAGCTGCAAGTTCCTCTCTGTGTATTTGAGGTTGACTCTATGTATGCAGGCACAGCGCAACACAGCTTTAGAGAATTTTTCTGGTGTTTGAAAGAGCAGCCTGAGAGTATTTTCTCAAGTACTGTCACCACAAAATAATATTTATAGTGAAACTACAAACTGGTATTTGCAAACACTTGGTTGGATCCTTCCCTAAGCATTTTTACTAGTTAGTTTGATTTATAGTACAGCATTATGGCCACACAACACAGAAGTAGAATGTTCAATCACTGGCCTCTGCCCTGTCATGCAATTGGAGGCCACAGTTCCCAGCTGGTTCAATTTCAAGTTTTCTGTAGTTGAGCCTCCAGTCGGAGCCACTATCATTGCATATTTGGATGCTGTAGTAAGCACATTCCCTCTAATTTCCTGCTTTTTTCTCTATTCTCCCATTGGTACCCAGTTCTTCCCTCCTGTTTTACTATGTCTGGAAAAATGATCTTACGGTAATGTACTCAAGAAAGTGCTCACTTTGTCTGAGTCAGAGAGAGTCCCCTTTTAAAATTATGACCACACGTCTCAAATGGGTACTAAGCGCTGCCCGGCAATCTTCTCACATTTGTTCTGTAAATTCACTTCTACCGGCTCTGAAAAGACCACACTATACTTTCTCTCTCCTTAAAACATCCATTACTCTCTACCCACAAGTGCTTTTCACCTCACCCTACTTCATATTAACAGGAGAAGAAAGCAATCAGACAAACTGTCTCTCTACTTCCCATTATGGATGTACAAACATCTATGTTCCTATTCTCTCCCTTCCCTAGCATATAATACAGGGAATGAGAGTCTATGCTACAAGCAAGGCCAACTCCTCTACAATAGCAGGGACCTCAGTGTTTTTGTCCCTGTTATATCCCAATCCCCTACAAAACCATCCCATAGGAGCTTGCTAAATATAGGATGAATGAATGAATGAGTGAATGAATGAGTGAATAAACAAATCAGTGAATACTTATGAATACAAAAGGGTCTCTCTGTCCTATATGAAGAAGAGGACAGTACAAACACAAAGATTTCTAGGGCAGTATTCCAAGTATGTAGCATATAGCTAGATGATCATAAATGAAACAAATGATAAATAAATACATTTGCCCTTTTAGTCCTACCTGACTTTTACATTGTATATAACAATTAATGGCCACATTTATAGAGCACATTCACCTCTAGTCATCACAACGACTAAGTTATGTATGATGAAACTGAGGCTCATAGAGATTAATAAGTGAAGAAGCTAGAATTTAAATCCACATCTGTCTGATGTACAATTCCATGCTCCCTCCACTCAGCTGGCCATAATTCCCTGGGAGCTTACTGCAGGTCCAAACTCAACTAGTTCCTGAGTCAGGTCTTTGGGTAACAGGACTGCATTCCTTCTACAGTCAGTAAGAACTGGAAACATCATGTGCCCAAATCATCTCAGCCTCACTGTGTCACTGATGAAGTCTAGGTAGCCATGGAGCTAGGCAGAGAGACAAAGAGAACCCCTATTGGGAACCTCATATCCAGTTTTCTGCTTGGAGGATGGATGTTGCTTTCCATATCTCCAGCCATGAACTTTAATCATGACAAAGAAGGCAAGATGTTTTAGGTTCTCAACACAGACAAATCTTAGTTTTGTGGGGCCTGAATCTTACATAATTTAGAGAGGAAGAGTCTCTAAGAAAAGAGTAAGAAATATCACATATACAAAGTTTGGTATGGAAGTTACTATTTATTTAGACTAGGGATAGAAAGGAGCCCACAGACTTGAGGGACTCTGCAGCTTAAGCTTAATTTACTTCAATGTAATTCTGTCTCTGACCTTGACCTAGCCTTCCTGAGAGACAGGTACATGATGCCGTGAAGGCTGAGGACTCATAATCTCTAAGCTGACAGGATGAAATTGAATCCAGGTAGACTACTCCTAGGTGTATGATCTTATGCAAGTGATTGAAACTTTCAGAGAATGTACTTTCTCATTTGTTAAATCTTCGATTACATAACCAGTATATAAAACTTATTGTCAACATGAATAATGCATATAAAGTACCTGGCATATGATATGCTCAACAGAGTGCCCATTCAGGTATGATTGGTATTTTTGGCATCTGATGCCATCTTCTTGCTCACCCTCTCTGGGACCATCCTACTTGAAGTCTGTATCCTATATTCATTCATTCGGTGGCTGCCTGAATGCCTGAGCAGCAGGCATTTGGTTTGACCCTGTGTCGTCACCACTGTGGATCACACTTTGGCCCAGCACAGTTTCCTCAGGAGCTTTGTGTCTGCTTGCACACCAGGAACCCCCCACCCTCCACTTTCCTGGGCATCCTATCTAATAAAGATAGAATATGCAAGTTGACTGTCACTCCGCAACAAAAGATGGCGGCGCCCAGAGCCAATAAGGAGGGAATATGCAAATTGACCCAACAAAGATGGTGTGGCCGGACAGCTTGTGTTGTCGCCACAGCGACAAAGCAGGTGTTCCGTCCTGCCCCAGCCACTCGGGGCCTCTGGGCAGCGCATACACAGGCACCAAGCGGCTGGAGCAGGAGGGGACGCCTGCTATGAGGTGGGGGCGAGGGGTGGAGGGAGCTACAGGAGGGCAGCAGGGCCAGAGTGAAGGCGGCTCCAGCCGGAGTGAAGGCCCAGATTCCGGGTGATGGAGGGAAGCTGGTGACGACAGCCAGGGGAAGGCAGGCCTATTCTTGCATGAATCTTCATGCATAGAGCCCCTAGTAAACCAATAAAACTAAAAAATAGCAATGTGAGGGGAAAAGGTTCATAATATATCCTTAACTAAATACAGAGCCAGAATTCCTGTAATTATGGCTAATAAGATTATTCTTACACGGTTTAATTTTGGATACCATAAATATGTAAAATTATTAGCACCTGGCGTAGGATTTATCACTCTACCATAGATGATGTAATCATTATGTATCTAATGCTACCACTTAGTTTTGTCACATCTAATAAGTCAATTAACCTCCCTCGGCCTCAATTTACTCATAAAATGAGGGAGTTAGACTACAGTCTCTATGATTCTTGCAACTTCCAAAAAATGTATTAGTATAAATATCTTGACTACAAAGGTATTATTCTCATCTCAATTTGGAATATATCCAATTTGAATATTTATCTTTGAAGCTAATATGTGGGGAAGGAGAAGTTATTCAAAGGAAAACAATGTGACTTTCTTTTTCGTGAAATTTGCCTTTTGTCTCCACTGTCATCATACTCTCCCTATGGCAGGTGTTCAAAGAATATTATTTGTTTTTTTTAAAATGCCAACCCAATCAGGACAATTTAAATTGGTCCTACAGATGCAATGACAGGATCTTGAAGCATCCTGGTAAGGAGATGAAGACTAGACTTGCTCACCCTATAGGACAGGTGCAAAGGCAAACCTAGCTTAACAAAGAGAAATGAATGTATTATCCTGAACATATACTCAAGATTGGGCATGAGAATTACAGGTAGTTTTTCCAGGCAATAGAGGTCTGACAAAACAGATCCAGAGACATAGAAGCATGGAACAGATTGTTGAATCTCAGAGGGAAGGCAGGTAGGTGGGAAGAAATTAACCCAAGAACTTGTATGTACATATGCATAACCCATGGACACAGATAACAATGTGGTGAAGGCCGGGGGTGGGGACAGGCTAGAAGGAGTCAATGTGGAAAAAAGGAGACATATGAAATACTTTCAACAATAAAGTTTAAAAATAAAATAAAATGGGAGAAAAAAAGACAATGAATCAATATCCTGGGAGGTGTCTGGGGCAGAACATAGAAATGTCTAGATTGAAGTAGACCCCATGATGAAATTGTGGTAGGCAGATACCATGTGAAAACTGATTATCATGGCCTATAAAAAAAAGTTGGAATTAAGGACTTATAGAGACTTACTATCTTAATTTTTCAATGGCTTCCCATTGAAACCATAAAAAAAAGAATAAAACCCAGTCTTTGCAATGGTCCTGCATTCTGTGACCTTGCCAACCCGCCACTGCTCCTCCACTACCCTCACTAGCTCACTGCTGCAGTTCCACTGGCCTTCCTGTGTAACCTGGACACAAGAAACACACTTCGTGCCCAAAGCTCTTGTGCTTGGTTGTCCCTTTGCCTGGAAGACTCTTGTTCCAGACTTTCCTGTTTTCCACATTCATTTCTTTCAATTATTGGCAGAAACATCAGTTCTTCAGACAGGTCTTTTCTTACCACCCATTTATAAACAACACTCATTTCTGTCTCCTTACTATAATTCATGTTTGTCTCTATTTGATATCAGATTGAATATTCCTTTGTTTATATTTTTATCTTCCCCAATAGTATACATTCTTCATGGACTTGAGTTGTGTTCATTATTGTGCAGAGAACAATGTGTGGAGCACACTAAAGGTACACATAATTACCGAATGAATGCATGAATTAATTCTACTATAACTATTCTATCTCCTGTACACTTTTTGTAGCATTTATAGCTGTATCCACAAATTTAGCAGGTCAATCTGCAAGAACAGAAGTTTCTTCTCTGCTTATGGCTGCCTCCCCAGTGTCTAGAACAGTGGCTGGTACATGAGAGTTGCTCAATAAAAAATCTGAAATATGGTTCACCATGAAAATAAAAACGTCCCTGCTCTATAGTTGCAAGAAAGGAAGTGAATGATTGTTCTTTGATTATAGTAACAGGTAACACCAGAACCTATTTTAAACCCAACCCAATCAAACAATGACAACTTTCCATGAATAGTAAGCACACTTCAGGAAGCCCCTATACACACTAGCTAGAACAATACATTCTACAAGTACTGCTCTCACTTGCTTAGCAGGGAAAGAATTCAGCTTTTGGTTTCAGATATTGAGTGGTGGCCTCCTTTCTTTGGAAAAAAAGATGATGGTGCGTGGACATAATGGCAAAATATACAAAGCATTTGTTATATCCTAGGCAGATACTAACTCATGTTACCCAAGGTCATACAACTAATATATAGTAGAGCTGGCATTTAATTATTATTAAATATAATTATTATGGTTTCAGAGTCTGTGTTCTCAGCATCTATAGTCTATGGCAGCCGTGGGCAAACTACGGCCCGTGGGCCGGATCTGGCCCGTTTGAAATGAATAAAACTAAAAAAAAAAAAAGGCCGTACCCTTTTGTGTAATGATGTTTACTTTGAATTTATATTAGTTCACACAAACACTCCATCCATGCTTTTGTTCCGGCCTCCGGTCCAGTTTAAGAACCCATTGTGGCCCTCGAGTAAAGAAGTTTGCCCACCCCTGGCTATGGTCTCTGTAAGAAAATGGAAACACACTGTTGGTATTGATTTAGTAGCACGGTTCACCCTGACGATGAGCCTCCTGACCTGTGCAAACGCTTTTCGAAGAATTGCCTCTGACAGCTTGGGGTGACTGTCAGGCAGAGGCATCAGGTTAGGCTTCTGTGAAATGGTGCAAGTGGTGAGCTCCTTGCTTTTAATAATCAGAGTGATGAGCACTTAGAATAGCTGCCCTTGTGATTTATCTATGCATTTACTGGGTACTGAGCCTGGGTTTTCCAGAAATTCCTCTACTGGGCTACTGAATGGCTGTCAGGTAGTAATGACTCTCTATTACTAACTTATTCAGACAAGTCATTGAGACGGAAAACACCACAATTTATGCACAAGTATTCTTTGTAGTAGCACCTGTCTCTAAAGATAAAGCTAAGCCAGAAAGCATAAAACTTACCATCACCCAAGTCTTAGAATCCTTAGAGTTTAGAGTGACTGGTCCACTAGCAGAATAACTAAGGAAAGCTAAACATGTTTTGTGGAACTTAGATTATGTTTGAAGTTTATTTTCTGAGTATATTTCATCAGATTTTTTTTTTCTTCTGCAGAGAAGAGTTCTGTCAAAAAAAAAAAGCCATTTCATCTCTCTGGGGTTCAGTTTATTTCTCTGAAAATGGTCAACTGGGGGCTGGTAATGGCTAAAGGATGTTCCATTCTACAAAGACTTGATAAATCAGAAATCTAATTATGTTAATTATAGATGTATCTTTTTCTTTTTTCTCCTTCCTCATTTTTTGGGGACTCATTATCATAGCTGTATTTTTATGCAGACCACCTCTACACATAACTAGAAGTAAAACACAACAGTCAAGTTAATAAAACAAAACACAACATATATTTTTATAGAGATAGTCTGTAGGGAATGTTTATGTTATACAAGGCTTTTCTTTACTGTGTACACTTTATCCTAATTTTGAATACTTATCTTCTGAATGCCATTTGGATCAGTGCCACTATGAAGATACTAGAACTACTCCAGATTCCTTCACTTATGTCTTCTTCTGATCTTGAGCAAGTTATTAATCTCTCAGAACCTCCTGTTTATCATCTATAAAATGGAAGTAACACCTCTAGTCGTCTATAGCTGATACGATCATTCCAGGGCATGGCACATGCAACACCCCTTTTACCCCATTGGTCCTATAGTAGATTCTCAACTAAGGTAAGTTCTCCTCTCTTTCTTGTGCTCTGTGTCCTTTCTTGCTTTATACCCCTAAAAAGACTGGAGAAAGTATTGTCTGGTGATGACCATCCTGATTAAGCCTAAAATCCCATTGAGGTTTCTGTTATGCTTTCAATCAAGGCTGGATACTCTTACTCCGTAATCCTATTCTAATATTGATCATCGTATTATCTTTGTTCATCCATGCTGTAATCAATCATCCCCACGAATCTCAGACCCTTTCACAATTAAGGTCCTTCCTGGATTCAGTGTCTCATCTATACACAGTAGCATCTTATGTAGATTTTTCTATTTTCTCCAAAATCACCAGCCCTTCTCTATCCCATCTATTTCTAGCAGTTCTACCTGTCAGCCAGAAGCAAACCAGATACAAACTGGGTTCAGTCTGAGTCTACTTTCTTCTCAGTTTTTACCCCAGAGCTCAACTAAAGACTATACTTGATTTGATGAGACTATATTGCAGACTCATTTAGCTTACAAGATTTGCCTATTTATAAGAAGATAGAGGTTTTATGATTTTTATGATGTATTTAGAATAGTATAATTAGTATGTCAGTATGAGCATTTATGCTTATTAGACAGCTAGAGGCCCGGTGTACAACATTTGTCACTGGGGTGGAGGGTCCCTCAGCCTGGCCTGTGCCCTCTCACAGTCTGGGGCCCCTCAGGGGATCTCAGCCTCCGGAGCACCACTCTGCCAGAAACTGAGCTTGCTGCTCCTTAGCACTGCCTTGGAGGTGGGAAAAGCTCCTACCACCACCTCTGTGCTCTCCCTCAGTGAGCCCGCTGGTGAGCCCAGCTTCTGGCTGGGTGCACTGACCACCAGGGGGCAGCTCCTGCAGTGAACGTCTGCCCCCTGGTGGTCAGTGCGTGTCATAGCAACTGGTCGTTCAGAGGTTTGGTCGATTTGCATATTGGACTTTTATTATATAGGATGTCAGTGATTGAGAGTGTTTCGCATATAGGATGTGTCCAGAAAGGATTGTAGAAAGAGTTAATGGAAAATTGACCTAAAACTTTCTCCCCTTACTACATCAAAATAAAAAGCTTCTGCACAGCAAAAGAAACCATCAACAAAACAATGAGAAAACCCACTGTGTGGGAAAACATATTTGCCAATGTCATATCTGATAAGGGCCTAATCTCCAAAATTTATAGGGAACTCACACAACTTAACAAAAGGAAGATAAACAATCCAATCAAAAAATGGGCAAAGGACCTAAATAGACATCTTTCAAAAGAGGACATTCAGAAAGCGAAGAGACATATGAAAACATGCTCAAAGCCACTAATTATCTGAGAGAAGCAGATCAAAACAACAATGAGGTACCATCTCACACCTGTCAGACTGGCTATCATCAACAAATCAACAATCGACAAGTGCTGGAGAGGATGTGGAGGAAAAGGAACCCCTGTGCACTGCTGGTGGGAATGCAGACTGCTGCAGTCACTGTGGCAAACATATGGAGTTTCCTCAAAAAGTTAAAAATGGAACTCCCATTTGACCCCATAATCCCACTTCTAGAAATATATCCCAAGAATTCAAAAACACCAATCAAAAAGGACTTATGTACCCCTATGTTCATAGTAGCATAA
>NW_006299715.1:7355178-7383732 GCF_000327345.1 Myotis davidii
GGTAGGGGAGTCCAGGGGAATGTCAAGGTGGAGGTGGGGGGACGGTAGGGGGAATGCATATGTAATACCCTTTGTAATACTTTAAGCAATAAAAAAAAAATCTAAAAAAAAAAACTTTCTCCCCTTTACCAAATTATGTTCTACAGCCACTGTGCTGTAAGGTATAGACAATTAAAATTACAGTAGAGAATACAGAATCTGATGGGCTGAGTTCGAATTTCAGCTCTATGACTTACTGGTTGAGTAACTGTGAGTCAAGTTACTTAGCCTGCATAGGTCTAAGTTTTCTCATCTCTAAATGCAGAATGAAAGTACCTACTCCAGAGAACTGTGGTGAAGGTTAAATAAGACATTGCTATACAGTACTAATACTGCAGTATATTTAACACTTTAATAGACAGTGTAATAATATACTGTGCTTAACACACCTCATATATGGGTAATCTTCAATAAAGCAAGACATTGATATTATTTCTTATTATTTCATTTTATGAATTTAAAAATAAGGATTATAAAGGCCAAGTATAGCCCCAAATCACATGATTATTAAGAGGCAAAGCTGTAATGAGAATCTAAGCAAAATAACTGGATTCTCTGAGTGTAATCTCTGAACATACTAAATCTACTTCTTTCAATAGTCCCTTTGTCCAGTTTTAGGCATTAATGTTCTTGAGAGAAAGGGAATGTTAACTATAGAAAACAATAAATAAATGAAAATCATATATTATCTTTATTCCATTCCTAGATGATGTAAAAGGCAATATACATACATTTTCTAAGTGCCATTAGTATGTCAGTATGAGCATTTATGCCTATTAATATCACCATAATTATTTTTATATTTCTTAAGCATTACAGCTTAGAAAGACTTTCAGATAGTTCAAATACACATCAGCTTTCACATCTATTCTATTTGGGGCAGTAGGGTTATGGGAGAATTAAAAGAGAGTCTACTTTATTATTTTCAGTAAAGCTTTTTGAGATCATATAACAGCTCCCTTCCAGTCATCTCCAGTCCCATGGTCCTCATTAAACATCATGGAATAGGCTTGACTGTTGTGACTCAGTTGGCTGGGTATCACCTCATGCACCGAGAGATCATAGGTTAGATTTCCTGTCAGGGCACATGCCCCAGTTGCAGGCTCAATCCCCAGTCGGGGTTGTGCAGGAAGCAGCATATCTATGTTTTTCATTCATTAGTATTTCATTCTCAAAAAAAAAAAATTCATTCTCTCTTTTTCCCTCCATCTGTAAAGTCAATAAAAACATTGTACAAAATAAATAAAAATAAGCATAATGTAATGGACACAGTACTGTTTTCCAGTTGGCCCAATTTAGTTATAGACTCAACACTTCCACACTTATGTCAATGGAACAGGAGAATTAAGAAATTGGGTTCCAAAATCCATCTCCGTGTATATGGATGATACCTTGTTTAGAATGCTCCAGGAAGCTTGCATTATAGTATTATAAGATATCTTCTAAATAAAGTGAGCTAAATAAATACAAAGTAATTGTAATGCATAATGTATAAAGGACTTAGATTATCATTTGATTTCATTTTGTCTTTTTTATCCAAAGCAAATGCCAATAAAAGTGGTCCTTTTTCAAGTCATGTGTATTATTGTACTTTTGTAAATTTTTGCCTTTTACCACGATTAGTAGTAAGGAAAAGGATGGTTCTTTCTTAATTCAGTAACTATTTCAGCATGATTTAAATCATACTTGGATGAAAAGTAGATATTTTTACAGCCCAGTGTTGCATATAGAAATAATGAAATAGCTTTGCTATTAAAATTTTCATTCAATTTTTCCCCGGAATGCATTAACCAAACACCACTTTCATTTTTATAGCTGGAAAAGCAGCAATTTACTGTTGCGAGGTTTTAGCATCCAAACCAGCATAACTCTGAAGCTTCCTACACCCCTCACTAGGCAGAAGGAGCCTGGGAATTCAAAGCACAGGCATCACACATTACCTTCAAAACTTTGCTCAAGTTCAAACTGTTATTTGCATTCATATTGACCTGCTAAGATTACTTTTCTTAAAAAGAAAACAGATTGAAGTTTAACTAAATTACAACAAAAATAAACACACAAAAAAACAACCGAAGAACAAACCACCAAAAACCCAAAACAACTGAACTTTGAAATGTTATTAAACTATAACATGATGTGTTTGTTATTGGAGCCCCATGTAAGTTTTGACAAACTATAGCACAAGGATGCCTCAAATAGCAGCCCCAAATGTCAAATCCGAGAGCTGTAGGAAAGGACATTTTTCTATTCTCTTGAAATACAATGAAAATCGTTCTGAGATATGATGAATTATCCCACAATGGGATAGGAGGAGAGATTAGTCCAATAGCTGCACTGCATATCAACTCCAAAATAGGCCATTGATACCTATTTCATAAGAAAGGGTATGTGTTATATAAGTCATCAAGCTTTCATTGTCTGATTTTTCCTAGACTTTTTTTAAATGGAAAGTTCCATGATGATTATCAAGTCCAGTTTTCTCATTGTAGACTCTAAAGAAGTACAGTGGCTTACTGAGCTTAGAAAGTAAGAGAGTGGCAGAAGGGGGTAAGAAACTGTACTCCTACTACTGTTTTTATTTTTCTCATGTTTAACTCTGCTACTTTTTGTTTAGACATATATGCCATGGATCTGTGTGTAGCATTATGTATTTATGCAAATCAGAACTAGTCTAGAGCAAAAGGAACCTGGACATCCAGGAACCCCTTCTCAGTCTTCTGCAAAGATGGGAGTTCAGACCTAGCTGATTTGGCTCAGTAGATTGATCATTAGCCCACAGACTGAAGGGTCTCGGGTTTGATTCTGGCCAAGAGCACATACCTCGGTTGCAGACTCTACCCCTGGCCCTGGTGGGGGTGCATGCAGGAGGCAACCAATCAACGTGTCTCTCTCACATCAATGTTTTTCTCTCTGTCTGTTTTTCCCCTTCCCTCCCACTCTCTCTAAAAATAAATGGAAAAATATCCTTGAGTGAGGATTAATAACCACCACCACAACAATAACAAAAAAAGCATGGGAGCGCAAAGTACTCAAAGATAAGCAAACAAAAACTCCAGACTTTAAAGCTATTAATTTACTTTGAACTGCATTTGTTCTATACATATTTAGATAATAACTACATTTTGTAAACATAGTGTTGTATATTCGAATGATAACTACACTGCAAAACAATTTTATGTTTAGATGCAAAATGTTTAATTGTTTAGAAAAAAAAAATTTCAAAGCCACTCTTATAGGGCTTTAATCTAGGTCCAAATTTTCCTACTTAATAACCAAATTTCTTTACTAAGTCACTTGAGCAGACAAATAAGTAAGGTGGAAGAAATTATTACCCCCAACTTAGGTATGTAAGATGGTGGCGGAGGAAGGGAAGATCTATGGGAAAAGAAATCTGAATAGAATGAGCATCAGAGTTTGTTTTTAAGAAAAGCTTCAGAAAAACTATGAGGCTTCTATTTTGATAGTAAATGTTTATCCTTTCCATTAATTACAATCAGGCTACGACTTATAGTTGTGGGCATTCGCATTTACAGATTCAAACTATGTACAATGAACTACAACAGTAGTCGGTCCCTTTGCTCTGTACCCCCAGTAAGCAAAGCACGTGGCCAACTTGAATCTAGTTCTGAAGGTTTTCTGACGCGAGCGTTCACTTTGGAAATGAGTCTTACACAAACTTCAAGACAGAAAGCACTTTGCTCTCTGTCTCTGTCAGCATTTACACACTAAACATAATTTCTCCTTAAATTGATTATCAACATCGCATCCTAAAAAGACACTTCCTAAAACCACTGGAAATCAGCTATGCATTGATGTTGAAGTTTCTAAGAGAGAACACGCCTTCTCTCCATAGCATTATTAGTACGACACTGGCCTGGAAACTGCTGATGTAGTAAACTCTAAAACACAAGATAGAAACTGTTCATACAAATCAGTACAGTTTGAAGTACAAGTAATAAGAAAAAGGAAAAAAGAAAACATCATAAAGATTAGTAGCCTTTAGAGGAGGGAAACCCACGCTCTCATAGGGAGAGTGAATATTTTTGCTCCTGATACAAAACCAATAGTAGAGTAGGTTTCATCACAAAACCCAGAATAAAAGCCCTCACAAAAGAGTTTAAAGGATGACCACATGTCGTCCGTGAAATTAGGTAAATCAACTCCCTCAACATAGCTGGGGATACTGACTCGACTCCATGTACCCGTCGTCTCAGAAAATAAACCTCGCGCATTGACACGGGAGGTTCCACTCCCATCTGCCAGGTAAAATGACACTCACGGGTCAACAGAGACGCCACACCAAGTTTCTGGTGTCATGACACTGCATGAGATAACATTTTTAAAGAGCAGTCACCACTTCCAGAATTTATTTTTTTCCTCTTTTTAGAACTACAAATATTTTCATCTAACAGGGCTACCCAAAGCATTCTGCAAACTTAACACTACTTTAAACCAACCCTGCCTCCCACCATCCCTCCCCACAGTGAGTTACAGAGGTAGGTTCCTGGTAACCTACATTGGAGTGGCACACTTACTATAATTTGCTGTTTGCTATGTGTAAATGCAGTCTTATTCATGCCCCATGTGGCAGTCCGCCTCTGCGGGGCTGCATTAGTTGTGGATGTAAAACATTTGTAACATATGCATTTGCATTTTTACTCAAGTTTCACATTTAAAGCAAGAAGAATAGCAAAGCATCACCACGCCAAACATCACCTAGGGGTGCGTTTAAAAATTGCTCTGACAACTTCAGAGAAACAATCACGGGCTGTATGCAGACGCACTCCCGAGTGTGTTCGGAGCAGTTACAAAGCAAGAATCTCAATTTACTCAGATTTTCCAAGAAGCCTTTAATTCAGGAGCAGATACACGCAAGCACACATCGAGTGTTTTTAAAGCAAAAGATGATTGTTAAGGAGAATAAGCCTGTGACAAACGTAAACAGCAACACTGGAAAAAAACAATTTGCTATTTGGATTCTATGCTAAGGGCAGTCAAATGAGTTGGGGACTCTGCCCCACAAACTCTCCACGGGATGTAACGGAAGTAATATTATAAATACGCCTCAAGACAACCTTATACAAAGCTTGTCATTCTTAGGCTCCAATCTGAAACCACAAGACATTATAATAAATGTATATCCATTTCCATTTGATGAATGCATTTGCATAGCAACAAACAGATGAACCTCATAGCATATCCACGCAAAATGTGCTGGTACAATAAAAGTGGGGGAAATAAAATAACCTAACATCAGTATGAATTAAATGCCCTCAATATAAGCAGACACACCCGTTAAAAACCTTTCATTTCCTCAGTTTTGGTTCTAACATTTCAATTTAAAGTGTTGCTTATAGTTTTAACATTCTTTTGCTGTGAAAACATTGAAACTTACAAAAAGTTTATCTTATTCATCGTTTCTACATTGAACAACTTGCCTCTCTTTAGTCCATCCCAGAGTTAACATTTCTCGGATTTCCTTTCAGGCGCCTTAAGAAATTTTTATGGCAAAACAGAAAATTTTTAGAAGTCACTAAAAAGCACTCCCTTACCTTCTAAACCTGCTTCAATCAGCCCAAACTGTTCCAATAATTTAACAAAAAGCACAATGACGATCAGAACTGCTATCATTTCAAGCCCTTCCAAGTTCATGGTCAGCTAGGTCATGGTCCGATAGCAGCCAGTGAGAAGTGCTTGTCTGCCTGGCTTTCTTTGTAAAGCCATTAAACTACATTAAGAGGCTACTGCCAGAGGAATAGGGGAGGAGGAGAGCCGGAGAGCAGAGAGAGAGCAGAGCGAGAGAGAGAGAGGAGAGAGAGAGAGAGAGAGAGAGAGAAGAGGTGATGAGATGGAGAGGCTGAGAGAAAGGCGTGAATGAGAGAAAATGCGTTCATCCTGTCTACAGTAGCAGAGGCCAGAAGTAGCAGCCGGATAGTCAGCCTGTCGGAATTATTTGCTTGCTGGGGATTGTCACTCTTACAAAGAGAGACGGCCACGCATGAAGTAACACGCAGATCACCCGAAGACCCGTAGGTCACCAGAAGGTCTCCAGGAAGCAGGACGCGTGGCAGTGATGGCTGGGTGGCCCCCGGTCCAGCCAGCCCCTGCCCGTGCTGCTGGTGGCTTTGTGGAGCTGCTCCGTTGCCTTGGAAACGGGAACTAACCAAGGCTGGACTCCTGCTGCAGACAGGGACCAGAGCATGGGTCTTGGAATAAACCTGAAAACGCCAAGGGGCGGAGTATCAGCCTGAATTCAGCTGCTTCAGAAACACTGGTTACTAGTCAGGAAAAGCGAACTGTGTATTTTGTCCCCACTAGGTGAGCAGAGAGAGACATAAATGAGGCTTAAGGGAGTCATGCATACTGACCTGCTTCTTTTCAACGAGTTGCCTTATCCTAGGGCACAGTCACTGCGAACTAATATTCTGGTTTGAAGAGTTACTATTGTACAGTTTCAAAGGACAGGTATAATACACTAATAAGGATTCTTAATATTTGTAAAACTTAGAAGCTTATGCATTAGTTCATTTCCATTCCATACACCAAAATATATAGTTTCTTTTTATAGTGTGTACCTCCTATGCTTTCAAAAAAAATGTTTAAGTAAATTTGGAGCCAGAGAAAATTTTTGAAGGAAAAAAAGAATCAAAAACACAACTTTGTTTGGAGTTTCTGTCTCTATCTTGCACAATCATTCACACCCCCTCTCCCCGCCATTACTGCCCAAATAGATCAGGCCCACATTAAAATATAGAATTAAAAAAAAAAGTCTTACAAAGCATCTCAGGAAGCCAATTCAAGTGTCTAATTTCATGGATGAGCAAACTGAGGATCAAGAAAGAGGGAGAAAGACCAGGCAAAGGAAGTGCAGGCTACAGTGCAGGCATCCCCAATGTCTGCTTGGCTTTCGAGGTAGGGCAGTGTAATGTTTCTGAGTATGACTCCAGAGCTAGGATGCCTGCATTCAGGTCTAGGACTTCTTATGAGCTGTTTGACCTTGGGAAAGTTACTCAACATCTCCATGACTTAATGTCCTCATCTGTAAAAGGGGCATGATAATAGCACTTAGCTCATTGGACTGTTGAGGTAATTGAGTAATACTTTCAGAACAGAATGAGTGCTCACTAATAGCTTTCTTATTTTTCTTCACCTGAGGATATGTTTTAAAGAGGGGAAGGAAGAGAGGGAGAGAGAGAAACACTGATGTGAGAAAAAAAATTCCATTGTTTGCCTTCCATCTGTGCCCCAACAGGGGATTGAACCAACAAGCTAGGTATGTGCCTTGACCAGGAATCAAACCACAACCTTTTGGTATATGAGATGACACTCCAACCAACTAAGCAACCCAGCCAGGTCTAGCTCTCATGTTTTTACAAGTCTCTCTGTGCTGTATTGATTCCACACAGAGTTACCAGAGTAATTATTCTGAGATGCAGCTCTCATATTGTCATTCCCTTAATCAAACACTTTCCATGGCTCCCTATTTCCCTACTGAATAAAATCAAAGTCCCTTTCAGCAAGTATCCTAGTTTCTCCATCATCTGACATCAGCCTGAGGGTTGTGCCTCATCAGCCCTACTTCTATCCATGCACTCTATCTGACAGCTCAGCTTCCTTTCCACAAACGCATTCCTTGGTTTGTGCATCTCCAGACACTGTTCAAAGCACTGTATCTACTTGAAAAAAGCCTTTCCACACCATATCTGCTTCATAAGTTTCTAAAATGTGTTCATGAAACTTCTCCAAGCAGAACTGGAGAAAAATCCCTCCTTTTTTTAAATAGTAATTTTTTTTCTGTTATGATACATTATGTTAAAGCTGCTTGGGTACAATTATTCACACTTAAGGATAATATTCTAGAAGGCAGAAAGCATGGCTTCCTTTCTTTTATGTTCCCCACGTGCCTCCATGGAAGGCACATTATACTTCGCAGATCTATGGTATATGCACTTGTTGGATAACAAGTCATCGTTAATTAAGTAATTACCACATACCAGATGTTTTACGTACATTGCTTTTCCTTTAGCCTCTCTGAACGTCGGTGTAATTAGGTAAGATTTACAGGAAAACACTAAGCCTCAGAGAGTTTAACAAGTAACCTCAAGTTCCTGCTGCTGGTGAGTGAGTGATGGGATCAAGAATCAAACACCTGTTCAACTCAAAACCCATTCTTCTTCCCATTAATCCACACAGCTTAAATGAAATTAAATCTCCAGACACTGGCATACATGCTTATCAGTCCAGGGATGAAGTTTATGACCAAAATGATCCTCCCAAACTGCTTTGTGACATTCTAATTAATCCATTAACCCCTGTAACTTTGCAACATGAGAAAATTCCAAACTAGTAGTTAATTAAATTCATGGATCTTCCTGCCCGCTTACTCACAAGATTATTAATGCTTAAATGCACATCAACCTCTGGTCTCCAGAAGGGATTCTTTTTGTTTTTCTACTCTAAGGGAGTCCTTGAACTTGCCCCATAAATGAAAGTCAATGATCGGTCCTTTGTATTCACATTTAAAATTGATGTCATAGCAACCAAAGCAAAAATAAACTAGTTGGACTACATCAAACTAAGAAGCTTCTGCTGAGCTAAGGAAACAGTCAACAAAATAAAACTGCAGTCTATAGAATGAAATAAAATATTTTCAAATTATACATCTGATTAGAGGTTAATATCCAAAATATATAAGGAGGTCATACAAGTCCATAGCACAAAATCAAGTAACTTGATTTAAAAATGGTCAAAGGTCACGAATAAACTTTTTCCAAGATGACAGAAAAAGGGCCAGCATGTATATGAAAAGTTGTTCAACATCATTAATCATCACGGAAATGTAAATCAAAATTACAATGAAATATCACCTCATACCTATTGAAATTGCTATATGACAAAATATGATTTGACTTTGGGTGGTGGGCACACAATGCAATTATGAAGATCATACATCATAGAATTGTAGACTTGAAACCTCCTTAATCTTATTAACCAATGTCATCCCAAAAAATTTAATAAAAAAGATAAAAGATAAATGTTGGGGAGAATGTAGATGAGAGGAAACTTTTATGAACTGTCAGTGAGAATCTAAATTAGTGCCACCATTATGGAAAATAGTGTGAAGTTTCCTCAACAATTTTTAAATAGAATTACCTTATAATTCAGCAAGTCCTCTTCTGGGTATATATCCAAAAAGGACATGAAATCAGTACTTCAAAGAGATATGTGCCCTTTTATGTTTACTCATAATAGTAAAGGTATGGAAACAACCTGTTGATGGGTAAATGAAGAAATACACACACACACACACACACACACACACGAATATTATTCAGCCTTTAAAAAGAAGGTGAACCTGCCCTAGCTGGTTTGGCTCAGTGGATAGAACATTGGCCTGCAGACTCAAGGGTTTGATTCCGGTCAAGGACACATGCCTGGGTAGTGAGCTCGATCCCCAGTAGGGGCGTGTAGGAGGTAACTGATCAATGATTCTCTCTCATCATTGATGTTTCTTTCTCTTTCTCTCTCTTCCTCTCTGAAATCAATAAAAAAATATATTTTTTAAAAAGAAAGCGATCCTGCCACTTGTGACAATATGGATGAACCGGCAGGGCATTATGCTAAGGGAAATAAGCCAGATACAAAGAGAAAAATATTGCATGATCTCACTTATATGTCAAATCTAAAAAAAGTTAAATTCATAGATGCAGAGAGTAGAATGGTGGTTTAAAAGGCAGAAAAGTGGGATAAATGGAGAAATGTTGGTCAAAGTCTGCAAAGCTGTGGTTATGTAGGATGAATAAGTTCTAGAGATTTAAAATAGAACATGCTAACTGTAGTCAATAATATGATAGTGTATGCTTGAAATTTGCTAAGATAGATTTCTGGTGCTCTCATGACCAAAAAAAGGTAACTATGTGAGGGGATGGGTATGTTAATTAGCTTGTATATAGTAAACATTTCACTATGTAAATACATATAAAGTATACTGTGCACAATTTTTATTAAAACAAATTTGATGTTGCTGTTTGAGAACTGGAGGTAGGCATGTTGCTAGTGAAAAGCCCAGAGTGAGGTCTTTCCACTGCGTCTGATGTTACACTATGGGTTCCCTTGGAGCTGAACGGTCCTTCCAGGGCCTGAGGGGCTTCCTTTCTGATGGTTTACCTGCTAAGCTTAGGCCTTTTCCCTTGTTGTTCCCTTTATTGGGAGGCTTATTTCCAGGTCACTCATTTCCTAAAATCAATAAGCGATTTTAGGTCGGTCTCGGCTCCAAAATCCCCATCACAGCGAGGTCGTTGCTCACTGCACTGTGTCGAACACCACGCCTTCCCGGGACCCTGGAGTCACCACCCCACTGAGCAAGTGCCACTTTCCTCCAAAGCACTGTCACCACCAGGCATGTAGAGTTATTTACTCATTTGTCTGATATCTTCTCCTGTTAGAATATAACCGCCTGCCTATGAAAACAAAGATTTTTACCTATATTGTTCACTGGGATAGCCTTGAACTTAGAATAGTGCCTGGCACATAAAAGGCAGTGACTAGCAATTACATGAAAATGAAACCGATACTGTCACCTAGCCTACAAAGCCACCCGCTCTCTCACTCATCTGCCAGGACCTCGCTCCTTGTTATCTAAAGTGCCCCATCTGCCTGTGGACCCTGGTGAGGTCTCTGCCCCCTTTCTTAGGTGGCCTGTGATGAGGAAGCCAGTACAGCAGCACAGGGGATCCTGACACCTCCCTTTATGGTGAGCCCTGAGCACTCCCCACTGGAACGTGGTGGTCATATTCTTCCCTCAGAGTTTAATGTGCGTGTAATTTGTAGTTGCTGATGATGCCACCAAGAAAAGCAACACAAGGCACCAGGGCAAGTCTCCTTGTCTAAAATACCTGAACACCACTGGTGAGGAGGATGAGAAGGACCATGGAGAACACCCATGCCTACCCTTTGATTTTCCTCTGAAAGACCATTGTAGTCTAAATAGGCAGAGTGGCTTTGTCAATAGCTCTTAGCTTTCAGCCATAGTTTAGAATAAAATTAAAGCATCAATCTGATGTTTTTCCACCCTATAGACCCTGGCATTCCTTTAAAAAGACAAATACCAGAGTGACTGATAGAAAGAAGAGACTGGATCTCTGACCTCCTACAGGTTACTTGAACTTCCTAAACCTCAGTTTGCTGGTTTTCAAAATGGGGCCAATATTACCTTCCTGAGAGTGTTGTGAGGATTATGTGCTATCGCATTTGTAAATGGTACCTGGGCTTCCCAGCATACATATTTTGCCAAGCATTGGGCTAAGGACACCAGCTGTCCCATCATCACAGCCACTCTTTGAAGAAGGTAAAGATTTACATTCTCATTTTACAGATGAAAAATGGGGGCTTGGGAAGAGTTAGTAAATTACCCATGTCCCAAAGCATCAGGAGCCAGTTACCTGCACACTGACTGCCAGGAAAATTCCCATGTGGAGGACTTAACAGTGGCCAGATTGCCAGGTGTTACTGTTTAAAAGATGGTCCAGTCTGTCCAGTGTAGCTCAATGATTGAGCATCCACTTATAAACCAGGAGGTCACAGTTTGATTCCATTCTGGGCAAATGCCTGAGTCGCAGGCTTGGTTCCCAGTAGAGTGTGTGCAAGAGGCAGCTTCTCAATGATTCTCTCTCATCATTGCTGTTTCTATCTCTCTCTCCCTCTCCCTTCCTCTCTGAAATCAATCTATATATATAAAAGCCTAAGCAAGCGGCCGATCATTCTGACCGGCCTACCAGCCAACTGCCCGGTAGCTATGATGCCACTGACCACCAGGGGGCAGACGGTCAACGCAGGAGCAGAAACCACAGGCATGGAAACAGACTGATGAATCGCAGAGGGAATTGGGGTGGTGGGGGAAGGGTGAAAAGAGATTAACCAAAGATCTTATATGCACACTAGAGGCCCATTGCATGGATTCTTGTACCAGGGGGATTCCTCGGCCTGGCCTTTGGGGATCAGCCCGAAACTGGCTCTCCAACATCCTCCAAGGGGTCCTGGATTGCGAGAGGACGCAGACCAGGCCGAGGGACCCCATCAGTGCACGAATGCATGCACCGAGCCTCTAGTAAAAAATATATATAAATAAAATTTAAAAAATTAAAGGTCCAACCAAGTAACTTTGGGGAGTCACCCAGACTCTGCAGCCACATAAAGTCTTTCTTGGCCTGTCTCCAGAAAAATGAACACTCCCAATTACAGACACTCTTACTCTTGCATTTTAGAGCTTATTGCTAAAATAAAGCTTATTCAAAATCACCAGTTAATGGCAGGAGTAAGCCCATTTCTACTTTGTTTTCAGCAATATGGCTTTTGGAAGAAAAAAAAACAATGTTTTCTTCTAAAATGAGAGGCGAGGCTACCCTTTGATGAGCTGAGACAGGTGCAAAGAGATTCTAGTTATTCGTGTCTTTTTGATTCCAGATCGATGATGGCATTAAAGGGGTGAGGAAGGTGAAGGGGATGGGCTAGAGAGCTCTCTCCTCCCTCAGTCTCAGAGCCTTAATTAGTTGGTCTGGTCTAAATAAAAAACAACTAAAAATTACATTTATTTATTTCTGATTATTTTTCATTTATTCCTTTGTTAGATTTATGGTCTAGGTTCTATACAAAGTGGTATGGGTGATAAAAATCCTATCTCAAGGATTTATAAAGCTTAAAATCTGTTAAAACATTTTGATGATAACAGCTAATATTTGTAGGATAATTATTGGTTGACAGATTAGTGAACTAAGGATATTTGTATTCTTTTATTGCATCCTGCCATAAGCCCTATGAGACAGGCAGCATTATCAGTCTCATCAGCCACCTATGCATTGAACAAGGAGAAACTGAAGAACTGGGGGTTAGTGGACTGACCACACCTGAAAATATTCAATCCAAGATGTAAACTCAGGTCTGACTCCATAGATCTTGATCAGACAGTGCTTTACATATAATTGCAAACCACTGCCATCCATAGCAACATCTGCTAAAAAAACATTTGAGGGACTATGGAAAATACCATGAGAGTGGGAGATCTCACTCAGGCTGAGTGGCAGTGGAAAGTAGGAGAATGGAACCATACAGGTATTTGGTGGCAATTCTTTTTTTCATAGCAAGAGCAGTCTGCATTACATGACCAGTGGAAAATAAGACTAGTCTAGCCAGAGAATTCTCCCAGAGCCTGGAAAATACTCAAACCCAGCTCTATCACTTGCCCTGAAGCCCCCATGAAGTCTCTTCTCTCCATCTCTCATTCTGCCACAAAATGAGCATCAGGTGCCTGCCTCTAACTCATTCCCCTCCTTTGGCAGCCACTCAATCCAAGTAGAAGCCTGGCTACATCCTCTGATTGAGAAAATAGGAAGGATATTTTGGCCCTTCAAAGTGAATTTCAAAATAAAATCAAGCAGTAAGGCATCAAGTGAAAAAAAATGTGTTTCAATAATAATGGGCAGAAATAAGGACCCACATTTATTATGCAAGTGGCAGACGATGAAGAGGCTAGGAGCATGCTTGGGTTCAAATCTTCAGTCTCCTATTTCAGAGCATCATGATTTTGAGCAAATTGCTGAGATGATTCACGAAAAGCACTTAGAACAGAGGCTGTCACATTGTAAATGCTCAATAAATGGAACCTATTATTGTTATTACTTATTGAGCCCTTGCTACACATCACACACTGTTCTAATTGCTTTACATAAATTATATAGATAAATCTCTGGAACTAGTCCATTAGCTAAATACTATTATGATTCCCAGCCACCTCTTGGATAGGAAGGAGTAGGGTATCTTCAATTACATTGGGAATCTGAAGAACACGCATTGCTCACATCCACAAAGTTTACCACCATCTTCACCACAAAGAATATAAGAAAATTCATTCACTTTAATGACTTAATTTTAAATTGCTCTTCTTATGAAAAATGCAAATCTAGGTATCCCTGTTGCAAAGGAAAGAATTTTAAATACCATTGAAATAATTTCCCTGGGCATTGGTTTTTTGAGAACATCTTAGTCACATTCCATTCTGGAACATTCACAGGGTAGGCGGACACAATGAGGTATCAGTGTCACTTCAGACTGTGGACTCTACTCAGGTTCAACTGGTTTTCAGAGTCTCACGTTCTAGGACATATTCTATTGCTCCATCAGTCTCATCAGTCACCACTGAATCACACTCAACCTTCTTTGAGTAGAGTATTCCCTATGACAAGAAAGCAACACTATACCAGGCTTCACCAGGCAACCTTGTCCTCAGGATGAATAGCAAAGGCAACCTGCTCGGTGGGTAAAGGGAGTAAATGGAGAGACAATAGGCAGTGACTCAGAAACACTTTGAAGCTACTTCAGTGCATCCTTACAGGATGAAAGATAAATGGGGTGAGGTTATAAATAAAAGCAATATCATCCAGCATTGGCAAGAAAGAACAGAGAACTCGAACTTTTTTACATAAATGCATATGTAAAATAAGTCCGTATGTCTCTCCTAGTGGTGCTGAAAATTTAGTGTGCATTAGACTTACCTAGAGATTTGAGAAATGAATCTTTAGGCCTTCCCCAAAGATTTTGACTTAGTGGGTCTTGAGGAGAGCCTATGAAGCTCCATTTTTATCAAATATTTAATGCAGGACTTCTCTGGACCACACCATGAGAAACACTGCATTCATCCGCTCACACTCTCTCACCCAGCAGGTGACACGGCCTCCAGGAAGACATGTCCCAAGCTTACTAAACACTAGCCGAGAGTCGCACATTTTCTATACTTGACATGGTTAAGACAGACAGGAGCTCCATCAGTTTCTCCAAGTTTTCTAGAAAGTTTTTCTTCTCCAAGAAGTAAGATATTTTAAAATTGCTGGTGAATAGATACAAGTTTCCATGCTATGTTTTTAAAGTAGTTTGTTTTCCTTTTTAATTTATTGGGGTGTCACTGGTTAACAAGAGTATACAGGTTCTAGGTGTACAATTCTGCAACACATCATCTGTGCACTGTATTGTGTTCATCATCCCAAGTCAAGTCTCCATCACTATTCATCCCCACTATACCCTCCATCTCCCCCCTAGCAATTACCACAGTGTTTTCTACGTCCATGTTTTTTCTTTCTATTTTTTTTTATTTTGTTCAATCACTCTACCGCCTCTCCCAGCCCCCCATAACAGCTGTCAGCCTGTCTCTATTTTGCTTATTAGTTAGTTTTGTTCATTAGAGTCTTCATATAAGTGAGATCCTGTGGTACTTGTCTTTCTTTAACTGGCTTATTTCACTTAGCATGATGTTCTACAGGTCCATCCAAGCTGTTGTAAAAGGTAAAATTTCCTTTTTTTTTTATAGCTGAGTAGTATTCCATTGTGCAAATGCACCACAACATTTTTATCCACTCATCTACTGATGGACACTCGGGTTGCTTCCAAATCTTAGCTATTGTAAATAATGATGTAGTGAACATAGGGCTACACATATTCTTTTGAATTCGTGTTTCAGTTTTCTTTGGATAAATTTCCAAAAGAGGAATCACTGGGTCATAAAGCCATTCCATTTTTAACTTTTTGAAGTAATTCTATACTGTTTTCCACAATGGCTGCACCAATCTGTATTCTTACGAACAGTACACATGTCCAAGTATTTTCTGATTCATTCTTAAATGGAATAGGACTACGAACCTTTCTGCACTTCTCTGCATTGCTCCATGTCCTAGCTCCCGCCTTGAATCTACCCCTTGAATAGTCTATTTTTGGCTCCAGATGTAATCACTTAAGTGAGGGACAACACTGATACACAGCTATCTTAATAACCAAGCAAAATAAAATAAATAGAAAATGATGGATGTCAATGTTCAGATGTGTGAAGCTGACTTAGATAAAGTAGATATTTCAGTTTTAGATCTAATAAAAAAACACACAACAAAACAGTGGCCACATGGAGCCTTTCCCATTACTCTGCCAGAGATAATCTTTATCTAAATCGATACTATACAAGTAACAGAAGACACAAAGTTGTCTGATGCATAATTCATTTATTATAAAATCATGCAAGACTCAAATAATTGAAACAGAGTTATTTATGTGATCATATACCCAGGGCGATGTCTAAAGATTTTAGTCCTGCTTAATAGAATTCTTAGTTGCAGATATATATATTTAACCATATTTATTTCAAATATTTTCCTTCCAACAAATTATACCTCATTACAGTTGTCATGTTATACTTCCTCATATACTTCCTCATTATAATAGAGTATATTTTTTTATTTTGTTGCACAAAAGAAATACAAACTATGTAAAGTTATACAGAACAATCTACTTGACAATTATTCATGCTACCTATATGTTGTAGCTTAATTACTAACAACTCTAACTTAATCACTTTTTAATAACCTTGCTTTCAAGAGGAATATTTCCAATAGAATGCTATAATATTCATGTCACGCTAGAATCAAATTTTGCATTATAATTAAGCTTATGTTTTATGTGAAACACACACATAAGACTTGCTGCTAGAAGGACTACACTGAAAAGAAAAATTATAATCAACAGAATGGAAATGCAACTCATTAAATAACACAAAATGGCCTCAAACAGTTAAAGCTTAACTTTTATAGATAATTGAAGGCATAGTGTGTTAAATTTATATAGAGTCATGGACAGATCAAAACTATTTTGAAGGGTCATCAAAATGAGCCAGTCAAGCATGACCTGCTGTGTTTTTCTGTTTGTTTGTTTTTGTGGTTGTTGTTGTTTTTATTGATTTCAGAGAGGAAGTGAGAGGGAGAGAGAGATAGAAACATCAATGATGAAAGAGAATCATTGATCAGCTGCTTCCTGCATATCCCCTTCTGCACTTACAAAAAAATATTGTTCTCCAGTACTGATACTGGGAGTCAAAAGTCATCTAGAACACACTAAAATAGTAGGGTCTCAGGTATGTGAGGAGGGCACTGCTAGAGTCTGTTGTACTACTTGTCCTTGTACCACTCAGATGCACTTTACTACTTTTTAAGTTGACTCTATCTGGTCAATGCTTCTTCAAGATGATGACTGATAGATTCAATGTCATCCCCATTGAAATACCAACCGCATATTTCAAAAACCTAGAACAAACTCTCCAAGAATTCATCTGGAGTAAAAGACCCCGATTACCTGCAGCAATCTTGAGACACAAGAACAGTTTCATAAATATTCTCCCTTATGATGAACTCAGTCAGCTGATTAGGGAGCTTAATTACAGCTGTAAAATCACTTCTGCCATATATAGCACCATAATTGTAGTAGTTATATCCTGTCATAGACAAAAGTTTTACTTATACTCAAAGGAAAAGGGTTTTACAGTGTGTATACACCAGGGCATGGAATCTTGGGGCCACCTTAGAATTCTGCTTACCACAACATATTTCTACTTTAACTGCTACGTAACATACCAGGTGTCCTGTAATTATAGGATGCTGAAGAACAATTTTATGATTTTTTTTTCAAACTAAGTTTGGGACCTATTGGGCTATTGAATGCACAAGAGCCAACACAGAGATTTGAAGTCCTAGAATGGAATCTGTCCACCAGCAACTTGTAGCATCAAGAGGAAAAAAATTGGCAAGAAAAAGGCATGGTGGCTCTCTGCTTGTCAGCTCCGCACGATTGCGCATTGACCAGCTGGCTTCACCCATTAAAAGTATGTAAGGCAGAGAGAATGATCTTGGAAAGGAGGAAGAGTTGCATGTGTAGGGCCCTAACATGAGAGCTTTCAGATTCCAATCATTCTAGTGCAGATTCGCCCTATATATTGTTTTCCTATTTCTTGTAGCAATAGCAACTGTGCCCTAGTTCTGTTCTCACTAAGGTTGTGACTGACTTAGCAATATCTTTTTACTCCTATCATAATAGTCATAGTGGAATCATCACTTGGGTGCAAATACCAATGTGATACTTTACTGGCTACAGAGCTTTGGGCAGATACCATCTCTTTACCTTCCTTACCTCTCCTATAAAAGAAGACATAACAATAACACCTCAGAATTGTTGTGTTGAAAGACTTAAAATAAGTGAAGCGCCAAGATCAGTACTAAGTGAAAAAAATAAATCATTCTCATTATTGTTATCATTAGAATGAGGTGGGTATTATGGGTACTTCGCTCCCAAGGTGTAGCCAGAATCTAGTGCCACGCTTGGCCTATAATATCCACTCAACATGTGGCTGCTAAAACCCAAAGCCTCTCATCCTCTCTGACCTACCCTCAGTCTACATTGTTGTCCGAGTGATAGGGACATATTTTCAGCTTCAGTGCTATCTCACTGAATACAGAATAAATTTCCAAACAATGGCAAGGCAAAGGTCCCTCCCTAAACTCTGAGAAGCTTTTTGGCCTCATCTCCCAATAATCCATCTTCACACCCTTGGTTCCAGTCATGCTGAACTACTGCTATAACTAATATGCCAGAGTGATTTATCCAACTGTTATTTTCCTTCTGAGGAATGACTATACATCAGCTTAAATGTTTTCACTTGGGTCTTCACAAGCCTCTATCCCCAACCAGACAAGACTAACCCCCTTTGTTCTGCTTTGTACTTATCTCACCTATAATTCCCGTTAGATTTATGAGCTGGTTGACATAGCTAACTTCTGTATGAAACTATGAATTCTTGAGAGGAGGGATCATATCTTATTTATCTTCCTGGCCTCAGTACTTATACATGTGCCCGAAATACACTAGTTCAGTGGTCAGCAAACTGCGGCTCGCGAGCCACACGCGGCTCTTTGGCCTCTTGAGTGTGGCTCTTCCACAAAAATACCGACTTCTGCACATAGGCCACAAAGTTTCAGTCACACTGTACATGCACGCCCACACATGGTATTTCCCCCCCACCCCCTTCACACACACTCCAGGGGCCAAAGAGCCGCATGTGGCTCGCCAGCTGCAGTTTGCTGACCACTGCACTAGTTGATCAGTAAATGCTGCAATAATGAAGAAGGGATAAAAGGCAGGAAGTAAAAAAGGAAGAAACTAATGGTGTGTTATCAGTAGGGCACAAAGAGGATTGAAGCCTAATGCGTAACTCTCCAACAAAGAACCACCAAGCCTACCATCCCACCATTAATGATTTTTCCACATTAAGCTTTCCAAGTGTCCCAAAAATAACTCAAAGAAAACATTAATCACTAACACCCTAGTGTGAAAGAGTTTTGTTCATCACTTTTGTGCAAAGAAGGTGAGACATTGGCAGCATGGTAACTTGATACCTGATGGCACTGATGCATGAAGAAGGAAATATTTTAAGAGCCAGCTTCTTTGGAAGTACAGAAGCTTATCCAATAGAATAGCTAGTTGAACTGGAAAGTCCAGAGTGATTCAAAAACAATGAGAACATCTAAAATCATCCAGAGGTTATAAGGCAATCATTAATCTGCAATATTGGGACTTTCTGTTTTCTATTAATTTATCTCTGCATTAAACATTCAAATTTACTGCACTAAATACTATCCACCACACTGACGGATGCAGCCTCCCACATTATTAAACCAACTTTACAGAAGTTGGCTTCTGTGTTGGGAACAATTGGCTCCACGTTTCATGAATTCCCCTTCTTTAGGGACACAAACTGACTGGCATAGAATTCTCAAAGGTAACATCAATTTGTTATTATGAGCTTCTCTGGCCCTCACACTCCTCAAATGGCCAATCATTCAAGAGACACTGGAAAGGTGGTTCTGTGTTCTCTTCAAATGCTTGTCACTAACAAGAGAAGAAAAATTGGCACCTGGTCAGGGATACTGAATATTTCATATTGTTTTTACAGTATCTTGGATTTGATCAAACTCTCAATTCACATGCCACCTGTCTCATTCTTACTTTTTAAAGTCTGATGAGTTTAACGTAGAAGTAATCAACACATTTTGATTAATGAACATAGAAATCATTTTAATGAATTAACATAAAATTATAAAAAATATATTTGTTATTCAGAGTTCCAAAAACACTATGTCATTTTTTATAACTCACTTTCCTTTGGGGAAAAAAATCTATATATATAAAAGCCCAAGTGGTGATATGACTCACACTGACCACCAGGGACAGACACTCAACGCAGGAGCTACCCCCTGGTGGTCAGTGCGGTCCCACAGCCAACCTCCTGGGTTGGCCAACCTCCCACAGTCTCCCCTCCTCCAATCCCCCAGCAGGCCGGCACTAATCGCCCCTATCAACTCTGATCACTGGCCAGGCCAAGGGACCCCAACCCTGCACGAATTCGTGCACTGGGCCTCTAGTATCTCAATAAAATTCATGGAGGAAATCAAATAGACAAATATGTATTTACATCAACCTTTTGTTAAAAATACAATTAGGTAGTACCTATAACCTGATAAACAATATGCATCCCTATTGATGCCATTGTAATTAGCTAGTTATTAATAATAGGAAGGAGCAAAGGGAAGGCCAGACTTTATAAGCATGTTATTTGGGCAGCTTCACCAGGAAGTTGCAATTCATACTCCCCAGGGAACCTCCAACCCAGTCCCTGTAGAATCACTGGGGGAAGAGGTCCAACAAAGAGGAGAAAAGGGCATGCACAGTGCATTGGGATGATATAGGGAAGTATTGCCTGTCACTCAAACCTTGGAACAGATCATTGGCCAGAATAGATGGAGCCAATGCAAGCCTACAAAAGTTTGGGGATACATACTTAATTCCCCAAACAAAGAAATTTTCTCTCGCTGACTCTTGTGATTCTTGGTTTATGGGGCTCTCTTGTTCCTACTTCCTTATATTCACCCGTGTTTCCTTCATCGCTATGTGGCCCTGAGGACCCCACATGCAATGGACTGAACTGCAACTGGGAACACAAGCTAAGCCAGCCTGATGCTGGACTGGACTCTGCTCCAACAGGTAATGGGAACTATAGACACCGGCTCTGATGCTAGCTCTGCTGAAGCCAAAGCTTTACTTCTTTCTCGGCAGGACAAGGGGAAATGGGACCCTGGAAACTCAGGTATAATTCTACAGAAATAAAGCTTTTTACAATATTTCATCCTCTCATCTGAGTCTCAGAAAATTCCTTTTCTCAGGATATCACTAGAAGCCCACTCATTCTACCAACAGAGGGAGACGAAGACTTCTCTTCACCTGCAACACTATTACATACTATATAGTGACAGGGTATGAGTATGAAGAACAGAACAAAAGTGCATGTATGTGTGACTATTTACTGCCAGAACTTGAGCATCCAAATGGCTCTTCTACTCTTCAGTGAAGCAGAATCAAAAAGTTATGGAGTGGCCCCAATGATGCTGTTCTCGCTCAAATATTTTAGAGCTCCCATTTGGGGAATTCCCTTTAAATTCGTGCTGCCACCATGCTCAAAACTTCTGTTCTTATGCACCAGTGAGAAAGGTAGCAAATGGTATTTTAAAAGCCAAATTCTTACTGGTAAGCTTTTCTGAAAAAGTGGTTGGCTCCCATGGTGGATGCTTGTGAGCCCTGGAGATGTGATGAGCACCCTGGCAGCTGCCAGAGCTTCACATGGTAGCTTCTCTCTCACCTCCCCAGGCATGTCATAGATGGCTAACCAGCAACTGTGGGCTCCTGAGGTATGGAGTAAATTGGCCAAGTTTCCACCTGCAGGTTGTTTCCACGTGTATAAAATCATTATAACCTGGCGTCTACCTGAAGCCCATGTGCCCTCACTGTCATTCGAATAAAAACCAACTCAAGTTTTATCTGACTCATAGGAAAGGCATAGCCCCTTTTCATCATATTTTGAATATGTTATGTCTGATAAATAGCATCACACACAAAAAGAGAGAGATGCAAGGGAGCGAGGTAAAATTATGCACAAGAGACTTGACTATTTTTCTTTGGCTTATTTAGTGAAAGTTTGCTAGGGAAAAGTTATCATTGAGTTCCAGTTATGCACTATCCTTGCTTGTATTATCTGGGATAATCAGAAGTTCACAGTATTAGTCTAAGTCAAGGAAATCCTAAAAATTTCGTTACCCAGAGTAGAAACAAGCCTCTACAAATATACTTGGGAAAGGCATCTTAGATTCACCATTCATTTAAGCTCCTGACTCTGAAAGTTTGAAATGGGATTTTGAAAAGGTCATTTTTCTACATATTTTATCAGTTATTTACTTCCATATTTTTGAGACTTATGCATTGTGTATCAAAGTACTTTGTTACTGTTGTACCACAAAATAGTGGAAGAAAAAATTGTACTCAATTCTGTGCTTTTTAAAATTTTATTTCTAAAACCCTTCACCTTTCTAGTGCTCTGTGATATATGTTCTTAGTAACTGCAAGTTTATACATGGACTTGGGTTTCACGTTGTTACAGAGCCTGGACACCAAAAGAAGTTACTTTTTCTTTTCACAGACTTTATCCTGTGACTTTACAAAGTTAGTAAAGTCCTCCCCAAGCTTATATATTTCCTGGACATAAGAAACATGAAGAGTCATTCAATCAGAAATTATTTACAACAGAACTATATTTAAGCCATCAATAAGCTATGAAGGAAACCCAATATAATTCCTCCTGCTAACAATGAAGTCTGGAATATTACTAATTTGATAATGGCAGTCTGCACCTGGAAAGGATAAACTATAACTCAAAGCAAATGCCATACCAGGGCAATTTAAAGAGAGATCTTATAAAATAAGTCAGAAAAATGCACACTAAAATTCAGAGAGGTATACATCCTAATGTGGTACTCAGAACTTGCTGTATTCACAGGCCCAAAAAAAACAAACAAACCAACCTCCCGAGTGTTTTAGTTTTCCAAAATTATTGGATCATAATAATGGATAGCAAAGTGAATAACTGGTTTATGGTTGAGGTGGGGGCGACCAGGTCGGCAGAGTGGGGCAGTTGGGGGTGACCAGGCTGGCAGGGGGGGCAGCAAGGGGCAACCAGGCTGGTAGGGGGCAGTTAGGTTTGACCAGGTCAGCAGTGGGGGGCAGCTGGGGGTGACCAGGCTAGTGGGGGGGACAGTTGGGGGCAATCAGGCCAGCAGGGGGCAGTAAGAGTGACCAGGCCAGTGGGGGCGCAGTTAGGGGTGACCAGGCTGGCAGAGGGGGACAGTTGGGGGCAACCAGGATGTCAGGAAGGTGAGCAGTTAGGAGCCAGCAGTCCCGGATTGTGAGAGGGGTGTCTGACTGCCGGTTCAGACCTGATCCCTGGGATTGGGCCTAAACCAGCAGTTGGACATCCCCCGAGGGGTCCTGGATTGGAGAGGGTGAAGGCTGTGCTGAGGGACCCCTGCTCTGTGCACAAATTTTGTGCACTGGGCCTCTAGTCATTTTATAGGACAGAATAGAACAGAATTATATAGAAAAAATAGAACAGGATATTGCCTTGCAAGTAGAAAGGGTTAATATTTGATTGAAAAATCCTTTTCTAATCAAGTTTCTGTGTGTCTTTGTATGTGTTCTGGGTCATAAAAAATATATATTTCTTACTGAAGTTCATGATCAGAATCGTTTTATAAACCATGTATTAGAACTACTGCAGAGAAAGGTATGAAATTGCAAATATGTGACCTGACATGAGTTACACATGAAGCTATTTCCTTATAAACACAACATATACAATTTCATCTGATAAGCTTGTTACGTTCAAGAAAGCAGATCTGCAGAGCTCAGAGGGAATGAGAAGCTATATGAGTCCATTTTAATGGTAGAATAAAGAAATAACAAGATCCATGTCTGAATAGTATGTGGGGTTAATTGTGGCATGGAGATGCCTCAGTAGGCAGTGCCCTAGAAAACTCGGGAGAGGGAACTGATAAGGCTTGAAAGAATACATGGCCAAGTGGGCTCACAGGAGTGATAATCCCATGTGTTGAGGTGAACTGCTGAAGAATAATGATGTCAATACCTTATATTCATCCATGGTTTCACTTGTTTCAGAGTATTTTCACACTTTTATTTGCATGAGAAGGGCTGGAATTAGCATAAAGCAAGTGGGCACATAGGCTGCATGATTTAAGGAGGCATTCATTTTCAGGGTCCTGCAGGCGTCCTGGGATTTTACTCACCTCACTCTAGTGTGCCTCCTTCATGAGAGTAGAGATTATCATTTCTGTGTTAGATATTTAAAAAGTTAGCTATATGGATTTTTTTTTAATCCTCACCTGAGCTTATTGATTTTAGAGATGGGAGATGAGGGAGTGAGAGAGAGGGAGAGGGAGAGGGAGAGGGAGAGGGAGAGATAGGAACATCAACGTGAAAGAGAAACATTGATTAATTGTCTTCCTGTATGCACCCTGACCATATGCACTCTGATTGGGTATTGAACCTTCAACCTAGATATAATATGCCTTGACTGGGAATTAAACCTGCAATCTTTCCATGTATGGCATGATGTTCCAACTGACCCACACTGGCCAGAGCAGTTATACAGAATTTAAGTGCAAGTGTCATAAATAGTGTTGTTTTGAGGTTTAAACACTTGGGCCCCTAGAAAAAAAGTAATGCATTTTTAATAAATTTCAGAGAACCTCACTTAGGACTTAGTCCACATGAATTTACAAAGCAATAAATTGGCAATATAAAGAACCATACTATACTTATTTGTTATAAAATATTTGTTCAGAAAGAAAGCATGGCAAAATGCAGCCAACAAGGTTTCAGCCTCAGATCCCTGCATTGAGGTTGAGGCACATTCATTTCAAAGAGATTTAGATAAATTGGAAACCATTTAGGAAATGATTTAAAAAAAGTGATTAGAGGGAAAAGTAGGTTTGATTTATGAGGCCAGATTAAAGGAGATAAATGCTTATTACTTGGCTAAGTGACAACTGGGGGATCTGATAAAAATCTACAAATATCAGGAGGGTGGAAATATGGGTAATCCATAAGATCTCTAAATGGGCTGTAGGACAGAACCAGCAGGTATGGAATGGGCTAAAATGGGAAACTGTAGATGACAATAGAGGATAAGGGGATCCATTAAGGTCAGCAGGACAATCAACAAAATAAATAAACCATAGAAGGAGAAAGAGGACAAAAAGAGAAGAAAGAGCAAGGAGCAAGGAAGGGGAGAAGAATCGAAAGAGCAGAAGTATGAGGAAGAAGAAAAGAGACAGGAAAATGGAATGGAAGAAAAAGAAATAAGGGAGAAGAAAGGGGAGGGAGGAAGGCAGGAAGGGAGAATAGAAGGAAGGATGAAAGAAAATTTCAATCCCCTCTTTCCCTGGCATATATTTCTCTATAAAATACATCAGCAAGATGTTGCTTTCTGGATAATTTTTTTCCAAAATACCGTATCTAATAAAGAGGAAATATGCTAATTGACCCTCATGCCATCACAAAGATGGCAGTGCCCACAGCCACAAGATGGCGGTGCCCAGTTCCCTCAGCCCTGCCGGGGCAGCATGCATGCCTGCCTCTGGATTCCCCCAGTCTTCTCAGCCCCTCTCTGACCAGGGCCAACCTGAGGCACAGGCAAGCCTTGGATGGCGGCTGCCCAGCTGCCCAGGGTCGGCCTGAGGTGCAGGTAACCAGGGCCAGCCAAGGCTTGCACTCCTGGCAGTGGCAGCAGCAGAGGTGTGATGGAGCACTGCCTTCCTCTGATCGCCAAGTTGCCTCCCGCTCCTGAGGGCTCTCAGACTGTGAGAGAGGGCAGGCCGGGCTAAGGGACCCGCCCTCCCCACTTCCGGTGCATGAATTTTTATGCGCCGGGCCTCTAGTAAAACATATAACTCATCATTATATTTTAATTAATAAATGTTCATGAGTGACTTAATAAAAATAGAATCCATAGAATGTAAGGAATGCCTCTGTAAAGTGACTCTGGTGACACAAGTTGCCAAAAAAAGAGAAAAGAAACTGAAAAGGAAATAGGGAACTATATCATATTGCACTGGGCCCAACACAGGAATAGAAAAAAAAAAAAAGATTCTTGGCAGTCCTCTGGCAAAATGAAAGTCTCCTCCAGGAAACTGAGCCAGTCACTGAGATGGCATCAACACCCTACCTCTTGGGGAAAGGCTGCCACTAAATCACCAGAAGACAGTAATGAGGAGCTGAAGTAGCCATTAATGGTATTAAATCTAAGGCCTGGGCACAAGGTACCTGCCAACCTTTGGCTCGCCTGCTTCATGTAACAGTTACTGTAATTGAAACTAAATTATAAGACTCCAACACATAATAATGCTATTAAAGTAAAGACATCTGGATACAACCTATAGTCCCATTATCTCTTTGCCGCTGGCACCTGCCTTCTGAAGAGGTCTTTCATGGGACCTGCCTCTACTATAAATGGTGAAGTGATGGAAAAGGATACTCCTTACAGTGAATAACAAGGTTATCATTTGTTGAGCACCAACTAGATACAAACACTGTGCCAGCCCTGTCTCCTTTAAAATCTCCCTCGAGGTGACGATTCATATCCTTCATTTCACACATTAAAAATCTGAGGTCAGCCCTAACCTCAGTGGATAGAGTCTCGGCCTGTGGATTGAAGGGGCCCCGGTTCAATTCCGGTCAAGGGCATGTACCTTGGTTGCAGGCACAGCCCCAGTAGAGGGTGTGCAGGAGGCAGTTGATCGATGTTTCTCTCTCATCGATGTTTCTAGCTCTCTATCCCTCTCCCTTCTTCTCTGTAAAAAATCAATAAAATATATTTTCTCTCTCATAATGTCTAAGAAGAAATTTTTCCTTAAATCCTTTTTTGATAGTAAGACAACGAGCCAGGAATGAAGAGAATTCTAGTCTATTTATCTTCAATGTATTTCCATTTACCTCACACTCAGGAAGTTGCCCAGCTCCTAACACACAGCAAACAATTGATACGTGCTAAAGTCCATTGAAGAGGGTTGATGGTGTAACTGAGATCTAAAAAGAGTTTCCAACAACTTTGGCTATGAGTTGAGGTGTTGCTCAATTTTCACCAACTGCTAAAGTATGCATAGGCCAGTTATGGCCATATCTATAAAAACAGCATCTCTTAAAGATAAAGTACTTTTTGCCTTTTTTGACATTTATTTTCCCCATAACTATATACTAGATTTCTTTGGTCTCATATAAACAGAAAAATGGACCTAGTATATGAATTATTTCAATAAATGATAACTGTATAAAACAAACCACACTATTGCTTCATATCTTGTATGATCTTATGCTGTCGAGAAAAAAAGACTGACAATTAGCCTGGCCAGCCTGGCTTAGTGTTTGAATGACGATCTATGAACCAGAAGGTCAGGGTTCAACTCCTGGTCAGGGTACATGCCTAGGTTGCAGGCTCAATCCCTGTTGTGAGGCATGCAGGAGGCAGCTGATCAATTATTCTCTCTCATAATTGATGTTTCTATCTCTCTCTCCCCCTTCCTGTATGAAATCAATAAAAAATATGTTTAAAAAAAGACTGACAATTAATATACATTATTTTATTACCTACAACATAAAAAATGCTGTTCATGTGCTCCCCAGAAATACAGAGAAATAGGATGCCCAGGCCCTGTATTTACAAAGATTGCAATTCCATTGGGAGGCAAGATATCAATGCATGAGAACGTAAATAAATCAAAGTTTAAATAGCCATTTGAGATTTTCTTTCCAATACATTTCATTCCTCTGATATTTATGTATTGCCTACTCTGACCTGGAGCAGTGCTGGGAATTGACATTCAGAAAAGAATAAGATGAGATCACTGCTTTCAAGAGTCACAGTCTACTCTAGTGGAAGAGAAAACTTGTCAACACACAATTCCCAAACAACATGATCTGTGCTTTAGAAAAAGGCATACGGTGCTATGAAATGCAGATGAGGAAAGGTTTGGTTCTGCTGTCAGTGGGCCTGAAGGTTTTATCCAGAAAGACTTCTAAAAAGAGGTAAGGCCCAAGCTGGGTCTTAAAGAATGAGTAGGGGTTTTCCAGGCCAACAAAGAAGAGCACTTCAAGCAGAGGGCATGTTATGTTTCAGGCCACACAGGTATGAAACGAACAGAAGAGTGTGGTAGATTGTTAGAAGAAAGTACTTGCAAAATTACTAATATTTGATTGGGAGGATGATATCAATACCTGAAATGTTTCAATTCCAAACTCTTTCTCAGGTCCACAAGATGTCCCTAAATACTGAGATGAGTTCAAGATCATCTCAAGGAGGATCTTCATTCCAACCAGCGTATGGGCACATTTTCTTTCTTCACTATCATTGAAAGCAACCCTTAAAAGCAATATATTTAGACTATATAAGCTAAAGCATACCTACCAGCTACTATGTGAGAACCATTATTTATATTTTATAAGTATTTATATAATTTAAATGTTCAATAATGTTCATAAGCATATCTACTTTTGGGAAATCAATCATAATTGCAGCAGAAGCATCATGCATATCTGATATACTAGTATAAAACTAAGACTAATATAAATATGAAACCAAGACATGAGCATCATTCTGTTTAAATGCATAATTATAAGAGTACATTGAGTAATTATAAAAGTACAAGAGTAAATTGATCAGCATGGATGCATTACAGAAATTTCTGATTCAATATGACTTAG